>NC_091980.1:241284745-241601690 GCF_044704955.1 Pristiophorus japonicus | reverse complement strand
GACCCCTTATTATCTCTAGTCAAAAGCTGTGTGCTTCACGGGAGCTGGTCCAGTGTCCCAGCGGAAATGCAGGAAGAGATAAAGCCGTTCCAGCGGCGCAAAGATGAAATGTCTATATAGGCAGACAGCCTTCTGTGAGGCAATCGAGTAGTGGTCCCCAAGAAGGACAGAGTCACATTCATCAATGACCTCCACCATACCCACCCAGGCATCGTAATGATGAAAGCGATAGCCAGATCCCACGTGTGGTGGCCCGGTATCGATGCAGACTTAGAGTCCTGCATTCACACATGTTATACATGCTTGCAGTTAAGCAATGTACCCAGGGAGGCGCCGCTAAGTCTATGGTCTTGGACCTCCAAACCGTGGTCTAGGGTACACATCAACTATGCAGGCCTATTCTTGGGTAAAATGTTCCTTGTGGTTTAGACGCATACTCCAAGTGGATTGAATGTGAGATAATGTCGGCTAGCACGTCCGCTGCCACTACTGAAAGCCTGCGGACCATGTTTGCCACACACTGCTTACCTGATATCCTGGTGAGCGACAACGGGCCATGTTTTACCAGTGCTGAGTTCAAAGAATTCATGACCCGTAATGGGATCAAACATGTCACATCTGCCCCGTTTAAACCAGTGTCCAAAGGTTAGGCAGAGAGAGCAGTGCAAACCATTAAGCAAGGCTTGAAGAGGGTTACTGAAGGTTCACTGCAGACTCGCCTATCCCGAGTCCTGCTTAGCTACCGCACGAGACCCCACACACTCACTGGGATTCCACCTGCTGAACTGCTCATGAAAAGAGCACTTAAGACAAGGCTCTTGTTAGTTCACCCTGATCTACATGAACAGGTAGAGAGCAGGCAGCTTCAACAAAGTGCATACCATGATAGCACAAATGTGTCACGCGAGATTGAAATCAATGATCTTGTATTTGTATTAAATTATGGACAAGATCCCAAGTGGCTTCCTGGCACTGTCGTGGCCAAAGAGGGAAGCAAGGTGTTTCGGGTCAAACTTTCAAATGGACTCATTCACCGGAAACACTTGGACCAAATCAAACTCAGATTCACGGACTATCCTGAGCAACCCACCTTGGACCCTACCTTTTTTGATCCCCCAACACACACACCAGTGGCAACCGGCACCACGATTGACCATGAAGCAGAACCCATCATCCACAGCAGCCCTGCAGGGCCCAACACACCAGGCAGCCCAGCAAGGCCAGCTACACAGCAGCCCATTGAGGGCCCAACAAATGATTAAACAACACCAGCTTTCACACCGAGATGATCAACCAGGGCAAGAAGGGCCCCAGATCGACTCACCTTGTAAATAGTTACACTATTGACTTTGGGGGGAGTGCTGTTATATATGTGGACTAGTATTCACTCTGTATAGCCACCAGAGGGCTCATCCCCTGGAGTCCCAAGGGATTCCATAATCCTTTGGGAGCACAGGTATTTAAGGAGGCTTCACAAGTTGGAGAGGCACTCTGGAGACCTGCAATAAAAGACTAAGGTCACACTTTACTTTGAGCTCACAGTGTTCAGTCTGACTGTTTCTCCATACACAACACTCTGCTGATGGCATACGGAAGGCTCGGTTCTGATTGATTCTGTCTGGTGACTGCGTAGCATCTGTAAAGTCCTTACTCAACAGTATGAAACCACACGAGGCACATTCTGGGGACAAGGTCACTCTGTGACAACTCTTTATTCACAGGACTCCGAAGACGATGACCCTGCATAGGACCTCCCTTTTTATACTTGTGTGATCAGGTAAGGAGTGTCTCCCACAAGTTCACCTCTTGTGGTCAAGGTGTGCATCTAGGCTGAATGTATACAGTAATACAGTGGTGTTACCTTGTGGTTACATACATGACATCACCCCCCACCCCACAAAGTCATATTGGGATCATAGGTTTAGCCTTTCAGATGGTCTACGCTCCCTCGTGGAGCGCCGCAGTTGGGGCTCTGGTTGTTGAACACTGACGTGATTGTCTGTCATCTGTGGTGATTCCGGCCTGTCCGGGCTGACCGCAGGGACTGTGCATTCTTCTGATTGCTCTTGTTGCTCGTTCACTGGCGGTGTTGTGATGGGGGAGCTTGCGCTGTCAAAGGCATCGACAGCCATGACCATCTCGGCGCTTTGCTCTGCTGCCCCCTCAGTGGTGGCCAGTGGAAGCCTGCTGAGCATGTCAGCGCAATTTTCAGTGCCGGGTCAGTGCTGGATGGAGTAGTCATAAGCAGCCAGTGTGAGAGCCCATTGCTGTATGTGAGCTGATGCGTTGGCATTGATAGCCTTGCTGTCTGATAACAGTGATGTTAATGGCTTGTGGTCCGTCTCTAATTCAAACTTCCTACCATAGAGGTGCTGATGCATTTTTTTTACACCATAAACACATGCAAGTGCTTCCTTCTCGACCATCCCATATCCCCGTTCTGCTTGAGAGAGCGACCTGAAGGCATAAGCCACAGGTTGTAGTTGACTCTCAGCATTGCCCTGCTGCAACACGCACCCAACCCCATAGGACGATGCATCACAGTCCGAACCAATTTTTTACAGGGGTCGTACAGGGTCAACATCTTGTTTGAACAAAGTAGGTTTCGCGCCCGATCAAAAGCTCGTTCCTGACAGTCCCCCCAAAACCAATCGCAACCCTTACGCAGGAGCACATGCTCAAGTTCGGCAGAAAGTTCCCGAAATAGTTCAACAATCCCAGGAATGAACGCAACTCCAATGTGTTGCAGGGCCTGGGTGCTCGTCGAATCGCCTCTGTTTTGGATTCGGTGGACCGAATCCCATCTGCATCAACCCTCCTGCCCAGAAACTCAACCTCAGGAGCTAAGAACACACATTTAGACTTCTTGAATCGCAGGCCTACCCGGTCCAGTCGGCGTAGCACCTCCTCCAGGTTGTGGAGGTGTTCCTCGGTGTCTCAACCCGTGATGAGGATGTCGTCCTGGAATACGTTCATTCCAGGATTGGATTTAAGCAGGCTTTCCATGTTTCTATGAAAAATCGCGGCCGCTGATGAAATGCCAAACGGGCACCTGTTATAAACCAACAGTCCCTTGTGCGTGGTGATGGTGGTCAGTAGTTTAAATTCGTCAGCCAGTTCCTGGTTTATATAGGCTGAGGTGAGGTCCAACTTGGTGAACAGCTTGCCGCCTGCCAGCATGGCGAAGAGGTCCTCTGCTCTCGGGAGCGGGTATTGATCTTGTAGGGACACCCGATTGATGGTAGCCTTGTAGTCGCCACAGATCCTGACAGAGCCATCCGCTTTTAGGACGAGAACGATGGGGCTCGCCCAGTCGCTGAATTCAACAGGTGAGATGATGCCCTCTCTCAGCAGCCGGTCCAATTCGCTCTCGATCTTTTCCCGCATCACATACGGCACCGCTCTGGCTTTGTGATGCACTAGCCTGGCGTCCAGGGTGATGTGTATCATCACTTTAGTGCCTTTGAAAGTCCCGACGCCAGGTTGGAATAGTGAATCGAATTGTTGTAGGACTTGTGAGCACGAACTTCGCTCCACAGATGACATTGCGTGAACATCCCCCCATTTCCAGTTCATCTCGGCTAACCAGCTCCTCCCCAACAGTGCGGGACCATTGCTCGGGACAATCCAGAGTGGCAGCCAATTCACTAACCCATTGTGTGTGACAACCAACATTGCACTGCCTAGCACCGGAATTATTTCTTTAGTGTAAGTCCGTAATTGTGTCTCAATACGTGCTAATTTGGGTCTACTGGCTTTAAGTGGCCATAGCTTCTCAAATTGCTGAACGCCCATGAGTGACTGGCTGGCCCCAGTGTCCAGCTCCATGTGTACTGGGATACCATTTCATAAAACCCTCATCATCATTGGTGGCGTTCTGGTGTATGAAACTGTGAATATTCGCCACATGGACCCGCTGAACCTCGGCGTCCATCGATTTGCCCCAAAAGGCATCCTGCCTCAAAGAATCCTCTTCTGGTCCATCCACCTCATATATTAGTCTGGTTGCAGACTTCCTGCACATTCGAGCTAAGTGGCCACTGAGATTGCATTTCCTGTAGACAAACTGTGGAAATCTGCAAGATCTAGCTGAGTGTTTTCCCCCACACCTCCAGCATGAGTTAAAGTTTCCATTGTTGGGAACAAAGGGACTATGGCCAGGCATTCCGCGCTGACTTTCCCTTTGACTGCTCTTAAGTACCCTATTAGTGGGTGTCAATGGCCCCATCTTGGGCCGCATTGTCCACTGTGATGGCGTGAATGTCCATTCAGTCTGCCATTGTCTCTGTTGAATTCCTACTCTGGGATCTATTGCTGCCTGGGGAGTGTCGGACTGCCCCTGTCTGCCTGAGGGGCTCTGAGTCGCATTGATGATGTTGACTCCCTGATCCATCACCGCGTTAGAGGCAGAATTGCGTGCGTATATTATTTTCGTCTCTTCCTCCCCCGCCATGAAAGTTTGAGTTATCAACGCTGCCGCTTCCAAGGTCAAATCCTTGGTCTTAATTAATTTGCGGAAAATTCCCGCATGACTGATGCCCTCGATAAAGAAGCCCCTTAGCATCTACCCCCTGCAGGCATCTGTGAACTTACAGAGGCTGGCCAAACGCCGGAGGTCCGCTACGAAGTCTGGTATGCTCTGTCCTTCACGACGTCGGTGGGTGTAGAATCTGTGTCGGGCCATATGTATGCTACTCACCGGTTTGAGGTGCTCCCCGATCAATTTGCTAAGTTCTTCAAAGATTTTGTCCGCCGGCTTTTCGGGTGCTAGTAAGTCCTTCATGAGGCGTAAGTCTTTGGTCCGCAACTGGTCAAAAGATGAGCCCTTCGCTTGTCAGCCGCTGCATCCCCCAGCCATTCTTTCGTAACGAAGCTTTGCTGAAGCCTCTCGACAAAATCGTCCCAGTCTTCCCCAACACAGTGCCGTTCCTCTGTGCTACCAGTGGCCATTCTCGTGGGTCGTGAATTCCCGTTTCTCATCACCAATGTAAAGTCCTTACTCTACAGTATGAAACCACACGAGGCACATTCTGGGGACAAGGTCACTCTGTGACCTCAACTCTTTATTCACAGGACTCCGAAGACGATGACCCTGCGTGGGACCTCCCTTTTTATACCTGTGTGATCAGGTAAGGAGTGTCTCCCACAAGTTCACCCTTGTGGTCAAGGTGTGCATCTAGGTTGAGTGTATACAGTGGTGTTACCTTATGGTTACATACATGACAGCACCCAGGATAGCCGGGTCTGTAGGGAGTCTACCGTGACACTCGTGGTGCTAGGTTTAGTGATTTGGGCTGCCTGCTCCGGGCTATTGTCGCTGACCCTGAGGTCTAGCAAGCCCAGGATGGCCGTAATGGCCTTGAGACTATCGGTAGTGGCGGGAGGCCTGGTGGTCCCCGTGGAGTTTGGGCCATAGTATGGAAGCCCCGGACCACTGACTGTGTGTAGCCGCCCTGCCTTAATTTGCAATGTTGGGATAGGTCTTTCGTCTCTGCGACATATAGGTTGCCACATCCCGTCTAGCAGTTCACCTTTGGCAGGTGGTAACGTGGGATCCTGGCTGGTCCAGGTCCTAAGCTGGGGGGCCGTTCCACGACCGTGGGTGGGTCTGCAGGATGCGCCGTTTCCACCCCAGTGGTGGGCAATGGTAGCCAACTGAGGGCATTCGTGCTGTTCTCAGTGCCTGGCCCGTGGCGGATCATGTTACAGTGCACAGACAGTGTTAGACATTCTCGAAACAAAGCATCGATAATGGTGCCTCTGCTCTCCCAGGCTTGTGGGATGAACAGCTTGTCTGACTCGAGCACATATTGGGACACTCTTTGGTACGTCACTTTAGTCCCGTGAATGCAGGCTGCTGCTTTGTTTAACTTATTGGATACATGTTCAATCGTTTGGGGCTCGCCCGCTACTTTTGCTTGCTGCACAACACTCCCGACCCCATCTTGCTACGAATATTTTGTTAGATACACATACAACTGGTTGGGGTTCACCCGCTACTTCGGCTTGCTGTACAACACACCCGACCCCTTGTGATAACACATCGCTTGTTACAAGTACTTTGTTTGATACATATACAACCGGTTGGTGTTCGCCCGCTACTTTGGCTTGTTGTAAGGTCCCCGAACCCCATATAATGGTACACCATTGGCTGCGAAAGACCGCTCACAAGGGTTACATAGTGCACACAATTTATTGGAGCGTAGTGGGTTCCTGGCCTTCTCAGCGGCCGCTCCTTTACCTTTGCCCCAAACCCAGTCGTCTTCCTTGCTGGGCGACACATCCCTCCATTCTGTTGCGGCGACCTCCCATGGTCTGGACGCTCTCTCGTCCCGTGGTCTTGACGCACTCTCGTCCCGTGATCTGGACGCACTCTCGTCCCGTGATCTGGACACCTTCTCGTCCATGTCCGTGATGCCGACTGCCGTGATCTTCCTCCCCAGGTATTTTGCCTCTGGCATTGGAAAGACGCATTCGGATCGTTTTGGCCGGAGTCCCACTCTGCATGGTCGACCTGGAGCCTCTTCCATCGCCGCGAAGAGGTCGTCAGCTTCGGGTGGTGGGTACTGCGCCTTTACCATTGCTCGGTTGATCTTCACCTCCTCGTGGTCGTGATGAGCGGCCTGTGCCTTGGGGATCTGCAAATGGATCTGCACTTCGATGCCTGGTTCAGCTGAAGGTGGGGGCTTGCTCAACCTTTGAGCAAGGGAGACGTTGTTCACCGGAGAAGATACGCAGAGGTCTTCCCTGTTCCATCGAATCTTCCCCATCCACCTCCTGCCAAGCAGCGTTGGCCCATCACTTGAAACAATCCACAGTGGTAAATCACGCACTACTTCCTCATGGAATACTCTTATGTCCGCACTACCAATATCTGGTATCAGTTCCTTGGTGTAGGTGCGCAGCTTTGCCTGAATCAGCTTGGGTCGCTGTGCTTCGTCACCCCAAAGCCTCTCGATTGCCTTCCAGCTCATTATTGATTGACTCGCCCCCGTGTCTAGTTCCATGGAGACTAGAGTGCCGTTAAGTTCAACTTTTAAAATTATCGGAGGGCTTTTGGTGGTGAAGGTGTGTATCCCATATACTTCCTCTTCATCTTCAGGATCAGTTGCCTCTCCTGCTCATTCATCGTGATCCTTGCTGGATCGGTCATCCTCTCCTGACTCTGCCACATGGTGAGTCAGAGATCGTTTGCACATTTGCTGAAGGTGCCCCATTGTTCCACAGCCCTTGCACACATAGGGCTTGAATTGACATCAATGAGCTCTATGGCTGCCCCTGCAGCACCAACATGGTGCTAATGGATATGCATTCACACCCCACAGCGGACTCTGGCCTCTGCAACCATGTGGGCCCTGCCCTGTGCAGTTCTGCTTGTGAAAACATTATTTTGTGCACAATGCTTGCCATTGAGCTTCAATTCTGTGAAGATATGTTTCGTGTTATCACTTGTGGATATGAAGGCTTGGCTATCGTGATGGCCTTGCTCAGATCTAGGGATTCAGCAGACAGCAGTTTGCGAAGAATGACCTCGTGGCCGATTCCAAGCACGAAAAAGTCCTGCAATAATTCTCCTAAGGATCCTGCAAATTTTCACTGCCCTACAAGACATCTTAGGTCGGCGACAAAATTCGCCACATTCTGGCCCTCAGAGCCACGGTGCGTGTAAAAGCGGTACCTAGCCATCAGGATGCTCTCCTTTGGCTTGAGGTGTTCCCCAGCCAGCGTACACAGCTTTGCGTAAGATTTGTCCGTAAATTTGACCGGTGCCAGCAAATTTTTAAGGAGGCCATATACCGAAGACCCACATACGGTGAGGAGAATCGCCCTGTGCTTGGCCACCGTCTCAGCCTTGTCCAATTCGTTGGCCACAAACTACTGGTTGAGGCGCTCAATAAAGGCTTCCCAATCATCACCCTCAACAAATCTCTCAAGAATACCAATGGCAGCCATTACCGCGTGAAAGTTCATGATCCGTTACTCGTCGCCAATTTGTTTCGTTCAGAATACATCCACAGGACTATATTGTAAGCTCAAACTGTTGTGACCTAGGTCTCTTTATTCAGACTCGAGAGTGCGGAAGCAGCATGGTGAGCCACCTTTTATACCTGCTTGCCCCAGGATGCACAGGTGACCCTTAGGTCTCCCACAGGTGTGTCCCCTAGTGGCAAGTCTTACATTTTGGTAATATTTACATACATACATAACAGTTAAAATGGTTCGAGAGGCCAAAAGAAAGATTGGGGCTCTCACATTGAGGAAAAGGCAAACCTAAAATAAAGATGCACAAACTTAAAAAAAATAAGGGTCCGAAATTAGCCTGTTGTGCGCCTCCGTGTAGCGGATGGTGGTGGTGGTGGGGGGGCGGGGGGCACTAGTGGCTCCTGTGAAGTTGCGCGGGAGTTAGCAGAGGTGCGAAACTAGTTGAGCTGCGCCCCCGCTGGTAGCGCCCTGGGTCACTGCTCCTTCATTGATGACGTCATTGCTGTGCATGTCAACCCTTTTCACCACGTGGCGGCCTGTTTTCACCCCGTGGCAGAAATTGGGCAGTGCCCCATGAGGCTGCCATGGGCGATGTCAGCGCCAGCCTCGTGGGTCGAGAACCGAGCTGCACTTTGCACGCAGGGCGAAATTTAAATGGGAGGTGCCCGCTACCGCACCATCATTTCTTTTTGTTGTTTTACCAGTCGGGCCTTTCTCTGCCAATCTCGCGGGGCCTGGGCGGGCTGCGATCGTGCAGTCCGGCACTCCGTTTCTGCGGCAGGTTGCAGCCACGGCCCCAGTGGCTAAGTGGAGGCCCATCAAGCGCCATACAGAGCTCACAGCGTCCCTCTCCTTTAACAGAAGGGGAGGGCCCGTGGATCGCGTCAGCGCTACGTGGAGGGGCCGCGTAGCGCTCTACATTGCATGCGCTTAGCACCCCCGAGCCTGCCCCGAGAGGAAGTGGAGCGCACGACATTTTGCTCCACTTCCTCACAGGGGCGGTGAACGCAAGTTAGGTCGCAGGGCAAACTTCTGCACCGGCCGCCGCTCTTTCACCAGCTGGTGGCGGTTCCCGTGACAGCTGTAATATTCCTCTCGCCCTTTGCGCTGCTGGTAACTGCTGTGCCCTGGAGAGAAAGAATGATGGCGCAGTGATGTCAATCGGCGTGCAATGCCGATTAACGTCACCAAAGCAAACTTCGATCCCAGTGCTGAAATCTGTGCTGGGCCCTAAGCAGGTTAACCTTGTGTGCAAGCAGGCTGACAGTGGCGATGTCTGCATCTCATTCAGGAAGTTTTGAATTTAAGGGTTACGACTGGGTTATTTTTGATTTTATTGAAGTGGTGGCTTGCTGCAATAGATGTGAAAAGTTTTTTAAGTGTGTAGGGAGTGCTGCTGGATGCTTGCAAGGGCTCGGATGGTAAATACTCAACAGGTCACGTGGAGAGAAAAACAGAGTTCATGCCTCATGCCTGACGAACTGAGTACTTCCAGCATTTTATGCTGCTATTTCACATTTACAGCATCTGCTTGCAGAAGGAAGAGGATGACGCAGAAGAGGAAGATGCAGAAGAGGAGGAAGCTAAAGGGAAGGAATCAGACGGAAGGATGCATCCCAAATAGCCCCTTTATAGTCAGGATATCCGGGATGGAATGATGTACCTGCAGTCCCATTGGCTGAGTAGGCTGCATTTCTTGGGGGTGTGAAATGAGGAAGGCACAAGGGTAGAGTTTTACTGATGGGAGAGCAGGAAAGCCAGAAGGAGGATAACATATGAGGATACCCGCATCGTGTATACTTTCAGCCCCATCGCTGGCCAAGGGCTCAGTCATGCCCCTGCCAAGAATGGCCTGCATCATCTCCTCCAAGAGGGTGAGGCAAGGCTAGGAATGGGAGATGTAGCTCAGCATTGGTGCAGATTGTTGGTAGGTGAGTGATTGGGGGTTGTGCATTAACCAGTGGTCTGAGGTCATGAAGCTTCTTTGGGCACTGGAGCCAGGTGGTTGAGGCAACACTGCTGGCAATGATGGGTTTAGTGATGTACTCCCACATCATTCTTTTTGGATGGCCTCCTGGCCTCTGTGCGTTGAAGGGCACACTTGCAGTGTTGACCCCCTGCACAAAACTGGAGTGCTGTATGCGAGACCCTCGATGTCCCTTCTCTTGTTGAGCCATTTGTGTTAGGACTGAGGCAGTTTTCTCATTTGTTGAGGTTAGGAGGGTAAATTCAGCTTTAACAGCTGAATATTCACATTTGGAACTTCTTTTAAATATTGAATATTTCTTAAAAGGCAGAAACTGCTGAAAAATATATTGATTCACTGCATGTTATTTTGTATTGTTTCAGTGTGCATGGCCCCTTTAATTCTCAGACCTCTTCATTGCCCACAATTCCCTGCAAGCTCCACAGCTTCGCTTCCAGAGGCTGTGGGAAGCTACAACGGACAGAAACTTCATCCCGGATCCCTCCAACAATGCCACCAGGACGGTGTTGCATGGAAGGCGAGCACTGCGCCACCTATCTCCATGCCCCCCACACCAAGTTCACTTGGTTTGCGTTGCACCCATTTCCAGCAGCCGTTAACGGCAGTTGCAACTTTGCTGACGAACACAAATTTTTCCCCCTTTATTTTTTATTAAAATGGACAAATTTCACACTGCACAAAATTAAAATTCATTTTCCAGTCCCTTAACCTTTGTTAGCAGCCAATACGCTGTTAAACCTCCAGTTACACCTAATCCCTTTGGGCCTAACATTCAGTGGGAAATTTAACAGCGTACTTACTGCGGAAGAGCCAAAGTTTTTGTCAGTTTCTAAGACTTACAAGAGTTCACTGATTACCGGCTCTGTAAGGGGGGGGGGGGGGGGGGTGGCGGCGTTGCACATAGCAGCCAGTTTCGGAGCTGTCATTGACAGACTGCAACCTTAGGATTTCACTATGCGCTTGTGCATGCGCCAAATCCCGAAGTTGCGGTCAGTTTCAAAGATGCAAATTCAGGGCTAATGTGTATGTTCAGCAGTTCCTAGGATTTTCTTATCTTTCCAACCATTTGCAGTGCCGCAAAAATGCTGTCACAATAATGGTAGTGGTGTTGGGTCCAGTACAATGGCATAGAAATAGGTGCTGCAGGACCCAATATGGCATGTGGCATTCACACCACACAGTTCACACTCGAAGTGCACCACACGCCATATTGATTAGAATGTCCCATAATCGTCCAGGGTGATTGCCTAGCATTTCAGCCTTCTTCCCATTGGTGGAGAACCTGTCAGGAGTGGGATTCCCACTCTAAACCTGCTCTAGATATGAAATGAGGCTATCCCCCAGCTGCTGGTGGGATCACTTAGCCAGGCAAAGATTCTGCCAGCCATTTCCCCAGTGGATCCAAGAAAAGCCAGGTGTAGAGTTCCATTTGCCTGATATGAATTGCAAATACTCTCCCTATAGGGACACATGCCACTTACCTAATACCAGAGAATTTAGGCAGGGTATGGCATCAACTGGGGTTTAGGGTTCCCCAATGTGTGCAAGAGTACTGCTGGAGTTTACTAAGCTAAACTTGCATGACTTACCAGTACAGGGCATGTGTAACCTATCAATTTTGTGTCCAGCTAGGGCCATCCTACTTGTTAGAGCATTGAGTTACAGGGTTATCTGGAACCAAGTGAGAACAATCTCAACTGTTGACACATCTTCCCTCAATCTCCCATTGTAGTGATACCCACCCTCCTGTATGGCATAGAGACATGGACCATATACAGTAGATACCTCAAATTGCTGGAGAAATACCACCAATGATGTCTCCGCAAGATCCTGCAAACCCCCTGGGAGGACAGATGCACCAACGTCAGTGTTCTCGATCAGGCCAACATTCCCAGCATCGAAGCACTAACCACATTCGAGCAGCTCCGTTGGGCGGGCCACATTGCTCACATGCCCGACACAAGACTCCCAAAGCAAGCACTCTACTCAGAACTCCTACACGGCAAGCGAGCCCCAGGTGGGCAGAGGAAACGCTTCAAGGACACCCTCAAAGCCTCCTTGATAAAGTGCAACATCCCACCGATACCTGGGAGTCGCTGGCCAAAGACCGCCCTAAGTGGAGGGAGAGTATCCGGGAGGGTGCTGAGCACCTCGAGTCTCGTCGCCGAGAGCATGCAGAAAACAAGCGCAGGCAGACGGAAGGAGCGTGCGGCAAACCAGACTCCCCACTCACTCTTTCCTTCAATGACTGTGTCCCACCTGTGACAGCGACTGTAATTCGCATATTGGACTGTACAGCCACCTGAGAACTCATTTTTAAATAGGACTGCCTATGATGATGAGATTGGAGAGTCAAGTATTAATAATGCCCTCGGGCACCGTAGAGCTGCCTTGATCAGCTATTAGATTACTAAGTTTTCTAAGGAGACTTGACTCAGTTGCAAACTTCCATCACAAAGCATGTCATCTTGTAGCCAACTCTAACCAAAAAGGCCCTACTTACCTCCCTGCACCCACCCCCTCCCTCCTCTCCAAAGGAGGATAGTCCTGTTAGCAACTGACAAATTAAGATTTGGGAATTCACTAGATGGACTGCAGATTATGTACTAGGAACTTACCATAATATATATGAGTGCACTGCACCACCTCCCTAACCACAACATCATCACACAGCAGAATCACTGAAGGTGCAGAGCTTCACTGCAACATTTTGGCCGGGAAATTAGAGCTTTTTGCGCCGGCCGGTCAGGCAGGTTTGGAAGAAAAAATGGCAGCCGCCATACTTCTGCCCGTTTCGGGCGCCGTTCGCGGCAGCCACCATTTGTGGGCAGGTCGGCAGCGCTGCCGTTGCCTGCGTCGTTTTATATATTTTAATGATCCAGATCGTGGCGTCAATCGACGCGCAACGCTAAATTGTTGCATGATCTGGGATTTCGGACATTCCCGCTCTTACTAATGCTCTCTCTGAACCACGCATGCCACAACGTGTGTGCAGCAGTACAACGGAGTCGCTGCCAGCACTTCTTAAAGGGACGCACACAACTTTCAGGTAAGTTTAGATTTTTGCTTTTGTACTGGTTTCTTCACTTTTTATTGGAATAGTGGCTCAGTGTAAGACATTTCAAAATATATTAAAGTGTGCAGGGAGTGCTGCTGGACGTTTGCAAGGCTTTGGTGCTTAAAAGAAGGCCTCTGAGAACACCACTTGTTCCAGGTCCAGGGGGCTCTAGTTGCAGTTCTCTTTAGGTCTCGGCATGACATGGAAATGGAAATGGAGCAGAGACAGCAACTGGACAAGCTGCTCACAGAAGGAGGAAGAGGAGGAAGAGGAAGAAGCAGAAGAGGAGGGAGCAGAAGAGGAGGAAGTGGATGGAATGAGGCAGCCCAGATAGCCCCTTTATGGCCAGGATATCCGGGTTCAAAACATCTGCCTGACAACCCCAATTCCCCTTTCAACATTTGCCACCTCACCTTCCCGCTGTGCTGACCATCACAGCATCCTCTTGGCGCGGGCATATCTCGCATCGCGGTGCTCGCGGCTGCTTTCTTGCGCTATTAAAATTCTAGGCCCTTGCCTCTGAAAACCTATTATAGAAGACAGCAAACCTTGGTCTGATCTTATCATTGCCCTACCCAGGCTTCATTTTTTGGCAGTTGTCATGCTCAGTCTCAGAATCTTCTCATGTTATATGATGGACATCTGCCTTCAGCATGGTGGACTTCTTCCATTAAAATCTTATACAGGGGAATGCCTATTGGGCATCTCATGCATTGTACTCATAATCTCTTACTGTGGGCAATCAAAAAAAAGTGCTTTAAAAGTACTTCTGTAAAACCAGCAATCTCTCTCAAAAGTTTCTTCATGCTGCAGGTTCCAAAGTAAAGCATTTCCGACAATGTCAGCTGACACTGGCAACAGGTATCTCTTTTAAATGTTGTTCTATTACCCTTCATGTAATGGAGTGCAAGCTCATTTTAATATATGTTAATGAGCTCCCAGTGGCATCAGTGAGCACACACACAGAAGACCCCAGATTGAGGCCATTATGGAACTGAAACCTGGCTGAAATGGGTCCTGGCCCCAGAATCCACTTACAAAATTGATAGCACGCTGATGTTGATGAGGCTGATGTTATGACTAAAGCTCAATTTGGGACGATGATCTAGTTCAGAGCAGGGCTGAGGGAGTGCTTTGTTGCTGGAGGTGCCCTCTTTCAGATGAGATATTAAATTGAAGAACTGTCGGCCTGCTTAGGCAGACATAAAAAATCCCATGGCACTATTCAGTGAATAGAGAATTCTGCTGGTGCCCTGGCCAACATTCTGGTCATTCCTTCCATTTACTGTTTGCTGAATTTTGCTGTGCACACATTGTCTGTTGTACTTGTCTACGTAACAACAGTGACTGCACTTCAAGAAAGAAAGATTTTATATAGTGCCATTCACAACCACCGGATGTCCCAAAGCACTTTACAGCCAACAAAGCATTTTTCGAAGTGTAGTCACTGTTGTAATGCAGGAAACACGACAGCTAATTTGCACACAGCAAGCTCCCACAAAGAGCAATGATATAATGACCAGATAATCTGTTTTAGTGATGTTGATTGAGGGATAAATTTTTGGCCATGACATCGGGGATAACTTCCCTGCTCTTCTTCAAAAAAGTGCCATGGGATCTTTAATGTCCACCTGAGAGAGCAGTCGGGGCCTCGATTTAACGTCTCATCCGAAAGACAGTACCTCCAACAATACAGCACTCCCTCAGCACTGCACTGGAGTGTCAGCCTAGATTTTTGTGCTCAGATCCCTGGAGTGGGACATGGACATGAGTGAGAGATGTAGTCCCTGACGACTACATCAGCAGGAAGTGTATCCGCCTCCAGCTCCTGACGGACCGAATTGGAGCTGAGGGTGGATTCACTCTGGAGCATCCACGATGCTGAGAATGACGTGAGTAGCACGTGTAGCGAGTTGGTCTTACCGCAGGAGAAGGGTCCACAGCAAGCTAGGGAATGGAAGACCAGCAGGAAGAGTAGTGCAAGGAAGGTAGTGCAGGGGTCCCCTGTGGTCATCCCCCTGCAAAACAGATACACTGCTTTGAGTAATGTTGAGGGGGATGACTCATCAGGGGAGGGCAGCAGCAGCCAAGTTCATGGCACCGTGGCTGGCTCTGTTGCACAGGAGGACAGGAAAAAGAGTGGGAGAGCGATAGTGATAGGGGATTCAATTGTGAGGGGAATAGATAGGCGTTTCTGCGGCCGCAACCGAGATTCCATGATGGTATGTTGCCTCCCTGGTGCAAGGGTCAAGGATGTCTCGGAGCGGGTGCAGGACATTCTAAAAAGGGAGGAAGAAAAGCCAGTTGTCGTGGTGCACATTGGTACCAACGACATAGGTAAAAAAAAGGGATGAGGTCCTACAAAATGAATTTAAGGAGCTAGGAGCTAAATTAAAAAGTAGGACCTCAAAAGTAGTAATTTCGGGATTGCTACCAGTGCCACGTGCTAGTCAGAGTAGGAATCGCAGGATAGCGCAGATGAATACGTGGCTTGAGCAGTGGTACAGCAGGGAGGGATTCAAATTCCTGGGGCATTGGAACCGGTTCTGGGGGAGGTGGGACCAGTACAAACCAGACGGTCTGCACCTGGGCAGGACCGGAACCAATGTCCTAGGGGGAGTGTTTGCTAGTGCTGTTGGGGAGGAGTTAAACTAATATGGCAGGGGGATGGGAACCAATGCAGGGAGATAGAGGGAAACAAAAAGGAGACAAAAGCAAAAGACAGAAAGGAGATGAGGAAAAGTGGAGGGCAGAGAAACTCAAGGCAAAGAACAAAAAGGGCCACTGTACAGCAAAATTCTAAAAGGACAAAGGGTGTTAAAAAAACAAGCCTGAAGGCTTTGTATCTTAATGCAAGGAGTATCCGTAATAAGGTGGATGAATTAACTGTGCAAATAGATGTTAACAAATATGATGTGATCGGGATTACAGAGACATGGCTCCAGGTTGATCAGGACTGGGAACTCAACATCCAGGGGTATTCAACATTCAGGAAGGATAGAATAAAAGGAAAAGGAGGTGGGGTAGCATTGCTGGTTAAGGAGGAGATTAATGCAATAGTTAGGAAGGACATTAGCTTGGATGATGTGGAATCTATATGGGTAGAGCTGCAGAACACCAAAGGGCAAAAAACGTTAGTGGGAGTTGTGTACAGACCTTCAAACAGTAGTAGTGATGTTGGGGAGGGCATCAAACAGGAAATTAGGGGTGCATGCAATAAAGGTGCAGCAGTTATAATGGGTGACTTTAATATGCACATAGATTGGGCTAACCAAACTGGAAACAATATGGTGGAGGAGGATTTCCTGGAGTGCGTAAGGGATGGTTTTCGAGACCAATATGTCAAGGAACCAACTAGGGGGGAGGCCATCTTAGACTGGGTGTTGTGTAATGAGAGAGGACTAATTAGCAATCTCGTTGTGCGAGGCCCCTTGGGGAAGAGTGACCATAATATGGTGGAATTCTGCATTAGGATGGAGAATGAAACAGTTAATTCAGAGACCATGGTCCAGAACTTAAAGAAGGGTAACTTTGAAGGTATGAGGCGTGAATTGGCTAAGATAGATTGGCGAATGATACTTAAGGGGTTGACTGTGGATGGGCAATGGCAGACATTTAGAGACCGCATGGATGAACTACAACAATTGTACATTCCTGTCTGGCGTAAAAATAAAAAAGGGAGGGTGGCTCAACCGTGGCTATCAAGGGAAATCAGGGATAGTATTAAAGCCAAGGAAGTGGCATACAAATTGGCCAGAAATAGCAGCGAACCTGGGGACTGGGAGAAATTTAGAACTCAGCAGAGGAAGACAAAGGATTTGATTAGGGCAGGGAAAATGGAGTACGAGAAGAAGCTTGCAGAGAACATTAAGACGGATTGCAAAAGTTTCTATAGATATGTAAAGAGAAAAAGGTTAGTAAAGACAAACGTAGGTCCCCTGCAGTCAGAATCAGGGGAAGTCATAACGGGGAACAAAGAAATGGCAGACCAATTGAACAAGTACTTTGGTTCGGTATTCATTAAGGAGGACACAACAACCTTCTGGATATAAAAGGGGTCAGAGGGTCTAGTAAGGAGGAGGAACTGAGGGAAATCCTTATTAGTCGGGAAATTGTGTTGGGGAAATTGATGGGATTGAAGGCCGATAAATCCCCAGGGCCTGATGGACTGCATCCCAGAGTACTTAAGGAGGTGGCCTTGGAAATAGCGGATGCATTGACAGTCATTTTCCAACATTCCATTGACTCTGGATCAGTTCCTATCGAGTGGAGGGTAGCCAATGTAACCCCACTTTTTAAAAAAGGAGGGAGAGAGAAAACAGGGAATTATAGACCGGTCAGCCTGACCTCAGTAGTGGGTAAAATGATGGAATCAATTATTAAGGATGTCATAGCAGCGCATTTGGAAAGAGGTGACATGATAGGTCCAAGTCAGCATGGATTTGTGAAAGGGAAATCATGCTTGACAAATCTTCTGGAATTTTTTGAGGATGTTTCCAGTAGAGTGGACAAGGGAGAACCAGTTGATGTGGTATATTTGGATTTTCAGAAGGCTTTCGACAAGCTCCCACACAAGAGATTAATGTGCAAAGTTAAAGCACATGGGATTGGGGATAGTGTGCTGACATGGATTGAGAACTGGTTGTCAGACAGGAAGCAAAGAGTAGGAGTAAATGGGTACTTTTCAGAATGGCAGGCAGTGACTAGTGGTTCTGTGCTGGGGCCCCAGCTGTTTACACTGTACATTAATGATTTAGACGAGGGGATTAAATGTAGTATCTCCAAATTTGCGGATGACACTAAGTTGGGTGGCAGTGTGAGCTGCAAGGGTGATGCTATGAGGCTGCAGAGTGACTTGGATAGGTTAGGTGAGTGGGCAAATGCATGGCAGATGAAGTATAATGTGGATAAATGTGAGGTTATCCACTTTGGTGGTAAAAACAGAGAGACAGACTATTATCTGAATGGTGACAGATTAGGAAAAGGGGAGGTGCAACGAGACCTGGGTGTCATGGTACATCAGTCATTGAAGGTTGGCATGCAGGTACAGCAGGCGGTTAAGAAAGCAAATGGCATGTTGGCCTTCATAGCGAGGGGATTTGAGTACAGGGGCAGGGAGGTGTTGCTACAGTTGTACAGAGCCTTGGTGAGGCCACACCTGGAGTATTGTGTACAGTTTTGGTCTCCTAACTTGAAGAAGGACATTCTTGCTATTGAGGGAGTGCAGCGAAGGTTCACCAGACTGATTCCCGGGATGGCGGGACTGATCTATCAAGAAAGACTGGATCAACTGGGCTTGTATTCACTGGAGTTCAGAAGAATGAGAGGGGACCTCATAGAAACGTTTAAAATTCTGACGGGTTTAGACAGGTTGGAGGCAGGAAGAATGTTCCCAACGTTGGGGAAGTCCAGAACCAGGGGTCACAGTCTAAGGATAAGGGGTAAGCCATTTAGGACCGAGATGAGGAGAAACTTCTTCACCCAGAGAGTGGCGAACCTGTGGAATTCTCTACCACAGAAAGTTGTTGAGGCCAATTCACTAAATATATTCAAAAAGGAGTTAGATGAAGTCCTTACTACTCGGGGGATCAAGGGGTATGGCGAGAAAGTAGGAATGGGGTATTGAAGTTGCATGTTCAGCCATGAACTTATTGAATGGCGGTGCAGGCTAGAAGGGCCGAATGGCCTACTCCTGCACCTATTTTCTATGTTTCTATGAACCGAGAACCTGCTGACTCAGAGGCTAGGGAGCTACCCACTGAGCCATGGCTGAAAAAAAAGTAATTCATTTTTTGTGAAGCACTTCGGAACATCTTTGATAAGGTATTATATAAAAGAAGAGGGTTGTCTGCATCCACAGGGACAAAATTCAAAGGTGCGCATTTTGTCTGTAGATGCAAAATAAGACAATGTGATACACATTAGGAAGGTGAAAACGCAACATTGGTGTTAATTCATTGTGACAGAAATGTAAATGGAGACCACAACAATTACAGATGGAATTCATTGATGATGGCCACCAGAAAATTAACACCAATAGCAATTTCATCTGGCCATTCAACTATTATTCATGCAGTCGTAAATACTGTATAGAACACACAATTTTGGAAAACATTGGTTTACAGAAATCAACACTGAATCCTCAGGTGTCAAGCTTCAGGAATCATTCTGGGCGAGGTTACAGTAAATGAGGCACTCAAAGGAAAGAACATCTGTAAAAAGTCTAATGTAACTGTACTCGTAACAGTACCTGTCATGACTGGAGCTTTACTTTTGAACACATCATATCCCTCATCATACCATAGATGCATACTTGGAGCACACGAAGAGAGGAAAATATTAAAAAATTTTTATCTCTAAGAAAAAGATTAGGTTTTGATTACTGTATTCTCTGTCTGCTGTGCAAAGACAGCAGCATTGCTACATTTACATAAACAACACAGGAAATCAGTCATTCACAGTTGCTATGGCAGCACTGGGGAAGTCCATTTTATTACAGTCCACTGTGTCCCTCACAGGCACATTGCAAAATAAAAAGCCTGGAATAATAGAACTAGATTGGGTACAAATGAACAGTATTGTACAATAACTGGTTTTTAACATGGGCAGCCTTTGTTGGTGATGCTGGTTAGGTAGCCTTGATCAGGGAACACCCCTTCACGACAGCAGCTGGGAGGAATACAAAAGTCACACAGAGGTTTCTGTTGGTGGGGGAAGGGGAAGCACACCCTCAGAATGTTTTTATATTTTGTTTAATATTTCAGTGTAAGATTACATTTTCTGATTACTTCAACTGGTGCTTCATGAGAAGCTCAAAGAGCAGCCAGAGCATTGCTAGTAAAGTATTGTGGGATCTCTGCAGAAGAGCAAACAATAATCTGCTGAGAGCAATAGTAGTGAAGAAGGCAGCAGCAGGCACACAGAAGGGCTGAATGAGAGAGACAGAGGAGGGGAAGTTTCAGCAGCTAGAAAGGGGAGGAAGTGGGAGATCTGCTGCTTCCTGTAGTCAGAATGATGATTGAAGACAAAGCTGGGTGTGGACTCGTCTCTCTGGGCTGCTGCTTACACAGTTGCTAAGCTTGGATTCTCCTGCATATTTAAGCGATTTTAAGAAGACTAGAGTGAATATCTGCCTTCAGTTCACTGCACAAGGTACATTTGTCTTTTCCCTCCCTGCTTTTAATGTTACACTGAAGAATTTTATTGATTCATGTATTTTTTTTGCCAAAACACACTTGGTTTGCATTTAGTGCTGTCATATGAGACTAAAGATGTGTGCCAATATTCAATGTGCCGATATTATTAACAACTGTGAAATAACTGTTATTGATTATGTTTATGATTGATGTTTGGAAAATGCAGTGCTTTTAATCTGAAAGCTTGTAGAAAATAAACGTGTAGCTGTTAACAAGGAGAGGGCTAGCTCTTCACCGTGAAAGAAGGATAGAATGATTTAACTGTAATTCATTTGTTGAGATTGGGAATTTAGACTATATCACTAAATTCTGCTTTTTAAATTTTGTATAAAAGAACACACAGCAACAGTCAGTAACTAGCTATGTTCTTATGATAACCACACAAACCACATCGAAGCCTGCATTGATATTCATGTATAAGTGTATTTTCATATTCTAATTCTTGTTGTAATTAAATATCTGTATTTATAAAAATCATTTTCTAAACCAATAAAGACAAAATTACCAGAACAGTGGATTGCTATATAGAATAAAAACACATTTTTAATATTGAAATTACTTTTGAAAGCTGTTGAGAACAGTCCAAAAACACCAAAACCAGTGATTTTTAAAATAATATCAGAGTATCTGCATGGAGCAGTCCATCAGACAGAAAAAGGCGTTGATTTGGTTGCCAGTAATAGCATTTAATTAGTAACTATGAATGCTATTTTTGAATACTGTGATATCACGTGACTTATTTACAGCGAACTCCTCCATTTTATTGAAGAAAATGTATACTTCAAAATTCACATTAACTCAGACTGGTTCATAGCTGCATACTAAATTGATACCTTTTGAATTGTAAAGGAATGTATCCTGTAACATGTTAACTTGACATTATAGAACACATAGTTCTGATATGAAATATCAGTCAAATAATGGATTCTGATTAATTGACTGGGTATCCACATCCAAACTATCCAATGAGATGAGTGTATCTTTACATACTTACTGGTGAATTCTGTTGAGCTGATGTGTGTTATACCCAAACATCCGAAAAAATAAATAGCAAATATTGTGAACAAACTGGTATAAAAAGAATCTCTGCTTTATTTCTTCACTAATTGGCTTTTATTGTTGTGTAATTTGAGATTCATTTAATCAATCAGTTCTGTATTTGGGCTTAATGTGCACAGGGGAATGTAACTGTTACACAAATCAGAATCATTTGGGAAATTATAGCAGTCTCTGAAAGTTCACAGCCCGATGGGGTTTCCATTGACCCCTCCCAATCAGAGAAAGAGATGCTCTGCTGTCTACCGCAGCAATAGACACTTCAGAGTCAAATTTCAGTGTTAACCTGTACATTCCCTGTAATCAGTCTGTTACATGGAAACATTAGTGGAATCCAGTAGGCAGTTAATTTTAAAACATTTAAATCAGTCAGTAAGTTTTGCCTACTGCCAATAATTGTTTTAGTGATGTTTAGAAATGCTTCCTGGATTAGATTACTGATCATCAACACGAGGTATTGATTTAATGCTTTATGTCATATTGTTTGACTGAATTATGAATCTATTAAGTAAACTCTTGAGCTTCTTTCATTGTCACAAGGAGGCTGAATCTGATGCAGATACCAATACAAGAAGTCTACAGCAATGGCCTCCCATTGTCCAACAGTAGGTCATTTTGCATTAATAAATAGATCAACACCAGGTGTTTGAGTTGACTTATAAATGATCACAACAAACCATTTATAAGAGTATAAATGTTGCCTTTTGGATTGGATGAAGTGACGAGATCAGCACAGCACAGCAGAAACTGGTACCACCATTACTCATTCTTTTATTGCCATTCTCAACTACAATACAGTATTTGTTCAGAGTCAGAGTTGTGGACATTGAAGAACATAAGAACATAAGAAATAGGAACAGGAGTAGGCCATACGGCCCCTCAAGCCTGCTCCGCCATTCAATAAGATCATGGCTGATCTGATCATGGACTCAGCTCCACCTCCCTGCCTGCTCCCCATTACCCCTTATCGTTTAAGAAACTGTCTATTTCTGTCTTAAATTTATTCAATGTCCCAGCTTCCACAGGTCACTGAAGCAGCGAATTCCACAGATTTACAACCCTCTGAGAGAAGAAATTTTTCTTCATCGCTGTTTTAAATGGGCGGCCCCTTATTCTAAGATCGTGCCCTCTAGTTCTAGTCTCCCCCATCAGTGGAAACATCCTCTCTGCATCCACCTTGTCAAGCCCCCTCATAATCTTAGTACGTTTCGATAAGATCACCTCAAATTTTTCTGAATTCCAATGAGTAGAGGTCCAACTTCCTCAACCTTTCCTCATAAGTCAACCCCCTCATCCCCGGAATCAACCTAGTGAACCTTCTCTGAACTGCCTCCAAAGCAAGTATATCCTTTCATAAATATGGAAACCAATACTGCACGCAGTATTCCAGATGTGGCCTCATCAATACTTTATATAGCTGTAGCAAGACTTCCCTGCTTTTATACTCCATTCCCTTTGCAATATAAAGACCAAGATACCATTGGTCTTCCTGATCACTTGCTGTACCTGCATACTATCCTTTTGCGTTTCATGCACAAGAACAAGGTTAATATTAATATATGGTACCATGTTGTAACAGTTTAATGTTATGACAAATCCAGGCCATTATATTTTCTAATTGCAAAACAAATGTGCTTAAAATAAAGAGGAGCTCAGAGACCCTATATAGATCTCTTTACCTGAATGTGGCACAAATAGACATTTTGTAACGGCAATAAAAGACACTACAATAGTTCTTGGGCAACTAGGGACAATGTTACAGACCACAAGGCTGAAAATGAGCAGTTCTTAGTGATATGGGCCCTGCAAATGGCAATAATCGAGAATTTTATTTGCATTAAAACTGTCTGACTTTTCCACGGAAAAATGTCATGGTTAATGTGGTATCTTATAATTCTTAGCATTGCTAATCTATCAAAATACAAAATAATGATTATAGTATCAGAAAAATATGATTGTGTGTGTATCCTTCCAATTCTGTGGTTCCACTTGAAAGTTGATAAGGCCTAAGGGGACTCCAAGGTATGTCAGTGCCCAGACATTGTGGGGGGATTTTAATCCCTAAAACCAGGCAGGTTTGGATCTTGTGGGATGTCAAAATGTTACAAATCTGAATTCCGACCTCAACCCGCCTCCCACTTCCTGTTTTAACGAAGCTGAATGGGAGGTGGGCTGGAAATTTAAATAAATATACTGAGGCTGCGTGCCTCATATTTAACCATCATTTTAAATTTAATCCTGGCCGGCCGAGTTTTCCGGGTCTCAAGAATCCCGACAGCTAAAGGGAGGCGAGGACTGCTGGATCCTGGAGGTAAGTGCCTTCCCACTTACCTGCTGGATCCAGTTTACCTGTTTCACCCAACCCCCATGATCGGACAGCCCCTGATCCTTCCGATCCCCACCAATCCTTCCAATCATCCCTGCAACCCTTCCAATCTCTTGTGACCCTTCCGAACTCCCCCACAAGGCCTCCAATCTTCCCCCCACTCTTCTGATCCCTCGCTGAGGTCTCCATTAACTCCCTCCCTTCTCTCCACTCCCCAATTGTGGCCTGGTGCCGAAGGCCTACCTGCCTGAAAGCCAGCCAGTCTCTCAATCTGGCTGGCTGTGGCCGGGAAATGGAGATATAAAATGCTAATCAGGTCCTGCCATTAAATTCGGCAGAACCTGAATGAAACCTGTTCTTTCAGGTCTCTAAAGCAGCCCCCCAGCTCCCTCCCCGCCTCTAAGTTAATACCCAGCCAGTGTGTATATATGTCTGAAATTGAACTATATGCAAATCACTATTTTGGAGGCTGAAAATAATTGGGGGTGGGGGGAAATTTGGGATGAATATTGTGGGGGACCGAACATCATGGGGGCCGTGGGGTAGGGGGCAGACATCGTGGAGGATCATACATCATGGAGCAGCCAGATAATCGCCTGGGGCAGGGGGGGGGGGCGGCGGGTTTGGACATTATGGGGATGGGGAGCTCGGACATTGCGGAGGTAGGCAGAGGGGGGGGGGAGTTGAATCAGACATTGTGGGGAGATTTGGATGATAGTGAGTGGGGGCTGGGGGCCGGATGATTGCGGGGGTCCAATCATGTGGAGGTAAGCTTGTTGAGCCTGGGGGAACACTCTTGTTCCTCCTGGCCCACAAGCAATGCAATAAATTCACTTACCTCATGGATCCAGCCATTCTCACTCCTGTTAACTGCCAGGAATCCTGGCCTCCACATGTTAAAATAACATTTCAGTTGAAATGATTATTTTTTATAGCCCAAGCATTTTGTCTCCACTTACATTTTTCCTGGTGATGGCCTTGCTGAGCCCTTGGTTACAGTCTTTAAGTGATTGAAGCTGGTATTGTGGAACCAAGAAACCTTCAAACTTTTGGATTCTAGATCCCTCAGTTTGCAATGATAATAAGGGATGTGGATAATTATTGTGACTGGCTTAAATGTTATGAGGTTTGAAAAAAAGCACAATCACTCTTTCAGGGAGTTTTCAGATAAGCTCAGTTCCAGGGACAGCCAGGAATAGCCTACATCGGAAATGACATCTTTGAGTCACTAGTGTGGTACTGGGGAGTTAACGTTTGAGATATATGATTTAGTGGAGTGGTGTTCATTTTTAATACACTTTTAAAAACATGTATTCAAGGAGACGAGACATGAATTACAATAGTGTACCTTGGATGTACCTAGGGTTCTTCTGGTAATTATGTAGAGACAACTGCTGGAAAGTGCAGATATGTGTACAAGATTGGAAAGCCTGCTGACATTCACTGTCAGGATTCGCCCATCAATGATCACTGGGCTGCTAGCATCAGCGAAACTGTACTTCAGTGTGAGTCATTGCCTTTAGCAGAAGAGGGGGAAAACCCAGAAGAATAAATCCAAGGGTTGTGCCACACAGTAAAATTAAATATCAGAGCGGACTGGTCCACTGGTAGTCACGTGCGAGATCTGTTGCAAAACTGATGATGTCATAATAAGTCATTGCTGATTACTAAACTGGAGATGACATAATGAAGATTCTTTATTCCTAAACTAGTGCCAAATATACTGCCGAAATATGCAGTTTCCCACATTCTGCACAATCCTTTTAATTCGAAACATTGGAGGTAATTTTAACTTTGTGCGATAATGTGAAACGGGTGCTATCGGATCTGCCGCCCGTTGTACATCTCTCTCGATTTTCATTTCCATTTCAATCGGGAGAGATGTATAATGGGCGGCTAATCTGATGTTGCCCGTTTTACACGAATGCACAAAGTCAAAATTACCCCCAATCAGCTAATATGGCAGGGGGATGGGAACCAGTGCAGGGAGGCAGAGGGAAACAAAAAGGAGGCAAAAGCAAAAGACAGAAAGGAGATGAGGAAAAGTGGAGGGCAGAGAAACCCAAGGCAAAGAACAAAAAGGGCCACTGTACAGCAAAATTCTAAAAGGACAAAGGGTGTTAAAAAAACAAGCCTGAAGGCTTTGTGTCTTAATGCAAGGAGTATCCGCAATAAGGTGGATGAATTAACTGTGCAAATAGATGTTAACAAATATGATGTGATTGGGATTACGGAGATGTGGCTCCAGGATGATCAGGGCTGGGAACTCAACATCCAGGGGTATTCAACATTCAGGAAAGATAGAATAAAAGGAAAAGGAGGTGGGGTAGCATTGCTGGTTAAGGAGCAAATTAAGGCAATAGTTCGGAAGGACATTAGCTTGGATGATGTGGAATCTATATGGGTAGAGCTGCAGAATACCAAAGGGCAAAAAACGTTAGTGGGAGTTGTGTACAGACCTCCAAACAGTAGTAGTGATGTTGGGGAGGGCATCAAACATGAAATTAGGGGTGCGTACAACAAAGGTGCAGCAGTTATAATGGGTGACTTTAATATGCACATAGATTGGGTTAACCAAACTGGAAGCAATATGGTGGAGGAGGATTTCCTGGAGTGCATAAGGGATGGTTTTTTAGACCAATATGTCGAGGAACCAACTAGGGGGGAGGCCATCTTAGACTGGGTGTTGTGTAATGAGAGAGGATTAATAGCAATCTCGTTGTGCGAGGCCCCTTGGGGAAGAGTGACCATAATATGGTGGAATTCTGCATTAGGATGGAGAATGAAACAGTTAATTCAGAGACCATGGTCCAGAACTTAAAGAAGGGTAACTTTGAAGGTATGAGGCGTGAATTGGCTAGGATAGATTGGCGAATGATACTGAAGGGGTTGACTGTGGATGGGCAATGGCAGACATTTAGAGACCGCATGGATGAACTACAACAATTGTACATTCCTGTCTGTCGTAAAAATAAAAAAGGGAAGGTGGCTCAACCGTGGCTATCAAGGGAAATCAGGGATAGCATTAAAGCCAAGGAAGTGGCATACAAATTGGCCAGAAATAGCAGAGAACCCGGGGACTGGGAGAAATTTAGAACTCAGCAGAGGAGGACAAAGGGTTTGATTAGGGCAGGGAAAATGAAGTACGAGAAGAAGCTTGCAGGGAACATTAAGACGGATTGCAAAAGTTTCTATAGATATGTAAAGAGAAAAAGGTTAGTAAAGACAAACGTAGGTCCCCTGCAGTCAGAATCAGGGGAAGTCATAACGGGGAACAAAGAAATGGCGGACCAATTGAACAAGTACTTTGGTTCGGTATTCACTGAGGAGGACACAAACAACCTTCCGGATATAAAAGGGGTCGGAGGGTCTAGTAAGGAGGAGGAACTGAGGGAAATCCTTATTAGTCGGGAAATTGTGTTGGGAAAATTGATGGGATTGAAGGCCGATAAATCCCCAGGGCCTGATGGACTGCATCCCAGAGTACTTAAGGAGGTGGTCTTGGAAATAGTGGATGCATTGACAGTCATTTTCCAACATTCCATTGACTCTGGATCAGTTCCTATGGAGTGGAGGGTAGCCAATGTAACCCCACTTTTTAAAAAAGGAGGGAGAGAGAAAACAGGGAATTATAGACCGGTCAGCCTGACATCGGTAGTGGGTAAAATGATGGAATCAATTATTAAGGATGTCATAGCAGTGCATTTGGAAAGAGGTAATATGATAGGTCCAAGTCAGCATGGATTTGTGAAAGGGAAATCATGCTTGACAAATCTTCTGGAATTTTTTGAGGATGTTTCCAGTAGAGTGGTCAAGGGAGAACCAGTTGATGTGGTATATTTGGACTTTCAGAAGGCTTTCGACAAGGTCCCACACAAGAGATTAATGTGCAAAGTTAAAGCACATGGGATTGGGGGTAGTGTGCTGACATGGATTGAGAACTGGTTGTCAGACAGGAAGCAAAGAGTAGGAGTAAATGGGGACTTTTCAGAATGGCAGGCAGTGACTAGTGGGGTACCGCAAGGTTCTGTGCTGGGGCCCCAGCTGTTTACATTGTACATTAATGATTTAGACGAGGGGATTAAATGTAGTATCTCCAAATTTGCGGATGACACTAAGTTGGGTGGCAGTGTGAGCTGCGAGGAGGATGCTATGAGGCTGCAGAGTGACTTGGATAGGTTAGGTGAGTGGGCAAATGCATGTCAGATGAAGTATAATGTGGATAAATGTGAGGTTATCCACTTTGGTGGTAAAAACAGAGAGACAGACTATTATCTGAATGGTGACAGATTAGGAAAAGGGGAGGTGCAAAGAGACCTGGGTGTCATGGTACATCAGTCATTGAAGGTTGGCATGCAGGTACAGCAGGCGGTTAAGAAAGCAAATGGCATGTTGGCCTTCATAGCGAGGGGATTTGAGTACAGGGGCAGGGAGGTGTTGCTACAATTGTACAGGGCCTTGGTGAGGCCATACCTGGAGTATTGTGTACAGTTTTGGTCTCCTAACCTAAGGAAGGACATTCTTGCTATTGAGGGAGTGCAGCGAAGGTTCACCAGACTGATTCCCGGGATGGCGGGACTGACCTATCAAGAAAGACTGGATCAACTGGGCTTGTATTCACTGGAGTTCAGAAGAATGAGAGGGGACCTCATAGAAACGTTTAAAATTCTGACGGGGTTAGACAGGTTAGATGCAGGAAGAATGTTCCCAATGTTGGGGAAGTCCAGAACCAGGGGACACAGTCTAAGGATAAGGGGGAAGCCATTTAGGACCGAGATGAGGAGGAATTTCTTCATCCAGAGAGTGGTGAACCTGTGGAATTCTCTACCACAGAAAATTGTTGAGGCCAATTCACTAAATATATTCAAAAAGGAGTTAGATGAAGTCCTTACTACTAGGGGAATCAAGGGGTATGGTGAGAAAGCAGGAATGGGGTACTGAAGTTGCATGTTCAGCCATGAACTCATTGAATGGTGGTGCAGGCTAGAAGGGCCGAATGGCCTACTCCTGCACCTATTTTCTATGTTTCTATGTTTCTATGTTAATGGGGAATGGTCCTTACTGAAATGCTGTTAGGTAAGCTTTACAAACATGTCTGATGCACTGATGTAACCCCATTCTTAACCTTTGGTGTAAGCACCAGTTTCATTGGAATGTCTTTGTGCTGACATGTAGTGCAGCTAGAAAGTTTCTAAATTTGGGAATGCTTTTAAAAGATGAATTAAACAAAAACAGGAAAAGTGATTGAGATTTCCTCTTCCAGTGGATAATAGTGCTAATAAATGTACTTAGAAACATAGAAACATAGAAAATAGGTGCAGGAGTAGGCCATTCGGCCCTTCTAGCCTGCACCGCCATTCAATGAGTTCATGGCTGAACATGCAACTTCAGTACCCCATTCCTGCTTTCTCACCATACCCCTTGATTCCCCTAGTAGTAAGGACTTCATCTAACTCCTTTTTGAATATATTTAGTGAATTGGCCTCAACAACTTTCTGTGGTAGAGAATTCCACAGGTTCACCACTCTCTGGGTGAAGAAATTCCTCCTCATCTCTACTAACAGTCTGTCTGAATTAGATACACAGAGGTAGTGCCAAACTCCAAATTCCTCTGAAGGTTTCTTGTTATTCACCCCATGATGTTTTCCAGTGAAGAGGTTGAACAGGTGACCTCCTTCAAGCTCTCTGTGAATGTTTTTACTGGGCTACAACAAGATACGCAAGATCTGCCTGTGGTGACTTGTCTTCTGATTTACTTTCCCTCCCTGTTGGGAAGTACAAATCCCTGTCAGTATGGAAGTGATTAAGAGCTTGTCTTCTGTGGAATCACATGGATACTGGATCAGCAACACACTTTGCTACATCTTATACATTTCTAATAAAAATATGACTTCAGAAGAAGAAAGTCCAACTTCTCGTTGGTCTTTTCACCAATAAAGTTCTTGACACGCACCATTATTAACAAGCAGGCCTCTTTCTGAGCCTGGCAGTACCAGCCTACCAACATGTACATGTCCTACCTCCCCTTGAACCATGCCATTTTTTAACAGTACACCTTCTTCTCAGATCCTCAGCAGTAGCTTGCTATTACTATTGATTGAAAGTGGGGAAATGCCAGGTGTCAGTCAAATCTCTATCCATTATTGCCAATATAAATATGAGTAAAATTAGAGCTGAAAATGAGTAGTCCAGAAATGTCAGACAAAAGTTTTGTTCTAAAATGTGGAATGAGATTTTTAAAGGTTTTATTTCGGTTCATTGTTAAATGTATATTTTTGTCAGATCACAGCTACCCAATAGAAGCAGCTAATCGCCTTTGACACATCATATTGATCGGGGTTTTGGGTAGAATGGTAAGATAATTGGTTGTCTGGAAAAGTTAGGCCCATTTCAAATGGGACAAGCATTGTCATTGAGGAAGACACTGCAAGATGGGTATGAGCCAGTTGGTGAGTGGGATGTAGAAGTAAATCATCATCATCATAGGCAACAAGTCCGTGGGCAATCGGGGTTCGCCGAATATTTGGTGCGGAGGTGCGGCGGGAGATCGTCTCGGAGGTGTGGCAAGTGATTTTCTGACGGAGGAGCGGCGAGTGTTTGTGGTGGAGGAGCGGCGCGAGATCGTGGCAGAAGTGCGGCGAATGAGGGTACGGGGCCCAGAAGAGCTGAGGGCCCAGGGGCAGCACAGGCCAGCCCACACTGCGATATGTGTGCGCACTAGGTCCGTGCAGCAGAGCAGGTTTCCAGTCGTCTTGGTTAACCCTTGCCACTGGACCAAGACCTAGCTCTGTCGAGCCCATGTGGTGGTTGGTGTGCAACAGCCACCACACGTTAAAAAAATCCACGCACAGGCATCTTCCACCCCCTCAATTGGAGTTCAGGATTGGAACATCGGGTCCTTCATTGAAACATCTGTGAACCCATGTGGAAGCAAGTCATCCCCGTAGAAGTAAATATGGCGGTCATGACTGACTTAAGATTTTTTTTTGTTTTCTTTTTGCCTTGTGGTGCAACACTTGGCAGGAAACAATTTTCTTTTTATTTCAGTGATAAAGTTTCTGTAATATATACAGTAATTGATTAATTTATTTGTATTAGGCATCTATAAAATCCTTGGCTGCGTGAGGTCCCTGAATCAGGGGTGGGGGACTGCGCCCGTCTGTAAATGCTGCAGCAGGAAATCACTGAAAATCAAACACTAAAAATACAAAATACAGTCTACTTCCCGTTTACCAGCAGTTTGCTGTTGTTTGTTATATTCCAGGGTCCCAGACATCACAAGGACACATCATTCTACACGTGATAGATTTGAAGAGTGATACATTGGTCTTGGAGTATAGCACTGTAACAGCACTGTGTCCAGCTTTATCATATCTACAAGTGCATAATAGTAACATGCATTTTTCTTTTAATGTGACAGAGACATTATCATAATATGAATGGATTGCTATTATATTGTACTTTAGTGGTTTATTGAAACATCAGAGGATCTCTTCCCTGGCAACCAAAAGAAATGACGCACCATAATAATCAATGATAAAGCTAAGAGTTCGTTCATCTGAACAGATAACATCATGACTAATTAGCATAAGGAACAAAAGGTGCCAAAACAGACAGTAAAAGCTACAAAAAGGGAGTAGGAAAAGAAACTTGCAATGGATATCAAAATTAACACAAAAATCTTTTACAGTTGTATTAAGAAAAAGAGAGTGGTCAGGAGCAATGAGGGTCCCTTGAAAACTGATAACGGTGATATTGTAAATGAAAATAAGGAAAGGGTGGACATGTTGAATAGTTACTTGGTGTCAGTATTTACAATATAGGAAGAAGATAGCATGCCAAACGTCCAAAGGAAACTAATATTGAATCAGGGACAGGGATTTACCAAAATTAACATAAGCAAAATAACAGTAATTAAGAAAATAATGGTGCTAACGAGTGACGAGGCCCAGGAACAGATGGTTTCAATCCCAGGGTTTTAAAGGAAGTAGGTGAAAACATTGCAGATGCCTAACTATAATCTTCAAAAGTTCTTTTGATTTGGGAACCGTTCCTTTAGATTGGAAAATTGCGCATGTCACTCTGCTTTTTTAAGAAATGCGAGCAAAGGTAACCGGGAAATTTAGACCAGTTAGCCTAACGTCTGCTTTGGGGAAATTACTAGAGTCTATAATTAAGGATAGAGTGACTGAACATCTTGAAAAATTTCAGCTGATCAGAGAGAGCCAACATGGATTTGTAAAGGGTAGGTCATACCTGACGAACTTTTTTGAAGAGGTGGCTAAAGTAGTGGACTGGGGAATATCTGTGGATGTTATTTTAAGGCATTTGATAAGAGACTGTTAGCTAAAGTTGAAGCTCATGGAATTGAAGGCAAATTATTGAGCTCATTAGGAAATTGGCTGAACGGCAGGAGGCAGAGAGTACGGATAATGGACAGGTAATCCAATTGGCAGGATATGACTAGTGTTGTCTCGCAAAGATCTGTTTTGGGGCCTCAACTATTCACTGTATTTATTAATGACTTAGATGATGGGATAGAAAGCCACATATCTAAGTTTGCCAATGACTCAATGATAAGCGACTTTGTAAACAGTGTAGATAGAAGCATAAAACTACAAAGAGATATTAATAGATTAAGAAAAAAGGCAAAACTGGCAAATGAATTTCAATGTTGGCAAATGTGAGGTCGTCCACTTTGGACCTAAAAAGGATAGAACAGGGTACTTTCTAAATAGTGGAAAGGTACAAAGAATGGAGATCCAAAGAGACTTCCGGGTCCATGTATGTAGATCATTAAAATGTCTTGGACAAGAATAGAAAATAATCCAAAAGGCTAATGGAATGCTGGCTTTTATATCTAGAGGACTAGAATATAAGGGCGTAGAAGTTATGCTGCAGCTGTACAAAACCCTGGTTAGGCCACACCTGAAGCACTGTGAGTAGTTTTGGGCACCACACCTTAGGAAGGATATACTGGCCATGGAGGGAGTGCAGCGTAGGTTTACCAGAACGATACCTGGACTCCAGGGTTTAATTTATGGGGCGAGATTACACAAATTAGCATTGTATTCTCTGGAATTTAGAAGGTGATTTGATCAAAGTTTTCAAGATATTAAGGGGAACAGATAGGGTAGATAGAGAGAAATTTATTCCACTGGTTGGGGATTCTAGGACTAGGGGACATAGCCTAAAAATTAGAGTCAGGTCTTTCAGGAGTGAAATTTGGAAACACTTCTACACACAAAGGGTGGTAGAAGTTTAGAACTCTCTTCCATAAATGGCAATTGATGCTAGATCAATTATTAATTTTAATCTGAGACTGATCTGAGGAAGGACATTCTTGCTATTGAGGGAGTGCAGCGAAGGTTCACCAGACTGATTTCTGGGATGGCAGGACTGACATATGAAGAAAGACTGGATCGACTAGGCTTATATTCACTGGAATTTAGAAGAATGAGAGGGGATCTCATAGAAACACATAAAATTCTGACGGGATTGGACAGGTTAGATGCAGGAAGAATGTTCCCGATGTTGGGAAACTCCAGAACCAGGGGTCACAGTCAAAGGATAAGGGGTAAGCCATTTAGGACCGCGATGAGGAGAAACTTCTTCACTCAGAGAGTTGTGAACCTCTGGAATTCTCTTCCACAGAAAGTTGTTGAGGCCAGTTCGTTAGATATATTCAAAAGGGAGTTAGATGTGGTCCTTATGGCTAAAGGGATTAAAGAGTATGGAGAGAAAGCAGGAAGTTGCATGATCAGCCATGATCATATTGAATGGTGGTGCAGGCTCGAAGGGCCGAATGGCCTGCTCCTGCACCTATTTTCTATGTTTCTATGTTTCTATGATAAATTTTTGTTAACCAAAGGTATTAAGGGGTATGGGACAAAGGCGGGTATATGGAGTTATGTCACAGATGGCCTACTCCTGTTCTGATGTTCCCCTATGTCCTATGTTCCTATATAAGCAACAGAAACTGTGCATTCTTTTCTTTTTGGGAGCTTTCTGGATTCTGCTGTACCCATTTACACAGGAGTCTTTTTTATAGTAGTGTCTAGGTGAGAGGCCTGCAGTGTTTACGAAGATGGCAAATTCTGAAATTTAATACTAATTCTTTCTTTATATCGACATCCGTGGTCTAAGAGAACATTCAAATACAAATGAAGAACTTGTCTCACCTCAGTCCAATAAATAAGTTGGTCTAGCACTGCTGATAAAGTTCCATCATACACCGCTCAGAAAGATTAACTTTTCATCATCATCATAGGCAGTCCCTCGAAATCGAGGAAGACTTGCTTCCACTATAAAAGTGAGTTCTCAGGTGACTGAACAGTCCAATACGGGAATTGCAGTCTCTGTCACAGGTGGGACAGACAGTCGTTGAGGGAAAGGGTGGATGGGGAGTCTGGTTTGCCGCATGCTCCTTCCGCTGCCTGCGCTTGGTTTCTGCATGCTCTCGGCGACGAGACTCGAGGTGCTCAGCGCCCTCCCTCCCGGAAGCTCTTCCTCCACTTAGGGCGGTCTTTGGCCAGGGACTCCCAGGTGTCGGGATGTTGCATTTTATAAAGGAGGCTTTGAGGGTGTCCTTGAAACGTTTCCTCTGCCCACCTGGGGCTCGCTTGCCGTGTAGGAGTTCCGAGTAGAGCACTTGCTTTGGGAGTCTTGTGTCTGGCATGTGAACAATGTGGCCCGCCCAACGGAGCTGGTTGAGTGTGGTCAGTGTTTTGATGCTGGGGATGTTGGCCTGATCGAGAACACTGACGTTGGTGTGTCTGTCCTCCATGGGGATTTACAGGATCTTGTGGAGACATCGTTGGTGGCTTTTCTCCAGCGAATTGAGGTGTCCACTGTATATAGTCCATGTGTCTGAGCCATACAGGAGGGCGCGTATCACTGCAGCCCTGTAGACCATGAGCTTGGTGCCAAATTTGAGGGCCTGAACTTCGAAAACTCTCTTCCTCAGGTGGCCGAAGGCTGCGCTGGTGCACTGGAGGCGGTGTTGAACCTCGTTGTCGATGTCTGCCCTTGCTGATAATAGGCTCCCAAGATTGGAAAGTGGTCCACATTTTCCAGGGCCACGCTGTGGATCTTGATGACTGGGGGGCAGTGCTGTGTGGCGGGGTCAGTTATGCTGTAGCTGTGCAAAACCCTGGTTAGACCACACCTGGAGTACTGTGAGTAGTTTTGGGCACCACACCTTAGGAAGGATATATTGGCCGTGTACGGAATGCAATGTAGGTTTACCAGAACGATGGAGGACCTTTGTCTTACGGATGTTTAGTGTAAGGCCCATGCTTTCGTACGCCTCAGTGAAGATGTTGACTATGACTTGGAGTTCAGTTTCTGAATGTGCGCAGATGCAAGTTCCATCATACACTGCTCAGAAAGATTAACTTTTATAATCCATGCATCACCACAGCAATCTATTACAGTCAAAATGAAAGGCTTACAACAACATTTTAAGTATATAATTGAGTCAGATTATTGTGTTTAATTAGTACTTAATTAGCCAACCAAAGCATGTACTAGATGAATGGGGAACTCCTTATAATAATTCATACCCCAGTGAATATTCTTTACCAATTCCTACTTTAAATAACTAAAAACAATAATCACACAATTCCCATAAGTCGCCACAGTCTTCAACAGTTGGAAAGTTTTTTATTTTCACAACAAATGACAAAGCAGTTTTGACAATCCATTGTGGTAAAGTACAATTATGACCTTAGTTATTAAAATGTAAGGTTCTGGGAGCTTTTCATTTCATGAGTGTCATGCCATTTCAAGTTTTTACAGAAAACCTACCCCCTTTTCACGTGACAAATGTCATTGCAACATTTATTCTTCTTGTCATGTCATTTAAAAAATAAACACTGCAAAACTCTGGTCAACTGTTAGGTATTGGTGGCAACAGGGAAGGATGATGAGCATTCAAATGGCAAAACTTGAAAAGGAAAGCCCATAACTGCAAAAACAAAATTGACTGTATTTGTGCGTGTTATACTTTTTGTGGAGTTCAGTCTCTGTATGTGCGCAGACGCAGGCGTCGTCCACGTACTGTAGCTCGACAACAGAGGTTGGGGTGGTCTTGGATCTGACTTGGAGACGGCGAAGGTTGAGCAGGTTCCCACTGGTTCTGTACTTTAGTTCCACTCCAGTGGGGAGCTTGTTGATTGTGAGGTGGAGCATGGCAGCAAGGAAGATTGAGAAGAGGGTTGGGGCGATGACGCAGCCCTGTTTGACTCCGGTTCGGATGTGGATTGGGTCTGTAATGGATCCGTTGGTAAGGGTCACGGCCTGCAAGTTGTCGTGGAGCAGGCGGCTCCATCCAGTGCAACATTCCCACTGACACCTGAGAGTCCCTGGCCAAAGACCGCCCTAAGTGGAGGAAGTGCATCCAGGAGGGCGCTGAGCACCTCGAGTCTCATCGCTGAGAGCATGCAAAAAACATGTGCAGGCAACGGAAAGAGCGTGCGGCAAACCTGTCCCAGCCACCCTTTCCCTCAACGACTATCTGTCCCACCTGTGACAGGGACTGTGGTTCTCGTATTGGACTGTTCAGCCACCTAACGAGAGTGGAAGCAAGTCTTCCTCGATTCCGAGGGACTGCCTATGATGATGATGACTTTTTGTGGATGTGGCTGGAAGTGTGTTATTGACTGGAAATTACTCAAATTTCACCATTCGAGTTTGTGAAATCAAAGCCTCTCAGCCTTGTAACAAACTCCCCCTTCTAAACAGGGGAAAAAAAACAATCATTCTCTGCAATATACTGGGAATGGTAGACAGCTCCTCTGAGCTTAAATTCTGTGAGGTCGGTTGTGAAATTATTGTTAACGGCCAGTTTTGAACACACAGATGCATTGCATCATGGCTGCATGATGGGTGTGTTTTTGTTGTCTATTATACCTAAGCAGATCTTGATCATATTGTAGATCATTGGATCTTATACTGAACGATTTACTTAACAAACTGAAACATAGCCAAATATTGAAATGAAGCAAATGTGCTGTAAGCTTGCAGAAATTTATTGATGTGAAATTAACATATACATTACTCATTCTTTAAATCACATGATGGTGTCCATCTTAAAGACATTACAGACTGCATATAGATTCACTATATTTATTAGCTGTAGTGCAGTGACTTCCTGTTAGTGATAATAATGGGGGTGGGGGGGGGGGGGGGGGGACGGGTTTCAACCAGTACAATGGTTTTCTCCAAAACACAAGATGAACTTGTTTACACCAAGATCCTTATAAAGGAGGTTTCTGCAGTGACTACTGTTGCAGCTGGTTCAGATTTTGATCATTCTTTTGCTGCACATTTGGAGAGAATTGGACACCTGGAGCTTGCCAGAATGACAGCCAAGTAGTAAAGAGGTACACATGCAATTGCTGTATAGGTTAGATAGCCAGGTGGTGAAGGATGCTAGTCTTCAGTCACTTACAAGCCTATATTTGCAGAGACACATATTACATACCATGCACTCCCACGATAAGCTCCCCCACTTCCTGAGCCTGCTCCCATATATCATAGGCAGTCCCTTGGAATCGAGGAAGACTTGCTTCCACTCTAAACATGAGTCCTTAAGTGGCTGAACAGTCCAATACGAGAACCACAGTCCCTGTCACAGGTGGGACAGATAGTCGTTGAGGGAAGGGGTGGGTGGGACTGGTTTGCCACACGCTGTTTCCGCTGCCTGCGCTTGATTTCTGCATGCTCTCAGCGATGAGACTCGAGGTGCTCGGCGCCCTCCCGGATGCACTTCCTCCACTTAGGGCGGTCTTTGGCCAGGGATATATGAACACAGGATATATATGAACACAACAGAGTCCCCAATTAATACCCACCACCTGAATACCAATTGATATACACCACCTGAATACAATCAACACCTGCATGTCATATGTAAAATACTGACAAAAGGCACAGAATTGTCAGTAAAAAGTGACATTACTGCACTCTACATAAAATTAATTGGGTTGGAAAATAATTAAGACTGGGGGGAGGGGTGGAAAGTGGCAATAAGTGTCACACTAAGATATGACAATTCAAAGGAACAGATAGGATGTACAGAACTGGAAAGAATCATTCAGATTCCAAAGTTAAAAAATACAATATTCTTATCCCTACCACCTCTCCAGAAAACTGCAATATTCACCAAGAAATTATGTCATTATCATAGGCAGTCCCTCGAAATCGAGGATGCCTTGTTTCCACTCTAAAAGCGAGTTCTCAGGTGACTGTACAGTCCATGCGGGTATTACAGTCTCTGTCACAGGTGAGACAGACAGTGCTTGGAGGAAAGGGTGGGTGGGGGAGTCAGGTTTACCGCACGCTCCTTCCGCTGTCTGCGCTTGTTTTCTGCATGCTCTCGGCGACGAGACTCAAGATGCTCAGCGCCCTCCCGGATGCTCTTCCTCCACTTTGGGCGGTCTTGGGCCAGGGATTCCCAGGTGTCGGTTGGGATGTTGCACTTTATCAAGGAGGCTTTGAGGCTGTCCTTCAATCGTTTCCTCTGCCCACCTGGGGCTTGTTTGCCGTGTTGGAGCTCCGAGTAGAGCACTTCCTTAGGGAGTCTCGTGTCGGGCATGCAGATGATGTGGCCCGACCAACGGAGCTGGTCGAGTGTGGTCAGTGCTTCGATGCTGGGGATGTTGGGCTGAGCGAGATCACTGGCGTTGGTGCGTCTATCCTCCCAGTGGATTTGCAGGATCTTGCGGAGGCAGCATTGGTGGTACTTCTTCAGCGCTTTGAGGTGTTTACTGTATATAGTCCATGTCTCTGAGCCATATAGGAGGGCAGGTATCACTATGGCCCTGTAGACCATAAGCTTGGTGGCAGATTTGAGGTCCTGGTCTTCAAACACTTTCTTGCTCAGGCGACTGAAGGCTGTGCTGACACACTGGAGGCGGTGATGGACCTCGTCATCGATGTCTGCCCTTGCTGATAGTAGACACCCGAAGTATGGAAAATGACCAGGGGGCATTGCTGTGTGGTGGGGTCAGGTTGGTGGAGGATCTTTGTCTTACGGATGTTTAGCATAAGGCCCATGCTTTCGTACGTCTCGGTGAAGGTGTTGACGATGGTTGGAGTTCGGCCTCTTGAGTGTGCGCAGACACATGCGTCGTCCGCGTACTGTAGTTTGATGACAGAGGATGGGGCGACCTTGGATCTAGCCTGGAGGCGATGTAGGTTGAATAGGTTCCCAATGGTTCTATAGTTTAGTTCCACTCCAGCAGAGAGCTTGTTGATAGTGAGATGGTGCACTGCAGCAAGGAAGATCGAGAAGAGCGTTGGTGTGATGACGCAGCCCTGTTTGACCCTGGTCCGGACGTGGATTTGGTCTGTGGTGGATCCGTTGGTCAGGATCATGGCTTGTATGTCGTCGTAGAGCAAGCGGAGGATGGTGACAAATATTTGGGGGCAGCCGAAACGGAGGAGGGTGCTCCATAGTCCCTCACGGTTGACAGTGTCAAAGACCTTTGTGAGGTCAAAGAAGGCCATGTACAGTGGTTGGTGCTGTTCCCTGCATTTCTCTTGTAGTTGTCATGCAGTGAAGATCATGTCCGTTGTACCCCTTAGTGGACGGAATCCGCATTGTGACTCTGGGAGGAGCTCTTCAGCCACAGGGAAAAGACGGGTGAGGAGGATTCTTGTGATGACTTTCCCAGTGGCCGACAGCAGGGCGATTCCTCTGTAGTTGCTGCAGTCAGACTTGTCCCCTTTTTTGAAGATGGTCGCAATTACGGTGTCTCTGAGATCTCTTGGCATGCTCTCCTCCTTCCAGATAAGAGAGATGAGGTCATGCATTCGTGCCAGAAGTGCTTCTCCGCCATACTTTAGTGCCTCGGCGGGGCTTCCGTCTGCTCCTGATGCCTTGTTGTTCTTGAGCTGATGGATGGCCTTTTCCACCTCATGCAGGGTTGGGGTTTTGCTGAGATGGTGGCGGGTACCATGCTGCGAGATGGAGTTGAGGACACTCGTGTCGAAGGCAGAGTCTCGGTTAAGGAGATCTTCGAAGAGCTCCTTCCAGCAGACCCTGACTGCCTCGGTGTCGTTAATGAGTGCCTCTCCATTCTTGGCCAGCAGTGGGGTGGGACCTTGGGTGCTTGGGCCGTAGGTGGCCTTGACTGCGCTGTAGAAACCTCGCATGTTGTGGTTGTCAGCCAGCTGCTGGATCTCCTGTGCTTTCTCCACCCACCACCTGTTCTTTAGGTCATGGGTTTTTTGTTGGACCTCGGTCTTCAGCCACCTGTAGAGCTGCTTTGCTGCTCCCGAGTTGGGTTGTTGCTTTAAGTCCAGAAATGCCCAGTGCTTGCGATTTATTAGCTCCTGGTTCTCCTGGTCATTCTCGTCAAACCAGTCCTAGTGTTTCCTGGTTGAGTGATCGAGTGTCTCTTCGTGGGCACTGGTTATGGAGGCCTTGAAGACAGACCAGGCGCTGTGGGCACTCTGCGTCTCGGGGTCATCGAGGGTTGCCAAATTGGTAGGGAGGCGCTGACTGTATAGGGCTTTCTTAACTGGGTCTTTGAGTGCTCCGGCGTTTATTTTTCTGCGGCATTGATTCTGTTGTCGTCGCTGCTTTATGTAGCTTATGTAGCTCTCTCTTGAATTTGCTGACATTATTCCCTTTCACTACCTCCCTGGGAAGCCTGTTCTTCATATTCACCGTCTTCTGTGTGAAGTAGTTAAATCTATCTGTTCACTTTCTTCTGACCTGTAGTCTGTGCACCTTGGTGACAGAACTTGTGGGTGTGTCACTTAATTTATTTGGGTTCCGTTCACCTGCACTCCTTAGAATTTAAAATACTTTAATAAGGTCTCCCTCTCCGAACCAATTTTTTCCAGTGCAAGAATTACCAGTTTCCATAGTCTAATCATGTATCTCAAGTGCCTAATCGCTAGTATCAGTTTATTTGTGTTCTTTCTGAATTTGTGTCCATTCTAATACTCTGACTAGAATTGTGCACAGTACTACAGGGGACTGACTTCTGCACTATATGTACTATTATAATCTGCGATTGGTATTCAATTCCTTTGTCTCTACACCCTCAGATCTTGTTTGCCTTCTTGGCTCTGTCACACACTGTGCTGACGGTTGCAATGGATCCCTTTCCTGTGTTGAGTTGTGCAGTCTACTTCCATTTATTTTAGATTTCCACTGTTTATTCCCCATCCCCAGTCTTATCACCTTTCATTTGTCCACATTGACTAATATCTGCTATTTGTTAGCCTAATCAATCCAAATCTTCCTATATTTAGTGCACTTGTTCTCTGCTATTTGGAGTCCTCCCTCAAATGTTATATTGTCAGCAAACCTAAATAGCTTCCTTTTTGTCTCTAGTTCCAAATCATTTAAATAAAGTGTAAATATTATGGTCCCAACACTGACGTTGAAGGCATTGTACCGATCACTTTCTGACAATCTGGTGCTGCTCCATCCTATAACTTTTGATTATTCTTCATTCATTTTATATTTCCATTTGAAAAATATCAATTTCAGATGTTGTGCTCAGTATGGTGAGGGATGTCAGTACTGTGGACTGGAATAGTTTCCTGTTTTTCTTCCCACTAGAATCAACATCAAACCTTCCCAGGTCAAATATAAAATGGTTCACATGAAATATGAAGCTATGCGTAGACCTGAAAATATACGTCAACCACAACCTCAGATAGACAGCTACTACACAAATTCACACACAAACCCTCATTGGAATGAAAGTCCTCTCTCTCTCTCAGTGCCGTAGGGGTTACAAGTGAAATGATTTGCGGCATTTTTGCTCAGTTCCTTCTTTGGGATAGAACATAGGCATAAATTAGGCATGGCTGGTTTCAAATTGAGATCATAGATTTGAAAAGATGGTGCTAGAACATCATCATACGCAGTCCCTCGGAATTGAGGAAGATTTGCTACCACTCAACATGAGTTCTTAGGTGGCTGAACAGTCCAACACGGGAACCACAGACTCTGTCACAGGTGGGGCAGATAGTCGTTGAGGGAAGGGGTGGGTGGGACTGGTTTGCCGCACACTCTTTCCATTGCCTGCGCTTGGTTTCTGCATGCTCTCGGCGACGAGACTCGAGGTGCTCAGCGCCCTCCTGGATGCACTTCCTCCACTTAGGGCGGTCTCTGGCCAGGAACTCCCAGGTGTCTGTGGGGATGTTGCACTTTATCAGGGAGGCTTTGAGGGTGTCCTTGTAACATTTCCTCTGCCCACCTTTGGCTCGTTTGCCGTGAACGAGTTCCGAGTAGAGCGCTTGCTTTGGGAGTCTTGTGTCAGGCATGCGAACAATATGGCCTGCCCAGCGGAGCTGATTGAGTGTGGTTCAATGCTGGGGATGTTGGCCTAGCTGAGGACGCTGATGTTGGTGCATCTTTCCTCCCAGGGGATTTGTAGGACCTTGTGGCGATGTTGTTGGTGGTATCCCTCCAGCGACTTGAGGTGTCTGCTGTACATGGTCCATGTCTCTGAGCCATACAGGAGGGTGGGTATTACTACAGACCTGTAGACCATGAGCTTGGTGGCAGTTTTGAGGGTCTGGTCTTCAAACACTCTTTTCCTCAAGCGGCCGAAGGCTGCACTGGCGCATTGGGGACAGTGTTGAATCTCGTCGACAATGCCTGCTCTTGTTGATAACAGCCTCCCGAGGTATGGGAAATGGTCCACGTTGTCCAGGGCCGCGCTGTGGATCTTGATGACTGGGGGACAGTGCTATGTGGCGAGGACAGGCTAGTGGAGGACCTTTCTCTTATGGATGTTTAGCGTAAGGCCTATGCTTTCGTACACCTTGGTGAAAACATCGACTATGTCCTGGAGTTCAGCCTCTATATGTGCGCAGATGCAGGCGTCGTCCGCGTACTGTAGCCCGACGACAGAGGTTGGGGTGGTCTTGGACCTGGCCTGGAGATGACGAAGGTTGAACAGGTTCTCACTGGTTCTGTAGTTTAGTTCCACTCCAGCGGGGAGCTTATTGGCTGTGAGGTGGAGCATGGCAGCAAGGAAGATTGAGAAGAGGGTTTGGGCGATGACGCAGCCCTGTTTGACACCGGTCCATACGTGGTTTGGGTCTGTAATGGATCCATTGGTAAGGATCACGGCCTGCATGTCGTCGTGGAGCAGGCGGAGGATGGTGACGAATTTTTTGGGGCATCCGAAGCAGAGGAGGACACTCCATAGACCCTCGCGGTTAACAGTGTCAAAGGCCTTTGTAAGGTCGAAGAAGGCCATGTATAAGGGCTGGCGCTGTTCCCTGCATTTTTCCTGCAGCTATCGTGCTGCAAAAATCAATTTCGTTGTGCCCCATAGGGGACAGAATCCGCACTGTGATTCTGGGAGGAGCTCCTTGGCCACAGGGAGAAGACGGTTGAGGAGGACTCCAGCGATGACCTTCCCAGTGGCTGATAGCTGGGAGATTCCTCTGTAGTTGCTGCAATCGGACTTGTCCCTTTCTTAAAGATGGTCACGATCACTGCATCTCTGAGATCTCCTGGCAGACTCTCCTCCCTCCAGATGAGAGAGATGAGTTGCTGTATTCATGCCAACATACTTCAGTGCCTCAGCGGGGATTCCATCCGCTCCCATAGCCTTGTTGTTTTTAAGCTGTCTTATGGTTTTTTCTACCTCGTGCAGTGTTGGGGTTTTGCTGAGGTGGTGGCGGGTGGCTTGCTGCAGGATGGAGTCGAGAACACTCGAGTCAAAGACAGAGTCTCGATTGAGGAGATCTTCGAAGTGCTCCTTCCAGTGGGCCCTGACTGCCTCGGTGTCCTTGATGAGTGTTTCCCCGTTCTTGGCCAGCAGTGGGGTGGGGCCTTGGGTGTTTGGACCGTAGGTAGCCTTGACTGTCTCCACCTTGTCGAGCCCCCTCATTATCTTATATGTTTCGATAAGATCACCTCTCATTCTTCTGAACTCCAATGAGTATAGGCCCAACTTAGAACATAAGAACATAAGAAATAGGACCAGGAGTAGGCCAGCTGGCCCCTTGAGCCTGCTCCGCCATTTAATAACATCATGGCTGATCTGATCATGGACTCAACTCCCGCTCCCCATAACCCTTTATTCCATTATCACTCAAAAATCTGTCTATCTCTGCCTTAAATATATTCAATGACCCAGCCTCCACAGCTCTCAGGGACAGAAAATTCCATAGATTTACAACCCTCTGAGAGAAGAAATTCCTCCTCAACTCAGTTTTAAATGGGCGGCCCCTTATTCTGAGACTATGTCTCCTAGTTTTAGTTTCCCCTATGAGTGGAAATATCCACTCTGCATCCACCTTGTCGAGCCCCCTCATTATCTTATATGCTTCGATAAGATCACCTCTCATTCTTCTGAACTCCAATGAGTATAGGCTCAACTTACTCAACCTATCTTCATAAGTCAACCCCCTCATCTCCGGAATCAACCTAGTGAACCTTCTCTGAATAGCCTCCAATGCAATTATATCCTTCCTTAAGTATGGAGACCAAAACTGTATGCAGTACTCCAGGTGTGGCCTCACCAATACCTTGTACAGTTGTAGCTGGACTTTGCTGCTTCTATACTCTATCCCCCTTGCAATTAAAACCAACATTCCATTTGTCTTCCTGATTACTTGATGTACCTGCATACTCACTTTTTGTGTTTCATGCACAAAGACTCCCAGGTCCCTCTATACTGCAGCACGTTGCAATCTTTCTCTATTTAAATTATAATTTGCTTTTCTACTTTTGCTGCCAAAGTGGATAACGTCACATTTTCCCACATTATATTCCATCTGCCAAATTTTTGCCCACTCATTTAGCCTGTCTAAATCCCTTTGCAGATTTTTCGTGTCCTCCTCACAATTTGCTTTTCCACGCATCTTTGTATCATCAGCAAACTTGGCTACATTACACTCGGTCCCTTCATCCAAGTCATTAATATAGATTGTAATTGGTTGAGGCCCCAGCACCGATCCCTGCGGCACCCCACTAATCACTTTTTGTCAACCGGAAAATGACCCATTTATCCCAACTCTCTATTTTTTGTTAGTCAGCCAATTCTCTATCCATGCTAATATATTACCCCCAGCACATTGAACTTTTATCTTGTGCAGTAACCTATTATGTGGCACCTTATCGAACGCCTTCCTCCATTCCTCACTATTTCTCCATTTTAGTAACAGTCAATTATTATTCTCTGTCGGTCATTAAAACCATGTTGACTATAGTTGTCACAGGATCATGCCAGCAAAATCTCTCCTCTGCCACACTGCCAGCTCACACAGATGTCTGCCCATTGCCACTCTTCCATTCACATCTTCGTGTGCTCAGTTACCACCTGCATGTTGGCGTACCAGCCACCACATAATCTCTCCCCAGCTGGGACCCATTCTATACGCGCTGAAGATGCCCATCTTTAGTCATGCGGTACACATGTACTACCAATTACAATCTTCTTGCTGTAACAAACACTTTTGGCCGGTGCAGACATGATGGGCCGAAATGGCCTGCTTTCGTGGTGTAAATTTCTATGGTTCTATGTGCAGGCGACTTCTTCTCCCTTCAGTGTTGGTCATACTATCCTTCCAGCTGATATCCAACAGCTCCCTACACTCTCTACTTCTGTGCCTTCATCAGGGTTCAGCTCGCAGCAGCAAACACAAGTGTCATTTGGTCTCGCATACCTTTCCTTTCACATGTCATGATCTGAACCACTCAGCTCTCAAGTGGTTTATATATTCTGCCAAAACAACTCTTGTCAATAGGTATCCTAAGGGCTTTCTCTTTAGTCATTTTAAACATAATCCCTTTCACCATGGTTAAACTGAAGTCACAAGAACTACAAATCCATGGAATCTATCCCCATGATGTAAGAGTGCAGATCTGAGGAGACAGATCTCGTACAGTATTACATGATTATGGGCTTTCCTGCCCAATACCTAGATTTGACAGAACTGTTTTTCAAAAAATGAATTCTCAATTTCGCCAACTTGCTTGAATCACACACCTGAATAACGCTGTCAACTTCATCTAAAAACATGCAGCTGGAAATGTCACGTAAGTCACTCTAAGGGCAGGTTAAAACCTGCAATTTATAATGTGCTAGCTATAATCACCTATGCTTCTGGTTTTGTCTCTTGGCTGAGTGTTGTCACCAGAATCTTACTAAAGTGCAATGGTGGGTGCAAAATGTTTCTGCTATGCCAAATTAAGCAACACCCAGCAGTACAATTAAAGCATTGTTCTTCCAAACATGGGTTATGTCTGCAGAGAGAGCATTTCCAACTCTGCAACACAAGGTGAAGTACTGACAGTTACAAGTCTGTCACTTGCTGCGGTTACTGTGAGATCAATTTGAGGTGACCAGTTAGGGATATTACACAAGAAGTGTACTAACACATTTTTTAAAACTGTGTAAAGTGCAATTTTTTTTATAGACTGCTGGCATACAAAAATAAGCTGAACAACAGAACTGAATTAAAGTAATTAGCAGCTGGTATGGTCATGCACAAGGATCTTTGTCATGGAAAATCGATAATGATCCATATATACAATACAAAAGCAAAGTACTGTGGATGCTGGAATCTGAAATAAAAACAGAGAATGTTGGAAATCTCAGCGGGTCAGGCAGCATCTGTGGAGAGAAAAACAGAGTAAACATTTCGGGTTGATGACCCTTGGTCAGAACTGCTGAATGTTCGAAAAGAGCACATTCTTAAGCACTGAAAGGGAGAGGGAAAGAAAGAACAAAAGGGAAGGTCTGTGATAGGGTGGAAGGCAAGAGAGATTAGAGAGACAAAAGGGATAATGGCCAAATTGAAATGATAATGACAGAAGTCAGAAAAGGGTTAATCTGGATAGGGTGTGAATGGCGGAATAATAAGCTGCCATTATAGACAAAGAGAAAAAAAAGAGAGAAAAAAAAAAACATAAGATGGGGCGGGGGGTTGGGGGGGGGGGGAGGGAAGGGAAAGGGAGCCAAAGGTGGCCAGAGGTTATGCTCTGAAATTGTTGAGTCCAGAAGGCTGTAAAGTGCCTGAACAAAAGATGAGGTGCTGTTCCTCGAGCTTCATTGAAACGGTGGAGGAGTCCGAGGACAGAGATATCAGTGAGAATGGAGTGGAGAATTAAATTGACAGGTGACCGGAAGCTCAGGGTCACACTTACAGACTGAACGAAGGTGTTCAGCAAAGCGGTCACCCAATCTACGCTTGTTCTCCCCAATGTAGAGGAGACCACATCATGAGCAGTGAATACAGTATACTAAATTGAAAGTAGTACAAGTACAAGTAAATACCTGGAAGGAGTATTTGGGGTCCTGGATAGTGGGGAGGGAGGAGGGAACAGGGCAGGTGTTGCATCTCCTGCGCTTGCACGGGAAGGTGTCGTGGGGAGGGGAGGGCATGCTAGGGGTGACTGCGGGATACAATACTTGGTCCCAGCTTGGGAGATACAAAGGTACAAAGGTAACAGTAGACTTACAAGTCTGCTACCATCATTTACATTCGTGGTCTTCCAGTCCTGAGGGTAGGGACTCACTGGTACATTTCTACACACAATAGCAGTCCTTTAAAACTCTTCAAATTAGATATTGGTTATATATGATTAAGGACAGTGAGTGCGGTTAGATAATCATGAAAAAGTATAACAAGCAGGAGTCACTGGATAGGAATTAAAAGCTGCACACCAGGTCATATTCCCTTCCTTACCGCAGCGGTCCAATTATTATGTCCTTAAAATTAACATTCTGAATCTCTTATTGGTTTATTGATTCTTGCTGTCATTCTGATTGTACACAAATCTGCATGTAAAAGGAAAATGATAAGATGTGGTAAAAGGAAAGGTAGCATGGATTGTGTACTCAATGTACCCGCACTGCAGGGATCAAAGCAGGAACGAGGCCCTGCAAAGGTCACTAAAATCATTAGCTCAGCGTTGTTAGGTTGTAAAGAAAGCAAAACAAGTTGTTAGGATGCATAGCAGCAACAACAACTTCCATTTAATGTAGATAAATGTCTCAAGGCACTTAATAGAGGCAAAATGGATGTCGAGCCAAAGAAGGAGATTTTAGGAGAGGATCTAGGTCAAGGAGGTGGGCTTTGAGGAGGAGTGGGAGATGTGGGAAGGTTTATGGACGGAATTCTAGTGTGTAAAGCCTAAGTAGATTATGACATGGCTGCCTAAGGTGGGGTGACAGGAGGTAGGGTGCACAAGAGGCCAGAGTCAGAGGAACAGATAGTTAACAGGGAGTTGCAGGTTGGAGGAGGTTACAGAGAAGGGGTGGGCAAGGTCATGAAGAGGTTTAACACGAGGATGATAATTTTAAATTTGAAGCACTGGGAGATGGGGCGCCATTTTGTAGGTCAGCAAGACTAGGGGTGATAGGTGAGAAGGATATTGGCAGCAGAATTTTGGATTAGCTGAAATTTACAGAGATACAGCTGGCCAGGAGAGCATTGGAAAAGTCAAGTCTGAGGGGGACAAAGGCATGGATGATGATTTCAGTAGCAGGTGGGCTGAGGTAGAGAGGGAGGTGAACAATGTTACAAAAGTTGGCAATCTTTGCGTTGGAGAAGATATGGGGGTCAGAAGCTCAGCTTGGAGTCAACCAGAATGCCAAGGTTGTTAACAGTTTGGTTTAGCATGAGACAGTGGCCGGAGAAGGAAATGGAATCTATGGCAAGAGTACAGAGTTCATGGCGGGACCCAAAGGCAATGGCTTCGGTCTTTCCAATGTCCAATTGTGACTCGTCCAAGACTGAATGTTGAACTAGCAATTCTGACAACACAGATGCAGTGAAAGGGTCAAGAGAACTGGTGGACAGGAAGAGCTGTGTGTCACGACTATACCTCTAAGTTGACCCCATGTCTGTGGATGATGTCACCAAGCATGTAGATGGGGAGGGGGCCAAGGATAGATCCTTGGGGCAAATGGTATAATGTAAAACTCAGAGATGAGTTTGAAACTGTATTTGGCTTTGAGACGACATTTGGGGTATTGTGTCTGGTTTTGGTCCCCCTACTTCAAAAAGCATATAATTTTATTGGAGAGTGTTGAACGGAGGGCTACACAAGTAATGTCAGAACTTAGAGGGATGAGCAATTGTGAACCCTAGGCCTTTTCTCCCTTGAGAAAAGAAACCAACGGGGAATGTTGAAAGAAGTTTATAAGATTATGAAGGGTTTAATAATTTGGGAACTGATATCTTTTTCTGCCGTGTGTGGAATTTCAGAATCGGACACATTTTAAAGATGTGAAAAATTAAAGAGACAATTCAGACAAACTTCCGTTATTAAAAGAGAATTGACACATGAAACTAACTGTAAGAACAAAGTGTAGGTGTTGAACAGGAAACTTTAAGGGGTTTCAAAGAGGAAATTGACAAGTTACTGACAGCTCAAAGGTTTTGTGGTTATTAAATTTTAAAAATGATATATAGAGATATCTTACAGAAAAAATGAATAATTGCATGATAGACTGATGATTATGTTCCTTTTTGAAATATATTACTATGTTACATGTCTCCATCTGATATGCAGCAGAAGGTTTCAATAAATGCAACTTGGCTTACTACTGATGGGAAACTTCTAGATCTCACTTAGACTTGTTTTTTGGATTCCTTTCAAATTGTATTGGTTTGAATTGAATGATTTTTAATTCACTAGATTCTTGACAGCCCCAAACTATCTGATGTCCTTTCTGAATTAATTAATGACTTCAGATTCCACAACAACACTAATGCACTTGATCTGCTTAGTATAATCAACCTTAGATCCACTCAATTGAACAATATAAACCGATTGACAGCACAAATCAAATCAGCCAATTCATAAAGACAGACATCAAAATTATTAAATCAACAAAAAATGACAATAAAGGATATTTAGAATGAATTATAATTCTATGTAACTGATTATAAAATTATTACTAGATGGAGGAAACTCCCTTAGGAACATAGGAACAGGAATAAGCCAGTCAGCCCCTCGAGCCTGTTCCACCATTCAATGAGATCATGGCTGATCTCTATCTTAACTCCATCCACCCGCCTTGGTTCCATATCCTTATATGCGCTTGTCTCGTAAAAATCTATCGGTCTCAGATTTAAAGTTATTAATTGAGCTAGCTTCTACTGCTTTTTATGGGAGAGAGTTCCACACTTCTGTCATCCTTTGCGTAACTTCTCTCCTGAATTGCCTGGCTTTGATTTTAAGGTTATATCCCCTTGTCCTAGATTCCCCATGAGCGGAAAAAGTTTTTCTATTTACCCTATCAATTCCTTTCAAAATCCTAAAACCCTCAATCAAATCAGTCTTTAACCTTCTATATTCCAGGGAATACAAACCTAGTTTCTGTAATCTCTCCTCATAATCTAACCATTGGAGCACTGGTAACATTCTGGTGAATCTGTGCTGCATTCCTTCTGAGGCCAATATATGGGCCGTGATTTCCCCTACCTCAGCTGGTCCGGCACAGCCGGAGTCGATGGCGGGTCCCGACCTCGCTGTTGGCTCAAGCCCACTGTGTAGAAGGATTTTATGTTGATCGGGCGCATTTGCCAGCCAATTGAAGGAAGCGGATCTGGTGACATAATTTGATGATGCGACATCAGCCGGTTTCCTTAAAGGAACCATACGCAAATTAATTTTGACAGTTGTGCTGTCAGTGTTCTACAGCAGTGAGGTGCTGCAAACACTGACAAGCACTGCACAATGGTGCACGGCTGTACCCAGGCTCTCCCATGACCCGCTCCATGTGCTTTTGGAGGGAGTCACAGCATACAGGAAGGCTCTCTTCCCTTCCAAAGGGCGGAAGAGATCTCCCCAGGAGGCCAACGCAGCCTGGTTGCACATTGTACTTGAGGACACAAGCAGGGATGTCGTCAGGAGAACCAGGCTGCAGTGACTCAAACCTTTCAATGATCTCAATAGATCACGAAACATTACTGCAAAGCTGCACTCAACCTCATCCTGCTGTGCCATTCATCACATCCCCATCGCTCTGCCTTCCCTGCCCTACTCCTGTACACCCTTACTCACACCAACTTACATTGCACCTCCACCCATTCCTCTTTCTCTATCTACATTATCATCTCCCCATCTCATTCACCACCCTTCACATGCACCCTCATCCTAGTCCAATCATACAAACTAACAACATACAAGGTCAGGCACTTGGGTGGTTTATGCAAAGTTCATTTGAAGTTTCTGTTAATGTGTTGACAAACATTGAAATCTTTCAACACTTTATTCACTGGAGTTTAGAAGGATGAGAGGAGATCTCATAGAAACATATAAAATTCTGAAGGGACTGGAAAGGTTAGATGCGGGAAGAATGTTCCCGATGTTGGGGAAGTCCAGAACCAGGGGACACGGTCTAAGGATAAGGGACAGGCCATTTAGGACTGAGATGAGGAGAAACTTCTTCACCCAGAGAGTTGTTAACCTGTGGAATTCCCTAGCACAGAGAGTTGTTGATGCCAATTCGTTGGATATATTCAAGAGGGAGTTAGATATGGCCCTTACGGCTAAAGGGATCAAGGGGTATGGAGAGAAACAGGAAAGGGGTACTGAGGCGAATGTTCAGCCATGATCTTATTGAATGGTGGTGCAGGCTCGAAGGGCCGAATGGCCTACTCTTGCACCTATTTTCTATGTTTCTATGTTTGCGTTCTTGGACAGATTTATGTACACCTTAGTGAGTTGCAGTGACTGGTGATATATAACGGTACCCCTGCAATGGTGATGAGTGTGAAAGGAATGGCTTGGGCATTGTAGGGATGTTTTATGGTGTTGGTGTGGGGGGTGCCAACTTGGCGCATCATGTGGAAGCCAGGATGTACAGCGTCAAGTGAAGTAAATCTGGCCATGGTGAGGCCGTCCCTGGCATTCAGTGCAGCAATGTGGTCGAGTGCTGATGCCCTGTGTCTTATGCAGCATCAGTTGATTGCAGAGAAGGTTGGTGTTGTTGTTGGTGCTGCTGGTGTATCTGGTGCTGCTGGTCTTGGGGCTGATCATGATGGGATTCTGAGGACCAAGGTGAGATAGTTTCAAAGGCATGTAATAGATGGCAAGTGAACGTGCGATGCCAGAAGCGAACTGTGAATTGTGAGAGAGGTTGTTCCAGTGAGGTAACACTGGATAGAGAGTTTACTCCAAATACTTGAAAACTGCATAAAACTCAATCTGTCTTCCAAATGCAGTAAGCAACAGCTTCTGAGCTTGGAAAGTGAACAGTTGTGAGATGGGAGCTTTTATAGCATATTTTCAGTTGTTAAGTAAAGAAATTATTTCATGGTAACACAACTTCCGACCTCCTTACCTGCCGTGATCCCTGAGCAGAATAGTCAGTGACTTGGTAACATGGTAAGGTGAGTTCAAAATATTGTCTAATGGTCATAACTGTTAACAAGGCTACAATGACTAAATTACCTTCCCTACCGCTGTGTCTCGGGTCTGACAGTCCCGACATCTGGGTAAGTAGCATGGCAGCAGGGGAACCCGCTATCAGCAACACTTTTTCCCACCCGGTTTGCCACTGAACACGCCAACTGACCCACCAGAAAATTGTCCCCATCCTTTCGAAGGTGTGGTGCCCAGTACTATACATAGTACTCTGGCTGTAGCAAAACTTCCTCTCCTTTGATATGATAACCCTTTAGTTATAAAGGTTAACATAGAAACATAGAAAATAGGTGCAGGAGTAGGCCATTCAGCCCTTCAAGCCTGCACCGCCATTCAATGAGTTCATGGTTGAACATGCAACTTCAGTACCCCATTCCTGTTTTCTCGCCATACCCCTTGATCCCCCTAGTAGTAAGGACTACATCTAACTCCTTTTTGAATATATTTAGTGAATTGGCCTCAACAATTTTCTGTGGTAGAGAATTCCACAGGTTCACCACTCTCTGGGTGAAGAAGTTTCTCCTCATCTCGGTCCTAAATGGCTTACCCCTTATCCTTAGACTGTGACCCCTGGTTCTGGACTTCCCCAACATTGGGAACATTCTTCCTGCATCTAACCTGTCTAAACCCGTCAGAATTTTATGTGTTTCTATGAGATCTCCTCTCATTCTTCTGACCAAGCCCAGTTGATCCAGTCTTTCTTGATATGTCAGTCCATCATCCCGGGAATCAGTCTGGTGAATCTTCGCTGCACTCCCTCAATAGCAAGAATGTCCTTCCTCAAGTTAGGAGACCAAAACTGTACACAATACTCCAGGTGTGGCCTCACCAAGGCCCTGTACAACTGTAGCAACACCTCCCTGCCCCTGTACTCAAATCCCCTCGCTATGAAGGCCAACATGCCATTTGCTTTCTTAACCGCCTGCTGTACCTGCATGCCAACCTTCAATGACTGATGTACCATGACACCCAGGTCTCGTTGCACCTCCCCTTTTCCTAATCTGTCACCATTCAGATAATAGTCTGTCTCTCTGTTTTTACCACCAAAGTGGATAACCTCACATTTATCCACATTATACTTCATCTGCCATGCATTTGCCCACTCACCTAACCTATCCAAGTCACTCTGCAGTCTCATAGCATCCTCCTCGCAGCTCACACTGCCACCCAACTTAGTGTCATCCGCAAATTTGGAGATACTACATTTAATCCCCTCGTCTAAATCATTAATGTACAGTGTAAACAGCTGGGGCCCCAGCACAGAACCTTGCTTTACCCCACTAACATTCCATGGGGGAAAAATTCAGGCCATTTGTGCAAATTAGTTTTCGCCCGGGTGCGACACCGCTACCAACTCTCACGAAATTCCACAGGAGTTTAATGGCGGCAGTAACTGGTAGTGCCCTGCTCCTACCGGTAGCGCCCCATGTCGCTGCTCCGGCAATGACGATGTCATCTCTGTACACAGCAACCCGTTTTTGCCCCAGTGCGAAAAACCAGTAGCGCCCCGAGAAGCTGCCGAGGGCGATGCCTGTGACAGCTTCACGGGGCGCATACCGGGCTGTAGGCCACTGGCGGGGCGAAATTTAAAGGGGGGAGGGGGGCTGTGGCAGGAAAAAAAAATGGCCGACTTACTGATCCAGCCTTCTTGTTTGTCGATTGCAGGGTCCGTGCTGCGATCTTGCAGCCTGGCACTCTGCTTGTGTGCCAGGATGCTGCCACAGCACCCGGCTCCCTGGTGTTCCAACGATGGCCCCATTTCCCACCTGCAGAGTCGACAGCTTGGCCTTCCCCTTTAAAGCAAACTTTGTGTGGCTTTGCGCCCCGCTCCCGCCCCTTGGAGGTGCTAACGGGAGGCGCACAACAGGGGAATTTCACCCCCATTAAGTTCTGCTACTGATGTGCGGCAATTAGCTTGTGAGTTTTACTATCCATGGTAACATATGGATTGGCAGACAGACAAGAGTGAAAATACCTAAAAAGTCAATTTGGATTTTTTATTGTCTGAGCTAATTGGTGACAGAATCTGATTGGGAAAAATAGTTGAGTTCTTGAGTGTAACCTATATTTATTGTATTATATATTATTTAGATTATATTAAAGGGAATTCACCGCTGTTTCAGAGCAGGGATAGTAATCACTCAATTCTGTAATGGCTCAGTGTAATTGCAAGTCATGTTGTTGTCACTTACAAGAGATGCAATTACATGAAGTGAATTACTTCCTCTTAAATGTTGAACAGATCTCAAAAAACTCTGCCTTACAACTTCACAGATATGTCACTGACCTTTTGATTTAAAGTAAAATACTTCTGTAAAACCTAAGTTTGTAATTTGCTGTAATGAATGACCAAAGCAGCCATCTGCTTATTTAAAGGATGCTTAGCAGGTGTCACAAGGAGAGCTAATGTGGAATGAATGTCTCAGTATTACATTTGCTTTGCTAAGTGTAAAACCTGAACGTTCCAACCTTACTGAATTAAGGCTGACACCTTTTATCAAGTCCAAAGCTGAGCAAGAGCAGGTTAGCAGCTTCAGTTTCTCTTTTGCTGACATTAAGTTCTTGACAACCACAAGAATTTAAGTGGTAGAATCTCCACAGGGATTTTCCCAATCTCCCACTGTAACTCTGATGGAAGATCTGTGGAAACCAGCGGAGAAATGGCAAAAATATGAGAAAAATAAAAGATATATCCAAGAAAAGAAAAATACTTGCATTTATATAGCACCTTTCACAACCACCAGACACCCCACAGTGCTTTACAGCCAATGAAGTACTTTTTGAAGTCTAGTGTAGGAAACATGGCAGTCAATTGGCACACATCACGCTCCCACAAACAGCAATGTTATAATGTTTTTAAGTGATGTTGGTTGAGGGATAAATATTGTCCAGACCACCAGGGATAACTCCCTGCTCTTCTTCGAAATAGTGCCATGGAATCTTTTACTTTCACCTGAGACAACAGACGTTTACGTCTCATCTAAAAGATGCACCTCCAACAGCGCAGTACTCCCTCGGTACTGCACTGGAGTTGATTTTTGTGCTCAAGTCTCTGGAGTGGGACTTGAACCCACAACCTTCTGACTCAGAGGCAAGGGTGCTACCATTGAGCCACAGCTGACACTGAAGACCCATCGGAGGTGTGTGATATGTCCTTACTATAAAGTATAAATGCACACGAAGCCCATACTTGAGAGAAGGTCACTCTGTGACCAGTTACCTTTATTACCAAGACCTCAAGTGATGAAGGTGGGTGGAGCTTCCCCTTTTATACCGGAAACTCCAGGCTAGGAGTGTCTCCCACAAGTTCGCCCCTTGTGGCCAATGTTCTCAAGATGTACAACTTAGGTCAGCTTATACATGGGTTACAATGATAGTTGAATACATGACATCACCTCCTCCCCAAAAGTCTTATTGGGATCACAGATTAAGTCTCTCTGGTGGTTTACGCTCTCTTGTAGAGCGCCTGAGTTGGGGCTCCGGCTGTTGGGCGCTGGCCTGAGTGTCTGCTGTTTGCAGTGCCTTAGGCCTGTCTGGACTGTCCACAGTGACTGGGCTCTCCTCCACTTGGTTCAGGTGTTCAGTCACCTGTGGTGGAGTAAACTCTACGTCGTGTTCTTCCTCTGCTTCTTATATGGGGTTGCTGAACCTCCTTTTAGTTTGATCCACGTGTTTGCGGCAGATTTGTCCATTGGTAAGTTTAACTACCAAAACCCTAATTCACCTCTTTGGCAATCACAGTGCCTGTGAGCCATTTGGGCCCTGCAGCGTAATTAAGGACAAAAACAGGGTCATTGACATCAATACATCGCGCTCTCGCATTCCCGTCATGGTAGTCACATTGTGATGACGCCTGCTCTCAACGATTTCTTTCATAGTAGGGTGTATAAGGGATAACCTGGTTTTGAGCGTCCTTTTCATTAGCAGCTCTGCGGATGGAACCCCTGTGAGCGAGGGTGGTCGGGAACTATTGGCCAACAGGAAGCGTGATAACGGCTTTGTAGGAAACCCCCTTGGATTCTGAGCATCCCGTTTGATTATGTGCACTGCTCGTTCTGCCTGGCCATTTGAGGCCGGCTTGAACGGTGCCGTTCTGACATCGTTGATTCCATTGCTTGCCATGAAGTCCTGGAATTCAGTGCTTGTGAAGAATGGGCCATTGTCGCTGACCAAGACTTCCGGTAGACCATGGGCGGCGAACATTGCCTGTAGACTTTCTACCGTGGCAGAGGATGTGCTTGAATTTAAAATAGCACACTCGATCCATTTGGAGTAGGCATCTACCACAACCAAAACCATTTTTCCCATGAAAGTACCTGCGTAGTCCACATGGATGCGTGACCATGGCTTGGCGGGCCAGGACCAAGGGCTAAGGGGGGCTTCCCTGGATGTGTTGCCCAGCTGAGCACACATGTTTCACCTGCGAACACAAAGTTCCAGGTCTGCATCTATCCCTGGCCACCAAACGTGTGACCTGGCAATTGCCTTCATCATGACAATGCCCGGGTGCTCATTGTGAGGTTCTCTGATAAACACCTCTCTGTCTATCTGGGGCATGACTACTCGGTTTCCCCACAGTAGGCAATCGGCCTGAATCGAGAGTTCATCCTTGCGCCTATGAAATGGTTTAAATTCCTCAGGGCATGCCCCATACGTGGCTGCCCAGTCCCCATTCAGGACACATTTCTTAACTAAAGACAGTAGCAGGTCTTTATTTGTCCAGACTTTAATCTGACGGGCTGTCACAGGTGAGCCTTCGCTTTCGAAAGCTTCAACAGCCATGACTATCTCCGCATCATGCTCAGTTGTCCCCTCAGTGGTGGCTAGTGGGAGCCTGCTGAGTTCATCGGCGCAGTTTTCAGTGCCCGGTCTGTGCCGAATTGTGTAGTCATGGGCGGCAAACGTAAGTGCCCACCTCTGAATGCGGGCCAATGCATTTACATTTATGGCCTTGTTGTCGGCCTAAAGGGGCGTTAGGTGTTTGTGATCAGTCTCCAACTCAAATTTCCTGCCAAGCAGGTACTGGTGCATTTTTTTTAATTGCACATACACATGCTAGCGCTTCCTTTTCTACCATCCCGTAGCCCCTTTCTGCCTGGGACAGACTGCTGAAGGCATAAGCTACCGGCTGTAACTGACCATTGGCATTCACATGCTGCAGCACACACCCGACCCCATAGGACGATGCATCACACGTTAACACAAGTTCCTTACACGGGTCATATAATATTAACAGTTTGTTGGAGCATAACAAATTGCGTGCTCTATCAAAAGCCCTTTCCTGGCTGTTCCCCCAGACCCAATCGCGACCTTTATGTAGGAGCACGTGTAGCGGCTCTAACAGCGTGCTCAATTTGGGAAGAAAGTTATCAAAATAGTTCAGGAACCCCAGGAACGAACGCAGCTCCGTCGTGTTGCGGGGTCTGGGTGCTCTCTGGATCGCTTCCGTTTTGGGCGCAGTAGGTCTGATCCCGTCTGCTGCTACCCTCCTCCCCAGGAATTCTACCTCTGGACCTAAGAAGACGCACTTCGCCTTTTTCATTCGCAGCCCTACCCGGTCCAGTCTGCATAGCACCTCCTCCAGATTGTGAAGGTGTTCTTCAGTATCGTGACCCGTGATGAGGATGTCGTCTTGAAAAACCACCGTCCTTGGAATCGACTTGAGGAGGCTTTCCATATTTCGTTGAAAGATCGCGGCGGCCGAACGAATCCCGAACGGACATCTGTTAAACTCAAACAACCCCTTGTGTGTCGTGATGGTGGTCAGCTTCTTCGACTCACTCGCCAGCTCCTGGGTCATGTAAGCTGAGGTCAGGTCCAATTTTGAAAAATGTTTGCCACCGGACAGCGTCGCAAAGAGGTCCTCCGCTATCGGTAGCGGGTACTGGTCTTGGAGTGACAGCCGATTGATGGTGGCCTTGTAATCGCTACATATCCTGACCGACCCATCCGCCTTGAGCACCGGCATGATCGGGCTCGCCCAGTCACTGAATTCGACTGGCAAGATGATGCCTTCCCTCAGCAGGCGGTCTAATTCGCATTCTGTCTTTTCCCACATCACATACGGCACCGCTCTGGCCTTGTGGTGTACTGGCCTGGCGTCCGGGTTTATGTGGATCACTACCTTGGCCCCCATGAAATTGCCGATGCCGGGTTGAAATAATGAGTCAAATTTGTCCAGGACCTGTGAGCATGATACTCGCTCCACAGCAGAAATTGCATTGGCTTCGCCCCATTTCCAGTTCATGACAGCAAGCCAACTCCTCCCCAGTAGTGTGGGACCGTTCCCTGGAAAAATCCAGAGTGGCAACCTGTTCTCTGAATCTTTGTGGGTCATGACTACCGTGGCGCTGCCTAGCCATGGAATGATCGCCTTTGTATATGTCTGTAGCTGTGCATCAATCGGCAATAATTTTGGCCTCCTGGCCTTTGACACCCACAACCTTTCGAACTGTTTGATACTCTTCAGGGACTGGCTGACCCCCGTGTCTAGCTCCATTAATACTGAGATGCCATTGAGGAGCACTTTCATCATTATCGGTGGCATCCTGGTATATGAACTATATATGTGCTCCACATGAACTCGCTGAACTTCCAGCGATTTCCCCCAGTATTCATTTGGCCTCGTAGGGTTTACATCGGGCCCGTCCTCCTCGTACATCAACCTGGCTGCAGGCTTCCTGCACATAGTGACCGCTGACATTGCAGTTTCTGCAGGTATATTGCAGGTGTTTGCCTCCACACCTCCAGCATGAGCTGGAGGCCCCATTGTTGGAAACAAAAGGTCCATTACCAATCGATCATCTCTGACTGTCTCTGTGACTGTCCTTAAGCGCACCATTAACAGGCGTTGATGGCCCCATTACTGGCCGCATTGTCCATTGCGATGGCACGAATCGCCGTTCAGTTAGCCATTGTCTCTGTTGAATTCCCCCTTTGGGTTCGACTACATGCTGGGGCATGTCCGATTGCCCTTGTCTGCCTTGAGAACTGTGTGTCGTGTTAACAATGTTGACTCTCTGGTCGTTTTCCACATTTGAGCCAAGATTTTCGTCTAACATCATTCTGGTCTCTTCCCTGAAATAAATGTCTGGGCTATCAGAGTCGCCATTTCCAAGGTCAAGTCTTTGGTCTCAATCAGTTTCCTGAAAACCCCAGCATGCCTGATGCCCTCAATAATAAAGTCTCGCAGCATCTCCGCTCTGCATGCATCTGGGAACTTACATTGGCTCACCAATCGCCAGAGATCTGCCACGAAGTCTGGAACACTTTGCCCTTCTCGCTGCCGGTGCGTGTAAAACCGGTGTCTCGCCATGTGCATGCTGCTCGCCGGTTTAAGGTGTCCCCGATCAACTTACTGAGCTCTTCGAACGTCTTATCCGCCGGCTTCTCTGGCGCTAGAAGGTCCTTCATCAGGGAGTAGGCTCTGGATCCACAAACCATCAGGAGACGAGCCCTGTGTTTGTTGGCCAAATCCTGTCCCAAGCATTCCTTAGTGACAAAACTTTGCTGTAGTCTCTCAATAAAGTCGTCCCAATCATCACCAACACAGTACCTCTCTTCTGTGCTGCTAGTGGCCATGCTCGCGTGGTTTACATCTCAGTTTCTCGTCGCCAATGATATGTCCTTACTATACAGTATAAATGTGCACGAAGCCCATACTTGAGAGAAGGTCACCTTTATTACCTTTATTACCAAGACCTTAAGTGATGAAGGTGGGTGGAGCTTCCTCTTTTATACCTGAAAGTCCAGGTTAGGAGTGTCTCCCACAAGTTCGCCCCTTGTGCTCAATGTTCTCAAGGTGTACAACTTAGGTCAGTTTATACATGGGTTACAATGATAGCTGAATACATGACAGTGTGAATAGTTACAGCAGAATAGCAGTATATGTCGTTTTCTCTTATTTCTCTCATTATTGCCTTCTTTCATCTTACACCAAATACTGATGTAATGCTATGTAATACCATTATTACTTCTGTAATTTAATCACATCCTGTCCTCCACCTAATTACTTTACAGACTTTTTTTCTTTTGTATGTGGTAATTTTTTTCTCCCCGCCCCCTTTTCCCTGGCTCCATTCCTCCTCATAAACTGTTCATCTGTAACATTTTTAAATTTAAAGAACAGTCATAGACCTGAAACTTTAACCTAACCTTCTACCTTTCTCCACTGATGCTGCCTGACGAGCTGGCTGTTTCCAGCATTTTATGTCTTCATTTAAGATTTCTAACATCTGCAGTATTTTACATTCTGTTTCTGGTTCTGAGGTACTGATTTATGTCAAATTAACTTAGCAATACCACAAATGATTTTCCACAAAGGACCGAAAGTCGTCGAAGGTCTTTTTCAATTTATTGTTGAATATTTATTCTGTGATATGATGGGATAAATGGAATCTTAGATTTATCTTCCCTTTAAGTAGTTAATTATCTCTGGCTTTAGATGTTGCTGACATTTATAAGTGGTGGAAGTAATTTCAAATGTAGAATTCTGCACTGAATATGTAATGCCACTAATTGTGACACACAACCAAATAGGTAGAATAATTTTAATTAGAAAATTCCACTCAGTGTTTTTCTGTGTAGTTCATGGCCACACATAAAAGAATGGCTCCTCTCCTCTCGATGTGAGACAGCAGATCCACCCACAAGTGCAAGCAAGCCATTTTCATCATTTTTATGCAAGTTCAATATGCAAAATTTACAAAATGCACTCAGCACTTTTTATATCTTGCCATTAAAAATACCAGATCACAAATCTGATAACATGGCAGTTGAGCACAGTGTGGCTGTGAAAAATGTAGAGAATTGTTAGATTCAACTTTGCAAAATAAGGAATCCCAGCAGCAAGACACTGTAGCAAAGCACAGAGTAATTAGATAATACTTGATCGCTACTGAACTGAATTGGTTACTCTGTTATATATTGGCCCAGATTACGCGGTCGTAAGTGCCCTGCAAGTTCCAGGTTTGCGCATGCGCAGTAGGAAATGGCCATTCGCTGGCACAGGATTGCGCTATTTGCCCAACTACTGCCCAACGAATGCCCAAGAAACCCTTATGCCTGGTAAAAGCAGGCGCAGGGCCTTCTTTTACCAGCATATGGGTGAAAATAAATATTAAAGTAACATTTTTTAAATAATTCAAAAATCTTTAAATTAGTTTAGGTTACTCTTGTCCCCTTTAAAAAATGTTAATTTATTTTTCAAAAAATTACATTTTGTTTTAAATGTTTAATTAAATTGTATTTTTAATAATTTTAAACATTTTTATTTAGGTTGTGTGAAAGTGTGCTTTTTATGTCATTCCTATTCATGCTTATGGGGATTCGCTACCTAAATGGAATCCCCATAAGTATAATGGGATTTTCCCTTTTTGATTGGTTGGACCGGCCCACGTGTTCCCAAGGACACTTGCAAACCATTTGCGCCCCTGGGATAAGTGGGCCTTTATGCAGGTGTATGCCTGCAGGTCCAAGATTGCAAGATTCCGAAGATATGGAAGCACCAGGTAGGTGCGTACTTTTCTTGCGGATCGGAGGCATTTTCCCACAGGAAGCCTCCGACCACAATTTCAGGTCCAATCTGATAAGCTGGACTCTTGTTATTTTCTATTCACCAACAAATCTCCCTTGACATTGCTCAATGGTAGTCCAAAATGTGGTGCACGGTTATGATGTTTAGCTGCTAATCTACCCTCTCTCTTTAAGACCACTGCTCATGTACTCCCTGTGGGAATCCAAGTAATTGCAGCTGACTGCACCTAAAGTCAATTAGAGTCTGTGGGGTAGAAATTCACCTCCGCCCGAAACAGGGTGCACCTACCGCTTTTTGCCGATCATTATCACCGCAACGGTTGCAGCGGCCATTGGATTGAAATTCAGCATTTTTGCTGGAAAAATGGAGCGGAGCGGTACTAGTTAGCGGGAATCGGCAGTTTGCAGTGGTCTGGGTACGGAGTGGCGTTTGGACCGCAAAATGCACCTGCTGCTGATTTGCTGCTAACAAGCCAACTGCTCCCTGGCCTTCTTAAAGGGCAGGATTTGCAGCTAGGCCCTGAACAGGGAAGGTGTTCGAGTCAAGGACATGGCTAATGCATTCGTAACAAGGAGGGCAGCCAGATTTCTCAACCTCCACAATGAGGCCTCCGTGAAGTACAGTTTGAGGCCCCAAGCCCACTAGCATTAAATGCCGCTATGAAAAGGACGAGTGAGAAAGTTTAGAGAATTCTGAAAAAATTTAGACCAAAAAAATGTAGATGCACACCTTTGAAGTCCGCTGGCAGTCTTGAGCCGGCACAGTGCACCGACACAAAAAACCGATGGACGGCCGGTTGACAAAATTAATTTAGCTTCCGGGGCAGAGAGGCTGCGGTGCGCACTCTGATGACATCTTTAACAACGCATCTGCAGGAGCGGAGCGGAAGTGGGGGCGGGAGGGATCTCCACACCGCTGCAAAAACCCCCGAGGAGAATCTTGCAATTGGCGGTTATTCGACCACAAATCGACGGCCACATGACTCCGCCGCATGGCCGCCACTTTCCGGCGGTAATAGGCCTTATTAAGAGGCTGAATTTCAGCCCCAGTAAATTATGCATCAACTTCAGGCTCCAGGTCAATAATTGGTTTTCTTTTTTTTTTAAAGGATTGTTTTGCATCTGTAAAAAAGTGTGATGTGTGGAGTGTAATCATAGGCGGTCCCTCGAAACGAGGATGATTTGCTTCCACGCCAAAAAGAGGATGAGTTCACGGGTGTTTCAATGAAGGACCCGAACTACATCCTGAAGGGTGGAAGGTGCCTGTGCGTGGATTTTATTAACGTGGGGTGACCGTTGCACACCAGCCACCACACGGGCTTGACAGAGCTACGTCTTGGTCCAGTGGCAAGGATTACCCAAGACGACTGGAGACCAGCTCTGCTGCATGGACCTAGTGCGCACCCATATCGCAGTGTGGGCTCGCCCGTGCTGCCCCTGGGCCCCGATCACATCCCTCCACAGTTTCTCGCTGCTCCTGCTGTGTCTGCCCATGTTCCGATCACCGACCTGGATCTTGATGACATCACTCTTCGCTGCCGTTGGCCTCCTGCACCAGCTCGCGCTGTACCTTGCAGTGGCATGCCTCCACGCTACCCATGGCCGCCGCTCCTTTTATGGCCCTGACATGCCGTTGATGGTCACTCGCAGCCTGGGTAACGTGGAGTATAATGTACACGTGTTAGAAGCAAGCATTTATATAATGATGTCACAGTACCGGTGTTACACCCTAATTGTCAGCTCACACATTTCTTTGAGTCACATTCTTGGTTTTCTATCTGCTGTGTCAGTACGCGTAATTTAGAAAATGACGAAATTCCACCCAGTTGATGCATCAGCCATGTACAGGTAACATGCATGGTGGAAAATATGCAGTGCTTTTTCAAACATAAATATCAGAGTTAAGAATAACTGGTATCATGCCTTAATTTATGATATGAAAATCATTGCAAGGCTATTTTAAGCAAGCACAGATAAACATGTGATTGAAATTAATTTCTGCGACTTGGGCTCAGTAACGTACAGTACATTGAATTAGAGCAATTGTAAAATTGGGCAGTATGTTTGTTAATTAGACGATGGGCTGTAGTTTCTATCCTTAAATAGTGATGCGTATTTGTTAAATAGAAATGGTCTGCTCTTTAATTAAATTTCTGTCAGTGAAAGTTGTGAAGATCCTGCTGGGGCAAGATTCGAATTAATTGCATGGACCTGTACGCAGTACATCTCATTCAGTTTTTTGTAATTTATTTTTATTTAAGTGACTGTCAGATGGAATATTTTCCACATTTTGTAACCACTGCCAACATTAAGCACTTGCACATGAAGTATAGGACAGTTTGGAAGCAGAATAATATCCATCTACTCTATCCCAGCAACACACTTATTGCCAATTGTGGAAGACCATCTACTGTTGCTTAAGTTACCATTTCTTACATTAGCCATACTCAGGACCTCTCTGAGAGAGTTTGCCAATTTTATTGTAATTATTACAGGCTGTACCAAATTTTGGGTCGTCTTGTGCTCTCGCTTTACATTTGCTAGGACCTAGATTAAACAACTGCAAATTATTTCCTGTAATATCCTTACAAGCATCAGAGAAAGATATTTTTGGGGGCTGGATTAAAACGCATGTCCTAGATGTGACCGGGTCACTGTGCATCATCCAGTCCAGCCGGCAGCAGCATGAGGATTTGACCTGGTCTCCTACTCCTCACCTTGTCACCGGCTCAACTGAACAAATTTAATTTGTAGTTCTGAGACGTTAAACCAAGGCCCTCTCCGTGTTCTCAGGTGGCGTCAAAGGCAGAAACGAAGGAACTGTTGAACATGTGGCAGTGAATGGAGGATTGGGATAGTCAGATTGGGAGAAGGCAGGGAAATGAGGGGCTTAATTTTAACCTAACCTGCCTGGCAGGAAGCTGGCAGGAGCAGGTCAGCTGCCCATTTTACACGTATCCCGATTTTACCCTCCATTGGGCAGGGTGTAAAATAGCTGGTTGATTTGATTGTGTCAGTTTCCCGCTGGGCATGTTAAGTAAAAATTACCTCCAAAGTTAGAGATAGCTATATCAGTGATCAATATGTCTGAAGCACTGAAACGGCCCTTATCAAAGTCACAAATGGCATCCTATGTGCCTGTGCAGCCTTTGACACAGTTGACCACACCATTCTCCTGCAACGCCTCGCTTCTGTCATCCAGCTGAATGGGACTGCCCTCACCTGGTTCCATTCTTATCTAGCCAGTGAATCACCTGAAATGGCTTCTCTTCCTGCTCCCAAAACCTTAGCTCTGCAGTCCCCCAAGGATCTATCCTTGGCCCCCTCCTATTTCTCATCCACTTGCTGCCCCTCGGCGACATCATCCGACAACACAATGTCAGGTTCCACATGTACACTGATGATACCCAGCTTTATTGCACCACCCCCTCTCTCAACACCTCCACTGACTCTGACTTGTCATGCTGCTTGTCCGACATCCAGTCCTGGATGAGCAGAAATTTCCTCTAACTAAATATTGGGTAGACTGAAGCCATTGTTTTTGGTCCCCACCACAAACTTTGTTCCCTAGCCAGCAATTCCATTCCTGTCCCTGGTCAGTCTCTGAGGCGGAACCAGACCATTCACAACCTTGGTTTCCTATTTGACCCTGAGATAAGCTTCGGACCACATATCCACTCCATCACCGATACCAACTACTTCCACCTCTGTATCATCATCCGCCTCCGCCCCACCCCCCAACCGCAGCTCATCTGCTGCAGAAACCGTTAACCACGTCTTTGTTAACTGTAGAATGACTATTCCAATGCTCTCCTCGCTAGCCTACCATCTTCCAAACTCCATAAACTTTAACTCATCCAAAACTCTGCTGCCCATATCCTAATATGCATCATGTCCTGTTCACCCATCACCCCTGTGTTCACTGACCTACATTGGCTCCCGGTCCAGCAACACCTCAGTTTTAAAATTCTTATTCTTGATTCCTACCCTCGCCTTGCACCCCCCCTGCCTACCTCTATAACCTCCTCCAGCCCTACAACTCTCTGATATCTCTGCCCTCCTCCAATTCTGGCTTCTTCCGCATCCCCGATTTTAATTGTTCCACTATTGACGGCTGTGCTTTCAGCTGCCTGGGCCTAAAGCTCTGGAATACTCTTCCTAAGCCCTTCCCCCTCTTTATCTCTGTCTCCTGCTATAAGATGCTACTTAAAACCAACTTCTTTGACCAAGGTTTAGGTCACCTCTCCTAATATCTCTGTGCGGCTCTGTGTCAAATTTTGATTGATAATGCCCCTATGAAACGTCTTGACACGTTTTACTATGTAACTGCAAGTTGTTGTTGAGGTGACTAGACCATGTGAAATGGCAAGGTTTTGGGTTTGGATTTACATGGGAAGTTTACAATAGGAATTAAATTGAGTCTTTCCTGCTGTCTGGAGAATGAATTTCCATGGGGGTTCTCCTGCTTGTCCACCATAACATTGGCAAAAGAGCTACGGAAACGCTGGTAAAATGGACTAAATCACATTTATGCTGTTTTTCCAGGCTTTCTGCTGCTCTTCTGTGAAAGTAACGGTAGAGAACCAGGAGAAGCCTTGTGGAAATTCTGAAGTTATGCTCAGTTTTAGCCTATGCGCTGACATCATTAGAAACTGAATAAAGCCACCCAAATTCATTTCATGTGGGACTCTTTTAAGTCAGCAGAGGGAGGAGACTTTCGGCTATTTAACAAAGATGAGAGAGGGAAACCAGAGAATTATAGTTGGATGAACATCTGTTATCTGGAAATTACTAGAGTTTATAATTAAGGATACTGAACACCTTGAACATTTTTAGCTGATTTGAGAGAGCCAGATGCATGGATTTGTAAAGGGTAAGTCATGCCTGACGAACCTGATAGAATTTTTTGAAGAGGTGACTAAAGTAGTGGACAGGGGAATGTCTGTGGATGTTATTTATATGGACTTTCAGAAGGCATTTGATAAAGTCCCTCATAAGAGACTGTTTGCTAAAGTTGAAGCCCATGGGATTGAAGGCAAATTATTGACCTGGTTAGGAAATTGGCTGAGTGGCAGGAGACAGAGAGATAATGAGCAGCTATTCTAATTGGCAGGATGTGACTAGTGTTGGATCTGTGTTGGGGCCTCAACTATTCACTGTATTTATTAACGACTTAGATGATGGGATAGACATATCCAAATTTTCCGATGAAACAAAGATAGGCAGCATTGTAAGCAGTGTAGTTGGAAGCATAAAATTACAACGTAATATTGATAGATTAAGCAAATGGGCAGAACTGTGGCAAATGGATTTCAATGTAGGCAAATGCGAGGTCATCCACTTTGGACCGAAAAAGGATAGAACATAGATCGTTAAAATGTCATGAACAGGTATATAAAATAATCAAAAAGACTAATGGACTGTTGGACTTTATTTCTAGAAGACTTGAATTTAGGGGGGTAGAAGTCATGCTTCAGGTATACAAAGCCCAGGTTAGACCACACCTGGAGCACAGTGAGCAGTTCTGGGCACCACATCTTAGGAAGGATATATTGACCTTGGGGGCAGTGCAGTGTCGGTTTATCAGAATGATATCTGAACTCCAAGGGTTAAATTACGAGAAGAAATTACACAAATTAGGGTTGTATTCCCTGGAACTTAGAAGGTTAAGGGGTGACTTGATCAAAGTTTTCAAGGTATTAAGGGGAATAGATAAGGTAGATAGAGAGAAACTATTTCCGCTGGTTGGTGAGTCTAGGACTAGGGGGAATGATCTAAAAATTAGAGCCAGACCTTTCAGGAGTGAAGTTAGGAAACTCTTCTCCACTCAAAGGGTGGTAGGTGTTTTGTTATAAGCTGTGCGTCTTTGTCAAGCTGGCCCTCTTGGGCTGCAATAAAGATGGATCAAGTTGCATTTGAGTGAGTTTATAGTAACCAGACTCTTAAGTCATTATAATTGGCGACAAGGTAATTTAAGAACCTTTGCATGCACAATGGGCACTGTTGGAATCCTGGAGAGATTCGTGGAGGGCGAGGATTGGGCGGATCTTGTCGACCTCCTGGATCAGTATTTTGTGGCCAACGGCATGGAGGCAAAGGCCTACGCAGTTAAATGCAGGGCAGTTCTCCTCACCGTTTGTGGTCCGAAAATTTACGGCCTCATGAAGAATCTTCTCTCGCCTGTCCGTCTGGCAGAAAAGGGGTATGAGGAATTGTGTACGTTGGTGAAGCCAAAAGAGGGGATCATCATATCACGCTACCGTTTCTACATGCATGTTCGTGCTGAGGGCCAGGAAGTGTCGGGATTTGTCGCCGACCTGCGACGTCTTGCTGAGCTGTGTAAGTTCAGGAACATGCTGGGAGACATGCTGCGTGATGTCTTCGTGATAGGTATCAACCATGATGCGATCCTCAGAAAGCTGTTGGCTGCAGAGATGCTGGATTTGAAAAAGACCATCGCGACTGCCCAGGCATGCATGACGACAGATGATAATTTGAGACAGATAGCATCGACGAGTCGGAGTTCCACGGTAAGTACTGTAAACAAGATGGCGTCGTCTTCGGGCAGAGCTGCTTACGTGAAACCTGGCGCTGCTCAGAGCCTGCCAACTGGTTCGAACCAGATTTCACCCTGTTGGCGTTGTGGCGGCAATCATTGGCCTCATCAGTGTCGGTTTAGACAATACTCATGCAATGGATGTTCAAAAGTGGGGCATCTTCATAGGATGTGTCCACAACGGAGCAACCGTGGTGTGGCTCACCACGTGGTTGATGAGGACCAGTTCAATGATGGGCTAGATATGCAACCCGAGGAGGAAGTAAATGGACTGTATTCGTTCCTGAGCAAGAGCAAGCCAATAGTCGTTAATGTGAAGCTAAATGGTGTACCTGTATCAGTGGAGCTGGACACAGGTGCGAGCCAGTCGATAATGAGCCAAAGGACATTCGATAAGCTGTGGGACACTAAGGTTGCGAAATCGAAGCTGAGTCCAGTCAATGGCAGGTTGCATACTTACACTAAGGAACTCATACCGGTGCTCGGCAGTGCAGCAACGAGGTGTCATATGACGGTGTGGTTCACAAGCTACCATTATGGATCATCCCAGATAATGGTCCAACGCTGTTTGGCAGGAATTGGCTCGAGAAAATCAAGCTGAACTGGAATGATGTCAAGATGTTGTCCTCGGTGGATAATATTTAAAGTATTGAAAAAGTTTCTTCTTTGTTTGAACCAGGCATTGGCAATTTTACGGGAGCCAAGATGCAGATTCACCTGGACTCCAATGCAAGGCCTGTCTATCACAAAGCTCGGTCTGTTCCGTACATGATAAGGGAGAAGGTTAAAATTCATCTTGACAGACTCCAGCATGAAGGGATCATATCACCGCTCGAGTTTAATGAGTGGGCTAGTCCCATTGTTCCTGTGCTGAAGAGTGATGGCACTGTCAGGATTTGTGGAGACTACAAGGTTACGATTAACCGATTTTCGAAACAGGATCAGTATCCGTTACCGAGGACTGATGACCTGTTCACCATGCTAGCTGATAGAAAGTCGTTCACGAAACTGGATCTGGCATCGGCCTATATGACACAGGAGCTTGTCGACACTTCGAAGAAACTCACCTGCATCAACACCCATAAAGGACTGTTCAACTACAACAGGTGTCCTTTTGGGATTTGTTCAGCTGCAGCCATATTTCAGAGGAATATGGAGAGTTTACTGAAGTCCGTTCCTAGAACTGTCATGTTTCAAGATGACATTCTGGTCACAGGTCGCGACACTGCTGAACATCTGAACAATTTTGAAGAAGTCCTATAGCGTCTGGACAAAGTGGGACTCAGGCTGAAACGCTCGAAGTGTGTATTCATGGCACCTGAAGTCGAATTCCTCGGGAGGAAGATTGCTGCTGATCGCTTCAGGCCCACTGATTCGAAAACCGAGGCCATCAAAAATGCACCCAGGCCTCGGAATGTGACGGAGCTGCGTTCGTTCCTTGGGTTACTCAACTACTTTGGTAATTTCTTACCCAGATTGAGCACTTTACTAGAGCCACTGCATGTGTTACTAAGAAAAGGTGACAACTGGGTCTGGGGTGCGTCTCAAGATAGCCTTCGAGAAAGCCAAGAATCTGCTATGTTCAAACAAGTTGCTTGTTCATTTATGATCTGTGTAAGTGTATTGTATTGGCCTGTGATGCTTCATCATATGGGGTTGGCTGCGTACTCCAACAAGCAAATGAATCGGGCAAGCTACAACCTGTTGTGTATGCTTCGAGAAGTCTGTCTAAAGTGGAAAGAGCTTACAGTATGGTAGAGAAAGAAGCTTTGGCCTGTGTGTAAAAAAGAAATGCACCAGTACCCGTTTGGTCTTCATTTTGAACTAGAAACGGATCACAAGCCACTTATTTCATTGTTTGCGGAAAACAAAGGTATTAATACCAATGTATCGTCCCATATTCAAAGGTGGGTGCTGACATTGTCTGCCTATGATTACGTCATCGTCATAGACCTGATACTGAGAATTGTGCCGATGCACTGAGTCGTCTGCCCTTGCCCACAACTGAGATGGAGACAACTCAACCTGCAGATCTACTGTTAGTAATGGATGTTTTTGAGAGTGAAGGAACCCCTGTCACTGCTCAACAAGTTAGAATCTGAACCAGCCATGACCCTATTTTATTGGTTGTGAAACAGTGTGTACTCAGCGGTGATTGGTCTACCATACCTATGGAGATGCGTGAGGAGACCAAACCTTACAACCATCGCAAGGATGAGCTGTCCATTCAGTCAGGCTGTTTACTGTGGGGTAATCGTGTAATCATGCCTAAGAAAGGTAGAGAAAAATTTGTACGTGAACTTCATAGCACTCATCCTGGTGTTGTCATGTAGGGGTTTTCCTTCTACAGTTGCTGGTGACCGGGCGCAACCTTCAGACTATGGTGATTTGAGTTGCTATCACCAGTGGACCTTTTATTTTTCCTGCTTATACCCAATTACAGCTTAGTGATATGTTTGATACCACTAATATGTCTGCGGCTGCTTATACCCAATTACAGCTTAGTGATATGTTTGATACCACCAATATGTCTGTGGCTGCTTATATCCAATTACAGCTTAGTGATATGTTTGATACCACCAATATGTCTGCGGCCGCTTATATCCAATCGCAACCTTGACGTTTTTGAGGAGTCCTGTACCCCTATCTGGTTCTGACCTCAGAATTTAGGTGGATAATGAGCTTCCCACAATAAAACACTCAGCGATGCAAAAGACAAGAAATATTCCTGGAAAATTCAGGTAAGTCCTACTTTATTAAAACCCAGGTGAGCGTTTAAACAAGGTTACATTGCTAAAACAACACAAAGGCTAATACACACATGTATATTTGGTATGAGCCCCCAAAGTGTGGACCAAGTGAAATACTAGGTCGACGCACTGGCTTGTTGAACCACCTTGAACTAAGAAAAGGTCTATGGGAGGAACGGACACATCGAAAGTTTTACACAAGTTTAAAATCCTTACACCCACTCTATCACCCACCCCCTCCTTTAGACCTAACTAGCCTAAGCTGACAGTTGGGAAAAGATTCATATAGTGGGTCCCACCTTAAATCAGGCTTCTCCAGTCGTCCTCGGAGGTTTTATCTGCTGCGAGGCTGAGTCCCTCTCTCTTCCTTCGAGGTGTCGTCAGGTCTCTGTCTCTGTCTGAGTGTGTCTCCTTCCGAGTGTGTGTCCTTCTTGTGTGCATCTCCTTCTCTGCCTGTGTGTGCTTCTTGCTCTTGCCTTTATATCCGGTTCGGTTCCGGCCTCTTTTGCGCCCAAACTGAATCAATGTCTCATTGTTTGAGTCGAGATGGGGATGAGATGTTAAATGTAAAGCATTGTTTCTTGTGCACCTCGGTGCCTAATCGTCTGGCTGGCTATTGTGTTAGGGTCGGGATGTACTGAGGTGTGAGGCTTTCCTATTGTCTTTATGTACATGGGTAAGGCCCATCTCCTTGATTAGATCCAGGTAAGCTGTTCTTTAAAAATGGGCTGGGTATTCCCCATTGGTCGACGATTTCCCTGCTTCTGGCCCGGCTCGATTCACTGATTGGCCGGCCCAGGATGCACTTTCCCAGGATTGGCTGGCTTCTCAGCCTGCCTGTGGCCCTCGAATTCACAAAGTGTCTGGCCACAGACATCCTGCCCAGCCTGCCTTTCTTCCTGTGGTTTGCCTTGGCCAAAGTTCGATTAGAGGATGATCCCATGCTCTGTTTCCTTGTTACCGGGTGCCCTTTTTTTTTGTGTAGCACTGGATTTTCGACCCTTACAGTCATGATGAAGTCCATTGCTAAGTCTCATGTATGGTGGCCTGAAATTGACTCTGATCTGGAATCATGCGTGCATCAGTGCAATACTTGCATGCAGCTAAGTAAAGTACCAGCAGAATCTCGGCTGAGTCTTTGGCCGTGGCCATCCAAACCATGGTCGAGGATCCACATTGATTTTGCGGGCCCATTCCTAGGAAAGATTTTTTTTTGGCATAGTGGATGCATATTCTAAGTGGATAGAGTGTGTTATTATGTCATCCAGCACGTCTACAGCTACCATTGAGAGCCTTCGTATTATGTTTGCTACTCATGGTTTGCCTGACATTGTTGTGAGCGACAACGGATCTTGCTTCACAAGTCTTGAGTTCCAGGAGTTCATGAAACTCAATGGCATCAGGCATGTGAGATCAGCTCCATTCAAGCCTGCTTGTAATGGTCAAGCAGAGCGTGCCATTCAAATGATCAAGCAAAGTATGAAATGTGTAACTCAGGGTTCACTGCAAAGACGGTTGTCATGTATATTGCTCAGTTACAGGTCAAGACCTCATACACTTACTAGGGCTCCTCCTGCTGAACTACCGATGAAGAGAAATCTCAAGACCAGGCTTTCTCTTGTTCATCCTGATTTGAATGATCGTGTTGAAAACTGATGTCAAAGTCAGCAATGGTGTCATGATTATGTTGCCGTGTCACGTGACATCTCGGTCAACGATCCGGTTTATGTACTGAACTATGGTCAAGGTCCAAAGTGGATCGCCGGCACTGTTACAGCCAAGGAGGGTAACAGAGTGTTTATTATCGTGCTCAAGAATGGGCAAACAAGCAGGAAACACCTTGACCAGGTTAAACTGCAGCATACGGATGAACTGGAACCGAGTGAGGAAGATGCAGTCAGTGACCAACCAACCATTGTTCACTCATCAGAGGACTCTACTGACATTACTGACTCTGAACCTTCAGTCTCTGATGTGGTCATGACCACTCCCATCAGATTGGCTACTCAGCCCTCCGTCTCAATGGACTCAGAATGCCCAGAGCCAAAGTTGAACTGACAATCAACTCGTGAGAAGAAAGCCCCAGACCATCTTAATTTGTAAAAAGTCTGTTAAGATTTTAAAAGGGGGATGTTGCTATGTATTAATGCTTGGGGGTCACCAGATATCAGAGGGTGCTGCGGTCGAAGGTCATCGGGCTGTACGCATGTGGCATGTGTGCTTGGTCACCTGTATATAAGATGTGTGTCTTTGTCATGCTGGCACTCTTGGGCTGGAATAAAGATGGATCAGGTTGCACCTGAGTGAGTTTACAGTAACCAGATTCTTGAATCATTACATCAGGAAACACGGAGAATGGGTTTCCCACAGGCCCTGCCGATTTTAACGGCAAGGCTGGATTTGAATGGGAAACCTCTGTTTCCTCCCCTCAGCCAGCCAGATTGAGAGGTTGGCTGGCTGAGGGTGGGTATGTCTGCAGCACTAGGCTGCACAGAGGAAGGAGGGAGGGATCATGCAGGGGCCAGGATTGGCCTGGGTGGGGTCTGAAAAGATTGTGGGCCGGTTGGAGGAATGGGGCGGGAGGGGAGCGGTGTCGGATGAGGACCGGAGGCTCGAGGGGCAGCACAGTAGGGGGGGGGGGGCCAGAGGAGCGAGGTGGCGGGGTGGGGGGGAGGCTTTGTGAAGGGATCGGGAGCCTAGGACAGGGTGGTGGGGGGGAGAATCGCAGGCTGGTGGGGGAAGGCCTGGAGGGATCAGAAGCCTGGAGGAGAATCGGAGGCCAGGTGGCTCTCCAACCGTGTGGGGTGCGTTAGGCAGGGACCCTGGATTCAAGAGGTAAGTGTAAAGGCACTTACCTCCTGGATGCAGCAGTCCTCACCTTGCATTAGCTACCGGGTTTCACGAATGTTAATAGCTAATGTTAAATACAAAATGGAGGTTAAAGAAGAGGCTGCCAGCCTCATTATAATATTTAAATGGATGACCCACCTCCTGGCAGCTGATTGACTGCCGGCCCCCGACCTGCCTCCGTTAAAAGCAGAAGTGGGTGGCTTGGAGGTGGGTTCAGGTCGGGATTCACATTTTTAACATCTTAATGACATCCATGACCCAACTCACTCATTTTTATAGGTTAAAATTCCCCCACTGTCATCCCAAATTGTAATTTCACTATCTAACAAATATAATGATCTAACATACATTATTGAATACATCCTTTTTAGCTGCCACATCGTATATCTTATATCAGGGTTTATCATTTAGTGAATACTATCTTCATACTCCCCTATGTTTAAATTGTAACTGACAATTACGGTAGAGTTCCCACTGAACCTATGTACACTTCACAGTGGTACATTACTTCTATTCACAGTATATTTGGAATACTTTACAGATACTCGACAGAAGAGGTCAAATGATTTAGCACTAATCTAAGACAATTTGGTTTGGATTCTATGGAAGGTAAATCAGCCAATCATTTAGATATCTTGGCAGTTAGGAACACCAGAGTATCATTTTTCAGACAGGGTGTGGTTTACTGCCCTGTGATTTTCTTTTTTTAATTACATTTCTGCTTGAAGTAGCTCTTGAGTGTGTATGCTTACATTGCCAGCAGTTCCTACCCACAGCAACATGTCTGGAGTGTTTGTAAAAAGCATTTTAATGTGGTCATGTAATAGCAATAAATCCACCATTGAGCCAAGTAGTAGTATTTAATGTTTGTGCCTGTTGACATCTGATTGGATAATTTAGATTTGTATATCTAATCAAATGACCAGATTTCGAAGCACTCATTGCTTCATTAGCTCACTAACTGTGAAAAAATTGACACATTTTCCAATTAATTTAATGTATGTATGCTTCCTAACAAGACTGTGGGCTTCACCATGGTGCCTGAAGATATGATGATGCCCACAGTCTTAATGGTTGTCATGTTATTTAAATTTAAAGTCGTTGTTCAATTTTGTATTGATGTAAAATGGCAGTCCCTCGGAATTGAGGAAGATTTGCTTCCACTCCCGAAATGAGTTCTGTGGTGTATGTAGTACTCAAATCACTGACTCCACACGGTCTGGTGTTGTAGTAACTGCTGTGACCGTAGTCCTTTATTGTGTAACTCCAGAGTGCCTCTCAGGTGTGGTGGGCAGCCTTTTATACTCTGTCTTGCAGGTACTTTCAGGTCTCCCAACACAGCGCCCTCTGTGGCACACCATTGTACTTATACATTTAATATACCTGGACAATACATAACATCTCACTCCCCCGCCAGTTCCAAGAGCTATTGCCAGTAACCTCGGCCTTGCTCGTCCTGGTTGATTTGTGAGTGTGAGTCCATGACCATCCACTTCCCACTTCCCCCCCATGTAGAGATTATGCTTGCGATCCAGTGCAAGCATGTGGTATTAGCAGTCCTTACATGGGTGATGAAGTCACGAGTATAACCTCCAACAGAAAACAGGTATACATGGACGGTACATTTGTATGGTACATATATTGTATGGTACAGATGTTATGTCAAAAGGTTGCAGGTACACTGAACAGTTATTTAATCCCAGCTCACTGGGTGAGGTACAGTGGCGGTATGCTGCCCCTTTTTGCCCAAGATAATGGGCTGCGCTGAGACAGGGTATCACAACTAGTGCGTTGCCTCTGCTCTCAGTAGTCGCCTTAGCGGCTCATCTGCAGCCACTGAACCCTTGCATGTACAATCAAAAATCGCCTTGGTCCATTAGGCATGTTAGTCACGGACCCCTTAACCCTTTTACTTGTATCTCGTGGTATTAACTCTTTTCGTAAATCATTCATATCCATCATTTTAAACACAGTACCCATATAGCATCAAAATATTAACTCTTATTCTAAATCACGTCATCATACAAATCACATTACTCAATTAGACTCGCTCTTGCCTTACAAAAGTCTCTTTGTGGGGACCGCCAACGGTGTAAGGCCCTTTTAAGGCTCCCGGGTGCATTTCCCTTTTAAGACTCCACCTTGTGGTTTCCCACGAGGCTTCCACTGGGTGCCGCCATTTTAGTTGCTCTGCTTGCCTTTGTTCTGCTGAACTATGCTGCTCTTGAGCTCGCTGGTTTGGCGTTTTAGGAAGAACTAGAAGGGATAAAGAAGGAAGAAAGAAGAAAAACAGCCAAGAACGATTGAATCTTGAATCGTGGCAGAAATGGTTCTGTGGATACGATCAGTCATAGTCCCTGTGGCCTCCGTAACTGCCGTAACTGCTGCCTAATCCGCCGCTCTGGCTCTTGTGCCCACCCGAATAGCTGCCGCTGTAGCCTCCGCCGTCGCTGTAGCCTGCTCTCCTGCCATTCCGGCCGCTGCTGTAGCCTCCGCCACCGCTGTAGCCGCCTCTCCTGCCGTTCCGGCCGCCGCCATCCTGGCCTCCACCATAGCCGCGACCGCCACCCGACTTTCCGCGTGGGCCCCTCCGATTTGTCGTCCGTCGATGGATTTCCCGATCAACGCCTGCTCTTCCACGGTCTGCTCGTCTGTGGAGGCTGAGGCTGCAGGATTGCTTGAGTTCAGGAGTTCTGGGCTGCTGTCGTCTGTGTGGGGATTTAGACTGCCGATGCTCTGGAAGAGCTGCTCTTTGGGAACCCGGGAAACAGCAGTCTGTGGAGGAATGAAGTCTTTCCAGCTCCCACGGACCTTCCCCATCCACCTTCTGCCGAGAAGCGTCGGCCCATCGCCTGCAATGACCCACAAAGGTAAACCGTGCGTCTCGCCCCCGTGAGATACCTGCACATCCGCTTTGCCAAGAACAGGTATCCGTTCCCTGGTGTAGGTGCGCAGCTTCACCGTGATCGGGACCAGCTTGGGTCGTGCAGCTGGGTTGACTCACAGTTTCTCAAAAGTTCTCTGACTCATCAACGACGGACCCGATCCAGTGTCCACTTCCATACTCACTGGAACTCCGTTGATCTTGACTTCCATAATCACTGGGGCCTAATCGTCAGTACATGTATACAGTCCAAACAACGCCTCATCTTCTTCTGCCTGCTCCTCGCTGGATGGTGGATCCTCTACCATCTCCTCAGCCAGACGGTGAGTCAGGTTTCTTTTGCACATACGCTGAAGGTGGCCTTTCGTGTGGCAGATATTGCATGTATACTCCGCAAACTTGCACCAGTGAGCCCCATGGCTTCCTCCGCAGCGCCAGCATGGTGATACTCGATTAGCCCCCCTCTGCGGACTCTGAGTTCCAAGACCCCGAGGTCCGTGCTCCCTGCCCTGGGCAGAGCCACGTTCTGCAGTTTTGTCCGTGGCGGGCGCTGTCCTGTGGACAGTGCCTGCCAGGTTCGAGACTGTGTGGATCATCTGCTTGGTGCTGCACGTTGAGGTCATAAATGCCCTACTGATGGTGATGGCTTGCTTCAGGGTGACTGTGGGTTCAGTGGATAACAGTTTGTGAAGGAGACCCTCATGGCCAATCCCCATAACAAAGACGTCTCACAACGCGTCGTCAAGGTGTGTGCCAAAATCACACGGCGCCGCGAGTCTCCTGAGGTCCGCAGCATATTTGGTGACATCCTAGCCTTCAGGTCTGCAGTGGTGGTAGAATTTGTGCCGGGCCGTGAGGATGCTCTCCTTCGGTTTCAGTTAGTCACGAATGAGTGCGATCAGCTCCTCATATAATTTATCCCTGGCGCTCGCAGGTGCCAGCAAATCCCTGACGAGACAGTAAACCTCATCACCACAACTGGAAAGCAATATTGCCTTACGCTTCTCTCTCAGTGTGTCCGTGTTCCCCGTCAGGTTGTTTGCTGTGAAGTAGTACTCGAGCCTTTCCGTAAAGGCCTCCCAATCATTGCCCACCGTAAAATCCTTTAGCGAGCCCAGAGTAGCCATGGTTGCGTGAAGTTCGTCCGTGTCCTTGTCGCCAATGTGGTGTATGTAGCACTCAAATCACTGACCCCACACGGTCTGGTGTTGTAGTAACTGCTGTGACCTTAGTCCTTTATTGTGTAACTCCAGAGTGCCTCTCAGGTGTGGTGGGCAGCCTTTTATACTCTATCTTGCAGGTACTTTCAGGTCTCCCAACACAGCGCCCTCTGTGGCGCACCATTGTACTTATACATTTAATGTACCTGGACAATACATAACAAGTTCTTTGGTGGCTGAACAGTCCAATACGAGAGCCATAGACTCTGTCACAGGTGAGACAGATAGTCGTTGAGGGAAGGGGTAGGTAGGACTGGTTTGCCGCACGTTCTTTTCGCTGCCTGCGCTTGATTTCTGCACGCTATCGGTGTTGCGACTCGAAGTGCTCAACGCTCTCCCGGATGCACTCTCTCCACTTAGGGCGGTCTTTGGCCAGGGACTCCCAGGTGTCAGTGCTGATGTCCCACTTTATCAGGTAGGCTTTGAGGGTGTCCTTATAACGTTTCCGCTGCCCACCTTTGGCTCATTTGCCGTGAGGGAGCTCTGCATAGAGCACTTGCTTTGGGAGTCTCGTGTCTGGCATGCGAACTATGTGGCCTACTCAGTGAAGCTGATCGAGTGTGGTCAGTGCTTCAATGCTGGGGATGTTAGCCTGGATGAGGACACTGATGTTGGTGCGTCTGTCCTCCCAGGGGATTTGTAGGATCTTGCGGAGACATCGTTGGTGATATATCTCCAGCGACTTGAGGTGTCTTCTGTACATCGTCCATGCCTCTGAGCCATACAGGAGGGCGGGTATTACTACAGCCCTGTAGACCATGAGTTTGGTGATAAATTTGAGGGCCTGATCTTCGAACACTCTTTTCCTCAGGCGGTCGAAGGCTGCACTGGCACACTGGAGGCGGTGTTGAATCTCCGCATCGATGTCTGGCTTTGTTGATAAGAGGCTCCCGAGGTATGGGAAATGGTCCACATTGTCGAGGGCTGTGCCATAGATCTTGATGACTGGGGAGCAATGCTGTGCGGCGAGGACAGGCTGGTAGAGGACCTCTGTCTTACAGATGTTTAGCGTAAGGCCCATGCTTTCGTATGCCTCAGTAAATACGTCGACTATATCCTGGAGTTCAGCCTCAGAATGTACACAGACGCAGGCGTCATCCGCGTACTGTAGCTCAACGACAGAGGTTGGGGTGATCTTGGACCTGGCCTGGAGGCGGCGTAGGTTAAACAGCTTCCCACTGGTTCTGTAGTTTAGTTCCACTCCAGCAGGGAGCTTGGTGTACATCAGCTTGAAAGTGGCAGTATAACTCGGGTCAGGTCCCCCGATCTAACTGATCCCTGAGTGCTTTAAAGCCAAGCAGTGTGAGAAACCCTCCAAAATCTTGTCTCACCTTGCTTAGAGTTTGCACTGGCTTTTAAGAGTGGCAAATCAACCTCTTGAGAACTTCTCAAACTTTGTGATGACTCTCTATAATATCAGGATAAAGTGATACTTCCACCAGCATTCCCCTAACATTAACAATTAGCTGCCAAGGGAGTGAAATTTCATGCATGGATTGAAGCTGCACCTCAACACGGGCCAGAGGAAGATCAGTCTGCATTATGACAAGGGTTTGTTGACTGTGTATTGCAGACAGCAGATACTGGTCTAATATATCCATTTCCTAAAGAAACCGTCTCTTTGGTTTCTTTGAATGAGACTGTGAATGAGTCTAAGATTGTGAGCAGTTTCATGTTCTGGAGCCTTGCTCATTGGGAATTGGATTGAGACTGCAACCCACATGAATTAGGCCCCTGGGAAAGGCAGAGAGAGAAAACTACAGTATCATTCTAGTCTGGATTCAAACTGAGGTGACAGGACAGCTTGTTAACCAACTATGTTGCCGATTCACCACAACATTGAAAGATGGCATAATTCAGCTTTATGTCAAGCAGTACAGAACTGTATCTTAAAATGTGATCTGAAGTGACAGTGACTTGCATGTATCTGCATTGGTTGTTTTAATGCACCTAGGATGTACCTTCAGGACTGACTGAGAAGCCTATATTGTCTGGCATGCATATAAAGGAGATGACTTATTTTGCCAGGCAGTGATCTCAAGCAATCAGTCTCTGTTTGATAGAATTTTGGGCTCACAAAATAATACACTGGTCTAGAAATATGACAGCCACATTACCTTAAACATATTGAGAATGGAATTTACTGCATCATTATTTTCCTGATACCTACAGGATTCTAGTTTTAAGTAATGAGATTTACAGATTAATGTTTGGAAATTTAAGAAAGAACTTCATAATTTTATATGATACGATATGATTCGATGTTTGCTAATCTTATACACCTGATATTGTTGTATTGTATTACTGAGAGGTTTCCATTAGAAAGGGTAAAGCAGTGTTGCCATTTTGAATTGTATCCAAAACTTTAAACATTTGGAGATTGCTGCAGCTTAAGAACATAACAAATAGGAGCAGGAGTAGGCCATTCAGCCCCTCAAGCCTGCTCCGCCATTCAATGAGATCACGACTGATCTTCTACCTCAACTCCACTTGCCTGCATTGTCCGCCATATCCCTTGATTCCCTTAATATGCAAAAATATATCGATCTCTGTCTTGAATATACGCAATGATTGAGGCTCCACAGCCCTCTGGAGTAGAGAATTCCAGATTCACCTCCCTCTGAGTGAAGAAATTTCTCCTCATCTCAGTCTTAAATGGCCGACCCCTTATTCTGAGACTATGACCCCTGGTTCTAGACTCCCCCGCGAGGGGAAACATCTTCCAGGCATCTACCCCGTCAAGCCCTGTAAGAATTTTGTATGTTTGAATGTGATCACCTCTCATTCTTCTAAGCTCTAGAGAATATAGGCCTGGGGCTGGATTTTCAGCTTTTGAGATTTCAGGGCAGTAATGGCAGCGGGGCAGGCCTGAGACTGTCTGGAAAATGTTTGCACCCTTGTCTGCAAAATTCGGCAGAAAATGAGGTTCCATGATCGGGGGTGCAAAATCAGGCGTTACACAAGGAAGTTTTTGCGCCCCAGCTGAAAATTGCAGCGTTAAAAAAGTTTTGTTGATTTAAGGAACTTCATTGTTGCTCAGCGCCCTGGAACATAACTGTCATGTATTCAACTATCATTGTAACCCATGTATAAGCTGACCTAAGTTGTACACCTTGAGAACATTGACCACAAGGGGCGAACTTGTGGGAGACACTCCTAACCTGGACTTTCCGGTATAAAAGGGGAAGCTCCACCCACCTTCATCACTTGAGATCTTGGAAATAAAGGTAACTGGTCACAGAGTGACCTTCTTTCAAGTATGGGCCTCATGTGCATTTATACTGTATAGTAAGGACATATTATTGGTGACGAGAAACTGGGATTTAAACCATGCGAGCATGGCCACTAGTAGCACAGAAGAGAGGTACTGTGTTGGTGATGATTGGGACGACTTTATTGAGAGACTACAGCAAAGTTTTGTCACTAAGGAATGGTTGGGACAGGATTCGGCCAACAAACGCAGGGCTCGTCTCCTGGCAGTTTGTGGATCCAGAGCCTACTCCCTGATGAAGGACCTTCTAGCGCCAGAGAAGCCGGCGGACAAGACGTTCGAAGAGCTCAGTAAGTTGATCGGGGAACACCTTAAACCGGCGAGCAGCATGCACATGGCGCGACACCGGTTTTACACGCACCGGCGGCGAGTAGGGCAAAGCGTTCCAGACTTCGTGGCAGATCTCCGGCGACTGGCGAGCCTATGTAAGTTCCCAGATGCATGCAGAGACTTTTTTATTGAGGGCATTGGGCAAGCTAGGGTTTTCAGGAAACTGATTGAGACCAAAGACTTGACCTTGGAAGCGGCGGTTCTGATAGCCCAGACATTTATCTCAGGGGAGGAAGAGACCAGAATGATGTATGACAGAAATCTTGGCTCAAGTGTGGCAAACGACCAGGGAGTCAACATTGTTAACGCGGCACATAGTTCTCTAGATAGACAAGGGCAATTGGACATGCCCCAGCATGTAGTCGAACCCAAAGGGGGAATTCAACAGAAACAATGGCTAGCTGAACGGTGATTCATGCCATCACAATGGACAATGCGGCCAGTAATGGGGCCATCAACACCTGTTAATGGTGCGCTTAAGGACAGTCACAGAGACAGTCCGAAACAATCGACTGGTAATGGACCTTTTGTTTCCAACAATGGGGCCTCCAGCTCATGCTGGAGGTATGGAGGCAAACACCCAGCCAGAGCTTGCAGCAATATACCTGCAGAAACTGCAATGTCAGCGGTCACTTGGCGCGTATGTGCAGGAAGCCTGCAGCCAGGTTGATGTACAAGGAGGACGGGCCCGATGTAAGCACTATGAGGCCAAATGAATACTGGTGGAAATCACTGGAAGCTGAAGTTCAGCGAGTTCATGTGGAGCATCTATACAGTTCATATACCAGGACGCCACCGATAATGATGAAAGTGCTCCTCAATGGCATCTCAGTATTAATGGAGCTAGACACGGGGACCAGCCAGTCCCTGATGAGTATCAAACAGTTCAAAAGGTTGTGGGTGTCCAAGGCCAGGAGGCCAAAATTATTGCCGATTGACGCACAGCTACAGACATATACAAAGGAGATCATTCCGGTGCTTGGCAGCGCCACGGTAGTCATGACCCACAAAGATTCGGAGAACAGGTTGCCACTCTGGATTGTCCCGGGGAACGGTCCCGCACTACTGGGGAGGAATTGTCATGAACTGGAAATGGGGCGATGTCAATGCAATTTCTTCTGTGGAGCGAATATCATGCTCACAGGTCCTGGATAAATTTGACTCATTATTTCAACCCGGCATCGGCACTTTCATGGGGGCCAAGGCCAGTACACCACAAGGCCAGAGCGGTGCCGTACATGATGCGAGAAAAGATAGAATGCGAATTGGACTGCCTGCTGAGGGAAGGCATCATCTCGCCAGTCGAATTCAGTGACTGGGCGAGCCTGATCGTGCCGGTGCTCAAGACGGAGGGGTCAGTCAGGATATGTGCCGATTACAAGGCCACCATCAATCGGGTGTCACTCCAAGATGAGTGCCTGCTACTGAGAGTGGAGGACCTCTTTGCGACGCTGTCCGGTGGCAAACTTTTTTCAAAATTGGACGTGACCTCCGCTTACATGACCTAGGAGCTGGCAAGTGAGTCGAAGAAGCTGACCACCATCACGACACACAAGGTGTTGTTTGAGTATAACAGATGTCCGTGCGGGATTCGTCCGGCCGCCGCGATCTTTCAGCGAAATATGGAAAGCCTCCTCAAGTTGATTCCAAGGACGGTGGTTTTTCAAGACGATCCTCATCACGGATCGCGATACTGAAGAACACCTCCACAACCTGGAGGAGGTGCTACGCAGACTGGACCGGGTAGGGCTGTGATTGAAAAAGGCAAAGTGCGTCTTCTTAGCTCCAGTGGTAGAATTCCTGGGGAGGAGGGTAGCAGCAGACGGGATCAGACCTACTTCATCCAAAATGGAAATGATGCAGAGAGCACCTGGACCCCGCAACACGGCGGAGCTGCATTCGTTCCTGGGGCTCCTGAACTATTTTGGTAACTTTCTTCCCAAATTGAGCACGATTTAGAGCTGCTACACGTGCTCCTACGCAAAGGTCGCGATTGGGTCTGGTGGGAAAGCCAGGAAAGGACTTTTGATAGAGCACGCAATTTGTTATGCTCCAACAAACTTTTAACGTTATATGACCCGTGTAAGAAAGTTGTGTTAACGTGCGATGCATCGTTCAATGGGGTCGGGCGTGTGTTGCAGCATGTGAATGCCAATGGTCAGTTACAGCCGGTAGCTTATGCCTCCAGAAGTCTGTCCCAGGAAAAAAGGGGCTACGGAATGGTAGAAAAGGAAGCGCTAGCATGTGTATGTGCAGTAAAAAAAAATGCACCAGTACCTGCTTGGCAGGAAATTTGAGTTGGAGACAGATCACAAACCCCTCACGTCCCTTTTGGCCGACAACAAGGCCATAAATGCGAATGCATCGGCCCGCATACAGAGGTGTGCACTCACGTTAGCCGTCTATGACTACACAATTCGGCACAGACTGGGCACTGAAAACTGCGCCGATGCACTCAGCAGACTGCCACTAGCCACCACTGAGGGGGCAACTGAGCATGATGCGGAGATGGTCATGGCTGTTGAAGCTTTCGAAAGCGAAGGCTCACCTGTGACAGCCCGTCAGATTAAAGTCTGGACAAGTAAAGACCCGCTACTGTCTTTACTTAAGAAATGTGTCCTGAATGGCGACTGGGCAGCCACGTACGGGACATGCCCTGAGGAATTTAAACCGTTTCATAGGCGCAAGGATGAACTCTCCATTCAGGCCGATTGCCTACTGTGGGGAAACCGAGTAATCATGCCCTAGATGGGCAGAGAGGTGTTTATCAGAGAACTTCACAATGAGCACCCGGGCATTGTCATGATGAAGGCAATTGCCAGGTCACACGTTTGGTGGCCAGGGATAGATGCAGACCTGGAACTTTGTGTTCGCAGGTGAAACACGTGTGCTCAGCTGGGCAATGCACCCAGGGAAGCCCCCCTTAGCCCCTGGTCCTGACCCGCCAAGCCATGGTCACGCATCCATGTGGACTACGCAGGTCCTTTCATGGGAAAAAAGTTTTTGGTTGTAGTAGATGCCTACTCCAAATGGTTTGAGTGTGCCATTTTAAATTCAAGCACATCCTCTGCCACGGTAGAAAGTCTACGGGCAATGTTCGCCGCCCTTGGTCTACCGGATGTCTTGGTCAGCGACAATGGCCTGTGCTTCACAAGCACTGAATTCCAGGACTTCATTGCAGGCAATGGAATCAACCATGTCAGAACGGCACCGTTCAAGCCGGCCTCAAACAGCCAGGCGGAACGAGCAGTGCAGATAATCAAACAGGGGATGCTCAGAATCCAAGGGGGTTCCCTACAAAGCCGCTTATCACGCCTCCTGTTGGCCAATAGATTCTGACCACACTCGCTCACAGGGATTCCACCCGCAGAGCTGCTAATGAAAAGGACGCTCAAAACCAGGTTATCCCTTATACACCCTACTATGAAATAAATCGTTCACAATGTGACTACCATGACAGGAATGCGAGGGCGCGATGTATTGATGTCAATGACCCTGTCTTTGTCCTTGATCACGCTGCAGGGCCCAAATGGCTTGCAGGCACTGTGATTGCCAAAGAGGGGAATAGGGTTTTGGTAGCTAAACTTACCAATGGACAAATCTGCCGCAAACACGTGGATCAAACTAAAAGGAGGTTCAGCAACCCCATAGAAGAAGCAGAGGAAGAACACAATATAGAGTTCACTCCTCCACAGGTGACCGAACACCTGAACCAAGTGGAGGAGAGCCCATTCACTTGGGCAGTCCGGACAGGCCTAAGGCACCGCGAACAGCAGACACTCAGGCCAGCGCCCAACAACCAGAGCCCCAACTCAAACGCTCTACAAGGGAGCGTAAACCACCAGAGTGACTTAACCTGTGATCCCAATAAGACTTTGGGGAGGAGATGATGTCATGTATTCAACTATCATTGTAACCCATGTATAAGCTGACCTAAGTTGTACACCTTGAGAACATTGACCACAAGGGGCGAACTTGTGGGAGATACTCCTAACCTGGACCTTCAGATATAAAAGGGGAAGCTCCACCCACCTTCATCACTTGAGGTCTTGGTAATAAAGGTAACTGGTCACAGAGTGACCTTCTCTCAAGTATGGGCCTCGTGTGCATTTATACTTTATAGTAAGGACATATCAATGACGTATATTGTATGGTTTTATTTGGGCGGGGTGGGGTTTTTTGTTACTTTGTTGCAGTAAAATTTATGATTCATCTTTTGCCATTGGTGTCTTGTGTAGCATTTCAACTTTCACCGGAGATATGCAAATATGGCGACACATTAGTTCCATCCCTCAGTATCCTCTATTTAGGAGAACTGGTGCATTATGAGCTGGCGACATGCAACTCTTGGTCCGTCAGCATCTCCATGCTGCCTCCCCGGTGGATGGTGTGGCTATCCAATGGGGGCCTCGCCAGGCTCCTCTTTTTTTTCCTCCTCCTGAGGTAAGCTTACAATTCCCACTGGCAATGCCTGGCACCTCATGATGGCCAAGCTGTGCAACAAGCAGCACACCACAATGAATTCGGATACCTGTTGAGAGGAGTATTGAAGCCTGTCTTCAGAGCGGTCCAGGCATCTGTCTGCCTGTAGGAGATGGCACATCTCTGTCAGCACTTCCTTTCGGAAGCAACGCCTTCTCACACACTGCTACTCAGAGAGCTGGAGGTCTGAGCGTTGGTGCTGTAAAACCGTGAGGGGGGTAAGCCCTCCTCCCAGATGCCTTCGGCCTCTCCTCATCCGTGGGCCAACATGGCCAAGGGCCCTTCTTCTAGCTTGTCATCGCCTGGCAATAACATGGAGCATGATATGCTGTCAAACTAGTAATGCCCCCATTAAATTCTCTCACTCACCTTGTAAGGGCACTGTAATAGCAGATAAAAGTGCCGTTTGCAAGTCGGAGCTTCACACAGCATGCTGTGCACAACCGTTGCAGTCAATGTGACCTATGATGTAGGAGCCTCATCCCTCCATTTCAATACGCTGCCAATACTGACCCTGGGAATGCCTTGTCTTTCAGACGTTTCCTGGGGCAGGCGTTTAATGAGGTATTAGGGCCGGATTTTGCATCCGGGGCGGTAGTGGAGCGTTGCAAGACAATTGACGTCATGATTTCAGTGAAACTAGATGGCGATGCAGTAAGTTTTTGCGCTGCCGCAAACCATGAGCCAAGTTTGCCGGCCAGGCGATAAAAGCTGCCGCCTGCCGTAACACCTAGAAACACAATTTACCACCCCTCCGGGGCACTAACAGAAATGCAAGCAAGCCAAAAATCCAGCCCCTAGTCTATTAAATCTCTCATCATAGGGCAATCGTCCCATCCCAGGAACCAGTCTGGGGAGCCTTCGTTACACTCCTGCCATGACAAGTATATCCTTCGTTAGGTAAGGAGGCCAAAACTGTACACAATATTACAGGTGCGGTCTCACCAACTTGATCTTTGAACTCTGAAAAAAATCTTATCTTCAGTCCTATAAATGATAAGTGGGGAAGACAACTAGGGTGCTGGAAGAACCAATCTCCCAGTGTGAGATAGCTGAACATACAGTGACCAAGACCGCTGAAGCTTGTGCAAATAATTATTCTGGACCGTCTGGATATTCCACTGGCTAATCCAGCCCTTTATCACCAATGTGGGAGCAATGTTTTAGTCAGCAGTTTCTGGTTTTGCCTATAATAAGCATATTCTGTGATAAGGTGCAAAATAAATCTTTATCACTGCACCACTGGCTTTAATTGTTATGGTGGGCGCTGACGATGGAGCAGGATAACTGACAGCTTTTTATTTCATACCAAGTGATGTTGGGCTTAAAAATACATTGAATGATTTTTTTTTTCATTCAGCCCAGAAAGTCACTGCTGGGTTGGAAGTGCACTTCAATAAATCCAATAGGCTGGAATTTTGCTAATGAAAAGCTTGGCTATTAGAATAATGAGTGCACCCTGGGGAATCTTAAGCTAAACTGGTGTGGGATGTCACGAAAAGCATTTTGTACTCATTGCATTAATTGCATGTAGCCAAATAATTAATTACATTTAGATGACTGAGCACAATATGGTAATCGTCAACAAGGCCATATCAGAAGAAGTAATGTTTAATTGCAACTAACGTTGCACCGCCACGCAGCTGTCTGCCGGTCCCACGCACAGTCCGGGGCCAGCTCTTCCAATGTTAAACTGAAACTGAATGCACCGCCCAGCCTCTTAGAGGGAACGTTGCTTACAACAGAAAGTAACCTTCACCTGTCATGGTAAATAATATTCAGTTAGAAAGGAACAGAGGGGGAGAAATTGGGGTAGTTTGTGCCTTCTGTTAGTGCTAATGGGGCGCAAATGACTTTTCGCCTGGGCCACTAACGACTCCGCTAAATTCTGCGGGAGTTTAATGGCAGTGGAACCAGTAGCGCCCCGCTCTGCTGCACCGACGATGACAACCCTGCGCGGCGACCTATTTCCATCCCAGAGCAAAAATTCAGGATCGCCTCCTCAAGCTGCGCAGGGCAATGCCAGCGACAGTTTCACGGAGCGCTTACATGGCGCCAGCCACTCGCGGAGCACTTGTTAAAGGGGAGGTGGCACGTGTATAAATAAAAAATCGGCCGACTTACCTGTCGTGAGCCGTTGCCTCTTTGTACGCGGGGTCCGTGCCATGAGCTGGCAGCCCGGCACTCTGCTTGAGTGCCGGGCTGATGGCACAGCACTCCGCTCCATCAGTGGTCCAGGTGGGGCCCTGCAGAGTCTCCAGCTCGACCCTCCCCTTTAATGAAATGGAGGGCATCTTCTACACGGCATCGCTACGCTCCCCAGAGCGTAGCGCTGCGCCCCACTCCCTCTGCTTCCGCCTCCTTAGTGCCTGAGAGAGGAAGTGCAGCACATTGTTTTATGCTCCACTTCGTCTCAGGAAGCGCTAACCCCAATATCGTGAGCGGGGTGGGACTTCCGCTCCTGGCACAGGAACTCACGACTCGTGGATGTTACCTACCGCCCCTAACCGAGGCTCTACGTAATTTCCTGAACCGAATGTTTAATTGTAATGGCAAATGAGGACAATTTGAAAGGGTTCTGAAACTGATATTGATGGAGGGTCATTCACATGACACTGAGTTCGGCCCATGATTGCGTAGATGGCTTTTTAGCCATGTCAGCCATAGCTCAGTGGATAGCACTCTTGCCTCTGAGTCAGAAGATTGTGGGTTCAAGTTCCACTCCAGGGACTTAAACGCAAGAAAATCTAGGCTGACACTCCAGTGCAGTGCTGAGGGACTGCTGCACTGTTGGAAATGTCGTCTTTTGGATGAGATGTTAAACCGAGACCCCTGTCTGCTCTCTCAAGTGAATGTAAAAGATCCCATGGCACTATTTCAAAGAAGAGCAGTGGAATGCTCCCCAGTGTCCTGGCTAATATTTATCCCTCAATCAACATAGCAAAAACCAGATTATCTGGTTTCACATTGCGGTTTGTGGCAGTTTGCTTGCGTGCAAATTGGCTGCTGCATTTCCCACAATACAACAATGACTGCACTCCAAAAGTACTTCATTGGCTGTAAAGCACTTTGAGACGTCCGGTGGCCGTGAAAGCAAGTCTTTCTTTATTGCTAGTCTCTTATTATGTGTGAATTTTATATTTATAACCTATTATTTTATTAATTCTTTATAAGTTGTATTCACTTTTGTAAAAGTTATTTTAAAACGTTGATATAAAAAGAGGGCCTTACTTCCAGTTGGGTAGAATAAATTAAAAAGCTGGTGTGTGATTGTACAGTTACTATTTTCTGCAGCAGTAACATTATGCAACCTGCACATAGCAAGATCTGATCTAGATCTCTAGAGATAGCAAAGTTACCACATATTCCCATCAGTTTGAGCAACTTCTTCAACATAAGTTATAATTAATCATGCTGTTACAAATTCACATACTCCTGCATGCACCAGCCCTAACTTTTCTGACGTCTTCAAAGGGGAACTAGTGGGCAAGTACCTCAAGTTCATGCCATTAGAGTGATTTTAATGCTGAGTCTATCGGCAAGTCTATCGGCGAAGACTATGGCAGCGCAGTCTGTGGAGGAGCGGGTGTCTCTGACAGCAATTTCGGGATTTCTGTGTTTAATTGCGTATGTGTGCACTCCAGAAGTTGCTGTCAGATTTTCCTCGTTATAATGGTGAGTACTGTTAACCTTACTGTTATTGTCTTTGCAAAATCTGTGCCATTGCTTCTGTGAGTTGCTTTCTAGGTTTTGACCCATCCCTGAATCACACAGACATACTCCTTCAACAGCAAACAACAATTTGTATTTATGTAGTGCCTTTAACATAGTGAAACATCCCGAGGCGCTTCACGGGAGTATTATGAGATAAAAAATTTGACACCGAGCCGCATAAGTAGAAATTAGCGTAGGTGACCAAAAGCTTGGTCAAAGAGGTAGGTTTAAAGGAGCATCTTGAAGGAGGAAAGAGGTAGAGAGGCTGAGGGGTTTAGGCAGGGAGTTCCGGAGCTTGTGGCCTAGGCAACAGAAGTTACGGCCACCAATGGTTGAGCGATTATAATCAGGGATGCTCAAGAGGGCAGAATTAGAGGAGCGCAGACATCTCTGGGGAGTTGTGGGGTTGGAGGAGGTTACAGAGATAGGGAGGGGCGAGGCCATGGAGGGATTTGAAAATAAGGATGAAAATTTTGAAATCGAGGCATTGCTTAACCGGGAGCCAATGTAAGTCCGCGGAGACTGGGGAGAGGGGTTTAAAAGATGGTTGTAACACTGACCCTAACCAATTCTGTAGATAGTTTTTTCAGTAAACAGTTAAGCAATAAAGAATACAGTTTGTCTTATTTATCTACAAAAAATTTAGTACCAAGTTTTAAAAAAAGACTTGGGACCAATAAAATAAATATTATTAAAATAACTTTAGTTTTCGCAAAGCTCGTAAAATTGTGTCATGAAACTGCGCAAAAATAATTTAATGCAGTCATTCCCATTTAAATGAGTAACTGATAAAAGAATAAAATGTTTAAGAGAATAAAATCTCCATGCACAAACCCTTTTTCTATCTTTTCCAATGATAATTGTCCCTATTAAATGAATAAGAATTACATTAATAAAACGTTGAAATAAATTACAAAAGTCCAGATTTATTTATTTAAATGTTGTACTGCCTCACTAAAACCGATCTGTTGAGGCCTTTAGCACAGCAATGTGTTAAGCTTTGTACAAGCATTTTTGTCTAGCTGTAAAAATTGTTTAGTAACTGTCTTTTTTTCACCTCAGCAGGTGCTAGGGCTGAAACACTTTTGGCAAACAATGTGACAAGCATTTTTATGTAGGTGTGATTTTAGGTGTGAAAAATGCCTCACCAGTGCTAATATTAAACAACAACAACAATAGCTCGTATTTATATAGAACCTTTAAAGTAATTAAACTTCCCAAGGCGCTTCACAGGACTGTTATAAGACAAAAAAAAATAATTTGACACCGAACCACATAAGAAGAAATTACGGCAGATGACCAAAAGCTTGGTCAAAGAGGTAGGTTTTAAGGAGCGTCTTAAAGAAGGAAAGAGAGGTAGAGAGGCAGAGAGGTTTAGGGAGGGAGTTCCAGAGCTAAGGGCCGCGGCAGCTGAAGGCACGGCCACCAACGGTTGAGCAGTTAAAATCAGGGATGCTCAAGAGGGCAGAATTTGAGGAGTGCAGATACCTCGGGGGGGTTGTGAGGCCGAAGGAGATTCTTCATCATCATCATTGATACGTCCTTACTATACAGTATAAATGCACACGAGGCCCATGCTTGAGAGAAGGTCAGTTTGTGACCTGTCCTTTATTCCTTAGCACTCAAGTGATGGAAGTGGGTGGAGTTTCCCCTTTTTCTCTGAAGGTCCAGGTTAGGAGTGTTTCCCACAAGTTCACCACCTAGTGGTCAGTGTTCTCACAGTGTACAACTTAGGTCAGATTATACATGGGTTACAATGCTGGTTGAATACATGACATCACTTCCCCCTGCAAAGTCTTATTGGGATCACAGGTTGAGTCTCTCTGGTGGTTTACGCTCTCTTGTAGAGCGCCTGAGTTGGGGCTCCGGTTGTTGGGCGCTGGCTTGAGTGTCTGCTGTTTGCGGTGCCTCAGGCCTGTCCGGACTGCCCACAGTGACTGGGCTCTCCTCCCTTTGGTTCCTGTGTTCGGTCACCTGTGGAGGAGTGAACTCTATATTGTGTTCTTCCTCTGCTTCTTCTATGGGGTTGCTGAACCTCCTTTTTGTTTGATCCACATGTTTGCGGCAGATTTGTCCATTGGTAAGTTTAACTACCAGAATCCTATTTCCCTCTTTGGCAACCGCATTTGGGCCCTGCAGCGTAGTTGAGGACAAAAACAGGGTAATTTACATCAATACATCGCGCTCTCGCATTCCTGTATATGGTAGTCATATTGTGACTGCCGCCTGCTCTCGACAATTTCTTTCATGGTGGGGTGTATAAGGGATAACCAGGTTTTGAGCGTCCTTTTCATTAGCAGCTCTGCAGGTGGAACCCCTGTGAGCGAGTGTGGTCGGGATCTATAGGCCAACAGGAGGCCTTATAAGCGGCATTGTAGGGAACCCCCTTGGATTCTGAGCATCCCCTGTTTGGTTATCTGCACTGCTCGTTCTGCCTGGCCGTTTGAGGCCGGCTTGAACGGTGCCGTTCTGACATGGTTAATTCCATTGCCTGCCATGACGTCCTGGAATTCAGTGCTTGTGAAGCACGGGCCATTGTCACTGACCAAGATGTCCAGTAGACCGTGGGTGGCGAACATTGCCCGTAGACTTTCTACGTGGCAGAGGATGTGCTTGAATTTAAAATGTCACACTGGATCCATTTGGAGTAGGCATCTACTACAACCAAAAACATTTTTCCCATGAAAGGACCTGCGTAGTCCACATGGATGCATGACCAAGGTTTGGCAGGCCATGGCCAGGGGCTAAGGGGGGCTTCCCTGGGCGCATTGCCCAGCTGGGCACAAGTGTTGCACCTGCGAACACAAAGTTCCAGATCTGCGTCTATCCCTGGCCACCGAACATGTGACCTGGCAATTGCCTTCATCCTGACAATGCCCAGGTGCTCATTGTGGAGTTCTCTGATGAACTCCTCTCTGCCCATCTGGGGCATGACTATGCAGTTTCCTCACAGTAGGCAAACGGCCTGAATCGAGAGTTCATCCCTGCGCCTGTGAAATGGTTTAAATTCCTCAGGGCATGCCCTGTACGTGGCTGCCCAGTCCCCATTCAGGACACATTTCTTGACTAGAGACAATAGCGGGTCTCTATTTGTCCAGACTTTAATCTGACGGGCTGTCGCGGGTAAGCCTTCGCTTCCGAAAGCTTCAACAGCCATGACCATCTCAGCAGCATGCTCGGTAACCCCCTCAGTGGTGGCTAGTGGGAGCCTGCTGAGTGCATCGGCACAGTTTTCGGTGCCCGGTCTGTGCCGAATTGTGTAGTCATAGGCGGCTAACGTGAGTGCCCACCTCTGTATGCGGGCCGATGCGTTTGCATTTATGGCCTTGTTGTCGGCCAAAAGGGACATTAGGGGTTTGTGATCTGTCTCCAGCTCAAATTTCCTGCCAAACAGGTACTGGTGCATTTTCTTTACCGCATATACACAAGCGAGCGCCTCCTTTTCTACCATCCCATAGCCCCTTTCTGCCTGGGACAGACTTCTGGAGGTATAAGCTACCGGCTGTAACTGACCCTTGGCATTGCCATGCTGCAACACACAACCGACACCGTAGGACGACGCATCGCATGTTAACACAAGTTCCTTACATGGGTCATATGGCGTTAACAGATTGTTGGAACATAACAAATTGCGTGCTCTATTAAAAGCCCTTTCCTGGCTGTCCCCCCAGACCCATTCGCGACCTTTGCGTAGGAGCACATGTAGTGGCTCAAGCAGCTTGCTCAATTTGTGAAGAAAGTTACCAAAATAGTTCAGGAGCCCCAGGAATGAACGCAGCTCCGTCGTTTTTATGGGGTCTGGGTGCTCTCTGGATTGCTTCCGTCTTGCACGCAGTAGGGCTGATTCCGTCTGCTGCTACCCTCATCCCCAGGAATTCTACCTCTGGAGCTAGGAAGACGCACTTCGTCTTTTTCAGTCGCAGCCCTACCCGGTCCAGTCTGCGTAGCACCTCCTCCAGGTTGTGGAGGTGTTCTTCAGTATCGTAACCCGTGATGAGGATGTCGTCCTGAAAAACCACCGTCCCTGGAATCGACTTCAGGAGGCTTTCCATATTTCGTTGGAAGATCGTGGCGGCCGAGCGAATCCCGAACGGACATCTGTTGTACTCAAACAACCCCTTGTGTGTCGTGATGGTGGTCAGCTTCTTCGACTCACTCGCCAGCTCCTGGGTCATGTAAGCTGAGGTCAGGTCTAATTTTGAAAAAGGTTTGCCACCAGATAGCGTCGCAAAGAGGTCCTCCGCTCTCGGTAGCGGGTACTGGTCTTGGAGTGACACCCAATTGATGGTAGCCTTGTAATCGCCACATATCCTGACCGACTCATCCGCTTTGAGCACCGGCACAATTGGGCTCTCCCAGTCACTGAATTCGACTGGCGAGATGATGACTTCCCTCAGCAGGCGGTCCAATTCGCCTTCTATCTTTTCACGCATCACGTACGGCACCGCTCTGACCTTGTGGTGTACTGGCCTGGTGTCCGGGTTTATGTGAATCACTACCTTGGCCCCCATGAAAGTGCCAATGTCGGGTTGAAATAATGAGTTTAATTTGTCCAGGATCTGTGAGCATGATACTCGCTCCACAGAGGAAATTGCATTGACATCGCCCCATTTCCAGTTCATGACAGCAAGCCAACTCCTCCCCAGTAGTGCGGGACCGTCCCTCAGGACAACCCAGAGTGGCAACCTGTTCTCCGAATCTTTGTGGGTCACGACTACTGTGGCGCTGCCTAGCACCGGAATGATCTCCTTTGTGTGTGTCTGTAGCTGTGCGTCTATCGCCGATAATTTTGGCCTCCTGGCCTTGGACGCCCACAACTTTTCGAACTGTTTGATACCCATCAGGAACTGGCTGGCCCCCGTGTCTAGCTCCATTGATACTGGGATGCCATTGAGGAGCACTTTCATCATTATCGGTGGCGTCCTGGTGTATGAACTGTATACGTGCTCCACATGAACTCGCTGAACTTCAGCTTCCAGCGATTTCCCCCAGCGTTCATTTCTGCAATTTCTGCAGGTATTTTGCTCATCTCTGCAAACTCCGGCTGAGTGTGTGCCTCCACGCCTCCAACATGAGCTGCTGTTTGAAACAAAAGGTCCCTTGCCAGTTGATCGTCCCTGATTGCCCCTGTTATTGTCCTTGAGTGCGCCATTAACAGGTGTTGATGGCCTCATTACTGGCCGCATTGTCCCTTGCAATGGCGTAAATCGCCGTTCAGCTTGCCATTATCTCTGTCGAACTCCCCCTCTGCGTATGCCCCATGTTGGGGCATGCCCGATTGCCCTTGTCTGCCTGGTGAACTGTGTGCTGCTTTAACAATGTTGAATCTCTGTCCCTACCATTCCTTAACACAGTACCTCTCGTCTGTTCTGCTCGTGGTCATGCTCGCGTGGTTTAAATCCCAGTTTCTCGTCGCCATTTGATATGTCCTTACTATACAGTATAAATGCACACGAGGCCCATGATTGAGAGAAGGTCAGTCTGTGACCTGTCCTTTATTCCTTAGCACTCAAGTGATGGAAGTGGGTGGAGCTTCCCCTTTTATATCTGAAGGTCCAGGTTAGGAGTGTCTCCCACAAGTTCACCACCTAGTGGTCATTGTTCTCACAGTGTACAACTTAGGTCAGATTATACATGGGTTACAATGCTCGTTGAATACATGACAATCATCATCATAGGCAGTCCCTCGAAATTGAGGAAGACTTGCTTCCACTCTTAAAATGAGTTCTTAGGTGGCTGAACAGTCCAATTACAGAGATGGGAAGGGGCGAGGCCATGGAGGAATTGAAAATAAGGATGAGAATTTTGAAATCGAGGCTTAGCTTAACTGGGAGCCGATGTAAGTTAGTGAGTACAGGGGTGATGGGTGAGCGGGATTTAGTGTGAGTTAGGACACGGGCTGCCAAGTTTTGGGAGAGCTCAAGTTTACGTAGGGTAGAATGTGGGAGGCCAGCCAGGAGAGCGTTGGACTAGTCAAGTCTAGAGGTAAAAAAAGCATGGATGAGGGTTTCAGCAGCAGATGAGCTGAAGCAGGGACAGAGATGGGCAATGTTACGGAGGTGGAAATAGGCAGTTTTAGTTATGCCGCGGATATGTGGATGGAAGCTCATTTCAGGGTCAAATATGATGCTGGGGAGAGAGATGGAGTCGGTGGCTAGCAAACACAGTTTGTAGTGGGGACCAAAGACACTGGCTTCTGTCTTCCCAATATCTAATTGGAGAATTAAAGACCACCAAACAGTAGTAGTAAGGTTGGGGACAGCATCAAACAAGAAATTAGGGATGCATGCAATAAAGGTACAGCAGTTATCATGACTTTAATCTACATATTGATTGGGCTAACCAAACTGGTAGCAATGCGGTGGAAGAGGATTTCCTGGAGTGTATTAGGGGTGGTTTTCTAGACCAATATGTCGAGGAACCAACCAGGGAGCTGGCCATCCTAGATGGGGTGATGTGTAATGACAAAGGACTAATTAGCAATCTTGTGCGAGACCCCTTGGGGTAGAGTGACCATAACATGGTAGAATTCTTTATCAGGATGGAGAGCGACACAGTTAATTCAGAAACTAGGGTCCTGAACTTAAGGAAAGGTAACTTCGATGGTTTGAGGCGTGGATTGGCTAGAATAGACTGGCAAATGATACTTAAAGGGTTGACGGTGGATAGGCAATGGCAAACATTTAAAGATCACATGGATGAACTTCAGCAATTGTACATCCCTGTCTGGAGTAAAAAATAAAACGGGGAAGGTGGCTCAACCGTGGCTAACAAGGGAAATTAAGGATAGTGTTAAATCCAAGGAAGAGGCATATAAATTGGCCAGAAAAAGCAACAAACCTGAGGACTGGGAGAAATTTACAATTCAGCAGAGGATGACAAAGAGTTTAATTAAGAGGGAGAAATAGAGTACGACGAGAAGCTTGCCGGGAACATAAAAACTGACTGCAAAAGCTTCTATAGATATGTGAAGAGAAAAAGATTAGTGAAGACAAACGTAGGTCCCTTGCAGTCGGATTCAGGTGAATTTATAATGGGGAACAAAGAAATGGCAGACCAGTTGAACAAATACTTTGGTTCTGTCTTCACGAAGGAAGACACAAATAACCTCCCGGAAGTACGAGGGGACCAAGAGAAGGAGGAACTGATGGATATCCTTATTAGGCGGGAAATTGTGTTATGGAAATTGATGGGATTGCAGGCCGATAAATCCCCGGGGCCTGATAGTCTGCATCCAGAGTACTTAAGGAAGTGGCCCTAGAAATAGTGGATGCATTGGTGATCATTTTCCAACAATCTATCAACTCCGGATCAGTTCCTATGGACTGAAGGGTAGCTAATGTAACACCACTTTTTAAAAAGGGAGGGAGAGAGAAAGCGGGTAATTATAGACCGGTTAGCCTGACATAAGTAGTGGGGAAAATGTTGGAATCAATTATTAAGGATGAAATAGCAGCGCATTTGGAAAGCAGTGACAGGATCGGTCCAAGTCAGCATGGATTTATGAAGGGGAAATCATGCTTGACAAATCTTCTGCAATTTTTTGAGGATGTAACTAGTAGAGTGGACAAGGGAGAACCAGTGGATGTGGTGTATTTGGATTTTCAAAAGGCTTTTGACAAGGTCCCACACAAGAAATTGGTGTGCAAAATCAAAGCACATAGTATTGGGGGTAATATACTGAAGTGGATAGAGAACTGGTTGGCAGACAGGAAGCAGAGATTCGGGATAAACGGGTCTTTTTCAGAATGACTAGTGGAGTACCGCAGGGCTCAATGCTGGGACAATATACATCAATGATTTTGATGAAGGAATTGAGTGTAATATCTCCAATTTTGCAGATGACCCTAAACTGGGTGGCAGTGTGAGCTGTGAGAGGGACGCTAGGAGGCTGCAGGGTGACTTAGACAGGTTAGGTGAGTGGGCAAATGCATGGCAGATGCAGTATAATGTGGATAAATGTGAGGTTATCCACTTTGGGGGCAAAAACGTGGACAGAATATTATCTGAATGGCAGCAGATTAGGAAAAGGGGAGGTACAACGAGACCTGGGTGTCATGGTTCATCAGTCATTGAAAATTGGCATACAGGTACAGCAGTCGGTGAAGAAGGCAAATGATATGTTGGCCTTCATAGCCACGGGATTTGAGTATAGGAGCAGGGAGGTCTTACTGCAGTTGTACAGGGCGTTGGTGAGGCCTCACCTGGAATATTGTGTTCAGTTTTGGCCTCCTAATCTTTGGAAGGACGTTCTTGCTATTGAGGGAGTGCAGCGAAGGTTCACCAGACTGATTCCCGGAATGGCTGGACTGACATATGAGGAGAGACTGGATCAACTGGGCCTTTATACATTGGAGTTTAGAAGGATGAGAGGGGATCTCATAGAAACATATAAGATTCTGATGAGACGGGATAGGTTAGATGCGGGTAGAATGTTCCCGATGTTGGGGAAGTCCAGAACCAGGGGACACAGTCTTAGGATAAGGGGTAGGCCATTTAGGACTGAGATGAGGAGAAACTTCTTCACTCCAGAGAGTTGTTAACCTGTGGAATTTCCTGCTGCAGAGAGTTGTTGATGCCAGTTCATTGGATATATTCAAGAGGGAGTTAGATATGGCCCTTACGGCTGAGGGGATCAAGGGGTATGGAGAGAAAGCAGGAAAGGGTTACTGAGGGAATGATCAGCCATGATCTTATTGAATGGTGGTGCAGACTCGAAGGGCCGAATGGCCTACTCCTGCACCTATTTTCTATGTTTCTATCCAGTACTGGATGTCAGACAAGCAATCTGACAATTTAGAGACCGTGGAGGGGTCGAGAGAAGTGGTGTTGAGGTAGAGCTGGGTGTGGTCAGCGTACATGTGGAAACTGATGGGGTGTTTTCGGATGATGTCGCCAAGGGGCAGCATATAGATGAGAAATAGGAGGGGGCCAAGGATAGATCCTTGGGGGACACCAGTGGTAATGATGCAGGAGTGGAAAGAGAAGCCATTGCAGGTGATTTTCTGGCTACAATTCGATAGATGAGAATGGAACCAGACAAGTGCAGTCCCACCCAGCTGGATGATGGTGTAGAGACGTTGGAGGAGGATGGTAAGTAACATTCGCGCTCCAGAAGTGCCGGGCAATGACCATTTCCGACAAGAGATAGTCTAGCCCCCTCCCCTTGACATTCAACAGGATTACCATCGCAGATCCCCCACAATCAACATCCTGGGGGTCACCTAACTCGATCAGCTACATAAATACTGTAGCCACAAGAGCAGATCAGAGGCTGGGTATTCTGCGGTGAGTGTCTCACCTCCTGATTCCCCAAAGCCTTTCCACCATCTACAAGGCACAAGTCAGGAGTAGCTTTATTGGTGGAGCATTATTGAATCTGCTTCCACCTCCCACTCAGGCAGTGCATTCCAGATCATAACAACTAGCTGTGTAAAAAGAATTTTCTCCTTATCACCCATCTGGTTCTTTTGTCAATTATCTTAAATCCGTGTCCTCCTCTTACCGTCCCTCCCGCCATTAGGCATTCATAATTGTTAGAATATTAGTTTTATTGGTGCAGTCTGCCAGAAATAGTTACGAAGAAAATCCAGGCACCAAATGGTTGTTACTGACTGGACAATAATTAACAGCATGATACAGAACCATTTGTTCACTTAAGTTTTATTCAGAGAATATCAAAATTGTAAAGTATTTTGCACTTCCCTATTTTTAATATTGAAGAATAATTCTTGCTTTGGGGAGAGGTACAAATAGATGTGCCTGCTGCTATTTTCGCTGCCATTCTCAAGCACAAGCAATGTAATGAGATATTTGGACACTGATGTTTTTTGAGGTGAATTATATCATTGTACTGTCAATGACATCATCACGTGTTGGCCAACTGAAAGAGAAAGGTTTGCCAAACACCATTCAATGATGATAATGCTCGTTTGAGCATTCAGTATGTACAGGAGATTGATTGTGCATTTTCTATATTATGGAAACTGTTCCAGTTTTTAGATTCAGCAAAAAATGGTTAATCTGAACAAACGTGCTTTATAACTGCAGTTGACTCATCAATTGTTTGTGCTCATATTACCAAAACAGTTCCAAAAAGCAGTATGCAGGCTCTCATTCTGAAGCTTTCAGAAGATTTGCAAAGAAACTGGGAACTACCACGTCGGCCCACGTTTCTTTGCTTTATATATTGTAAGAACAAACCCTTTAGTTAAAGCATGTTAGTCAGATGAGCGGATCTTTTCTACATTGTTCAGGTTTTATGCTTATTGTGACCTGCTGCTTTACAGTTCCCGCCCCTATATCAGCTGGGCAGGAACACGTCTGTTTCTTACAAATTGCTCTGGTGAACAATCAGCCAATTTTACAGACTTAACTATGTAATTTCTTTAGCTCCTTCCCACTACATCCAACATTTGTCTCAAATGCCTGACGTGCTGCCTCTGATCCAAAATAATCCACACAGTTGTTTTCGTATGAAGGGTGAGCCGTACTGTAGCTATGATCCAAAATGTAAAGAAGGCAATTTTATAGTAACTCTTACTTGAATTTATATGGATTTTATTCATTGAGCAACAAAAAATGTGTGTCTCTTTACCTTCCTCCACTACCCCCCCCCCCTCACCCTGCCCCCCTCGCCCCCAAGAAATCTATGCAACACATGGATTCAATTGTATAGGAGTAACATTGGATGATGTGCCTTTAGGTGACTTGCTGGGTAGATCCCAGAGTCCCCGATCCCCCAGGTACGAAGCACCTTAGCCTGTCAATCTACTCAATTGCAGCATACAAACTTATTGACGTATTGGAATGATTTTCACTTTGCATTTTTCTCATTTTCCTAATTAAATGGTGCTGAGAGAAGCCCATTGAGTTCAGCAATTCCTGCAGGTCTGATGGTTTATTTGTCCATATGGGATTTTTCTGAGTATATGTAAACTATGTGCTGCCCTGTGATACGGGCAAGGCTACAAACGACTTATGTTTACAGACTTTTGTATTCCAACCAGATGCCCATGAGTGTCATTTTGGAAGATCTGAGTAAATATTTACGAGAATGCTTCAAATCACACCACTAAACTCGCCAAATTGTTTGAATACATTTTAAGTTAAATAAATATTCCAAAGCCTTGTCTGTAGTTACAGCAAGTGGCATGCCTTGCTAAAATGCCCTCTTGACAGAAATGAAAGACCCAACTTAAGCACTCAGCTTACTGTTGCTTGGGTCTCAAATACTGCATAGAAAAAGAAGGTTGAGTCATCCTACCACGTGCAGGGTGAGCACACCCACAGCTCAGCAGCATTTAAAATTCCAATCCCTGCTCAAAAGGCCAGTGTCGCCATATTTGGGAATTTTGGAGCAGGCTCACTTCCTGGATATGCTCACACTGGAAACTATACTATCAAGTTGTCTCGTTGCCTGCCATGAGCAATTAACTATGCGTTGCATCTTTGGTATGCAAACTTTAAATTTGTTATATGAACTTTATTAAAAATTGAGAAGTACAAAGAGCTGGACATGTATGTTGACAAAGTTACCTTACCATGGTGATGTTTATGTACCTGCGACAAATAAAAATGATCATATTGCATACTAACAGTCTGCCAATTCTTAAGAGGTGCTGGTTTGATGAAAAAGTGTTTACTAAATACCTTTTTTGGAGGAGGAGCTAGAAGAGGCATGTATAATTTATGTGGTGAATACATCACACAAAACTGATATAATAGTGCGCTTTGACCTGGTTTTGGATAATTACTTTATGTATTTGCAACTAAATGATAAAATAGATGCCAACAGCTTTTTCCTGAAGAAATAGGTAATTTAAAAGTATCATTTATAAAGCATTGTAAAATCAATTTTAAGCAGCCTGGTACTACTTCTCCCTTGTTTGAGCTGCCATTTTGCAGATAGTGGTTTGACTCGTGCCATTCCCAGGCATTGTATGGATGAGATTGGTTCATCATCTAATCTGATCTGAAAGGAGGTGGGGATCCGGTGTTTTATTGAGGTACTAGACTAAAAGTATCATTTTTATTTAAATTTACAAATAGTTTGTGATTGAAAAACACAGTAGCCTCTTATCTGAGATAATGAAAAATGTTATTCTGGTCATTTCTACGCAACTCCTAATTGTCAGTTAAAGAATGATACTTGGTGAATGGTGCAGGGGAGGGGAAATGGAACTGAAAGAGAACATGGGTATATTTGAAACGGAGACTAAAAGTTTAAAATGATTGCCAAATTTAGTACTGTCCTGAACTTCTTTTGTTTCATATTTGCAACTAAGCATTATTTTCTTACTGCTTAAATTCCATGCAACAATTGACCTCTGTTTATTTGCTTTAGGTTTATTGAACTAGCTGTTGGAAGAAGAGGAAACTAAAAGGGGATCAGAAAGGAACCGAAGCCCTCAAGAGAGGACATAACAGCCACACTGCGCATTTAGGTACAAATTTTGCTTCTGAATCTGGCAAATGTTGTAGACATTTAGTACTGTAGAAGGAATAAGCTTTATTTTAGCAGGGTTCGTAAACAGAAGAGTTTAAATGATACTTGCCTGTAGAACTGATTATGATGTAACAGTATGGTTTACTTACATTTCTGATCTGGACTTTGCACAATAACAGGATTAAATATTAACCAGAAATGAGCTGAATTCAGAAGCTAAAATTATTCAAATTGGATCAATTTGTTTTTTTCCTGAATTTTTCCAGTTTGAACTTTGGATGATATTTCCTGCCAAATTGTGGGAAAAGCCGTGTCAGATGTGTGAGTCTGTGAACTACAGATTGTTTTAAACAACAACTCCACCACATAGGGTTGGTGAAAGAAGATTCAGTAATGAGAGAAGCAGTGCTGTGAATCCTCAATCCACTTCAGATTTAGTCATGTATGCTCCAGATCTGCATGGCCGATTTGGATTTAGCCAACTAAATTTATACAGTACATCAAATAAAAATCACTCAACTGTGCTCCACTTGAGTTTCATTTCAAATTTTGAAATTTATTCTGAAGTGTGCATTTGATTCCCATTTATTACTGAAAATATTGGATTTAACAATATAAATTTTAATATCTTTAAATATATTTGTACTTTATTTAATGGTAGAATTATTGCTTGTAATGCAATTATTTACATGTAACTGAGTTCAGGAGATCATAAGGAGCTTTGGCTCAGGGTAACGAGTCGAGTATAAAAGAAGCAGAACAGTACTGGGAAGTAGTTTGCCACAGAGCTTCCATATTACACAAGTCAGCAGGAACTCTTTTTGCTTTACACTTTAGAAGTGAATACACGAGACTTACAAAACAGGCAAAGAGGCCAAACCAAAGAGACCAAGGGGCCAAAATTGCCACGCCCTGGGTTTGGGGCGGTCACTTCGCTGATTGAGATTTTGTTTGGGCTGGTGCGGGATGCACAGCCCCGGAACAGATTTGGGTTCTTTGTGCAGAAATGTTGACTGCGCTAACCTGGCATTGCCCCCGGCGTTTGTGGGGCGTGACGCTCAGCGCCACGCTCAGCACATCAGTGCCGCGCTGATGATGTCAGCGCACTGCTGACACGTCGTGTCATGGAACCGAGTCGCAACGTCCCTCCCCTTCTCTTAAAGGGGAGGAACGCTGCGATCTGAGCAGCACATTCAGTGCCGCCCACTCGGCCACCAAGGAGGGTGTCGGCCAGGCCAGCACCCAAGAGGGAGTTTCGGATTGCCTGTTGGCGACTCGGCATTGTCGGGCTGACTGAAAAGTTGGCCGACACAAAAAAAGATGGCGGCTGCTGTGGCAGCACCTCCCCTTTAAGGGCGGCCAGAGCACCACAGGCACCACAGCTTCTCGGGGCATAAAGGGGTTGGCACGAGGCTATAAGGGGTCGTGGCGGTGTGTTAATCGCAGGCCGCAGTGCAAACCACTTTTCTCTGGTGGAGCTCCGGGGGGAAAATCCGCGCAGGTTGATGTGGCTACCGCGCCCGCGCGCTAACGTATTAGCGCTCTGGTAGCGCCGGCCGTCAGCGCTAACTGGCCCTGTGAAATGGGCCAATTTCAGCCCGTAAAACTTTTCAGTTAAATAAGTATATTTATATTTACGATCTTGAATATAATATATTTTATACAGGTATAGATAGCAGCTCCATAATATTGCCAGTATCCGCTGATGCTGTTGGAAGTGTTTTACTTTGTAGCTTGCAGCCTGAAGTAAGTTTTTGGAGAGATTGCTGGAGGTACAGAAAAGCCTTTAAAGTGCTTTTTCTGCCTTGTACTCAGATTCAGCTGGACTTACCTCTGACAGCCTTAGGTCCTCTGCGACAGTAAGGTTATGGTCTGCCTTCTCCTTCAAAGCCAGACAAAAATATTTGGAAGAGCAGAGACTGCTATACTCCCCGCCTTATATGAATGCATTACAAAGCAGCATGAAAATAGTTTGTGATGCCAAGTTGAATTGGTGCCACAATATGCAAAAGTTAGGTATGACAATAGAAACATTTTAAGTGTCAGCCACAGAGTTCAGCCTGCAGCATTGGAAGTGCAGGTATGAAAGATCCATACCAGTCCTTTGCTGCCCCGATCACGTTACAGGTGCCAACGATATTCATATATGGAGCCCTCCTTTCTGCAGGAGCACGAAGGACTATATGGCTGCTGTGAATGGTATCCAGACCTAGACTTTTTGGAATCCTTCCATTGAATAGAAACCTACGGTTTGGGTATGCTGTTCATGCGTAAAGCTCAAATGGAGGAGTAATTGATACAGGGGGTCTCTGTCCCTTTTTCTTCTGGGTTACATCCCAGAAATATGTGCATATGTGCTGTAATGTAGAGGAAAATTCCCTCCCCCACAAAAAGTAGCAAGTGTTAAGTGGCATTTAGCAAACTTACATTTCCAACATAAACATGAGAAACAGTTCTAATTAAACCGTTTATTCTCACTCAAAGACTTCCCTGTTTAGTGTTGTAATCCCTACAAAATGATTTCTCCCTAAAGCCGAAATCCCTGGAAACACATTTTCTCGATGCGTCCCAATCCCTCCTTGGCAATTACCCTCTAGTTTTCTCAAAATGTGATTAGTTTCCATAATTAGACTTTTTAAACAACACGGCAGGTTATGCAGACCTCTCACTTAGCAACAGAATAATACATTGTGTGTTATATGCAATACTCCTCCTATCCTTATCAACAACACTTACGACAACTTACGGTTACCAGCAAAATGGGAGGTCTGCTAGAAGTTTTTATATACCAGGGATGAGAAGCTTTAGTTATGGGGAGAAATGAGAGGCTCTTTGCATCAGAACAGAAAGGTTAAGTAAACATTTGATAGAGATGTTCAAAATAATGAGGATCGAAAGCATAAAAAGGAAAAAACTATTTCTGCTGATCAGTGAGGTAGCAGTACCTGCAGGGCCTAAATATAACATAATCACCAAAACGAGGGGAGAGATTCGAAGAAACATTTTTAAGCAGTGTTGTTAGGATTTGGAAGGCCCTGCAGTGGTGGAGGCAGAATCCATAATAGCTTTAAAAAGGGAAGAAAATAAATATTTGTAAAAGAAAAAAAAGAAAAGGATTGGGGAAAGGAGCAGAGAAATGGGACCAAATAGATAGCATTTTCAGCGAGCCAGAACAGATGCGTGGGCTGAATGGTCTCCTTTGTGTGTAAAATTCCATGATTCTGTATAAAAAGCTGTTTTTAATATGTGACATTTTTTAATAGCCTACACATTACTGTTTGGCCTGTAAATGAAGATTGTGAAAGGGGTAAAGATTTTTTTTGACTCTGCTTGCTGAAAGCCTTGACTGTAAGAAACTATTGGGTTTTCTTCAGCACCTGTAAGATAAACAGGAAAACCTCAGCATCCTGTTCTGTGCAAATGTGCACGTTAGTTTGTGCATGTTAGTTTGACAATGCAGCAGTTTCTCCGTGATGGGCGTCAGTTTCCATTTCGACAGTTCGAGCAGTATTTCATCTCTACACGAATTTAAAAATTCACAGTACTTGCCTTATATCTGTTCTTACCTCTCCCTGAGCACCACTGCAATATAACAAGCTGCGCTTTTTAATCTGTAGGTGGCCTTGACCACAGATTTAGTTGTTGAGGAAGCTATTCTGATCGTTCCATAGTATTTCTAAATGGTACAGTAATTAAATACAGTGAATGTTCTGTTTTGCATTTTGGGTACAAATTTATTTGTGCATTTAAGTGTGGGAGCTAGGGAATTAAATATTTTTCTTTTTTGCTTGCACTCCTAGATCAGCTTTTGCAATGAATTAGGTGATGGGTAGCATTTCCTTTTGCTCCCCAACAATGATGAATGCAGTTCCCTTACTTATTAATGTGCTTTATGTTCTAGTGCAACAATACTCGCCAAAATGGTTATCCTGTTGGAGAGGGTTGTGCAAAGCACCATTTTATGTTGGTAAATAAGCGCAAATTAATTTACGCGGATTTCCAACATAGCAATGTGCAAGCATTTCATCAGGGTTCAAGGCAGGAAACAGCTGCTCATGGTGCAATAAAAATAACAGGACAATTGTCTCTTGGAGTCCAAGGAGCTGAAAGAAAAAAACACAGGAACAAGCAACAAAGCAGCACTATGGATGTTGAGAAGAATAGAGAACAGTTTGTGACTACACATATCTAAATTAAGCTATTCCCTCTACTATTGAACATAAGAACATAAGAATTTGGAGCAGGAGTAGGCCATATGGCCCCTCCAGCCTGCTCCTCCTTTCAGTAAGATCATGGCTGATATTCAACCTCAGCACCACTTTCATGCCCTATCCCCGTATCCCTTGATTTCTCTGGAGTCCGAAAATCTCTCTATCTCAGCCTTGAATATACTCAACGACTGAGCATCCACAGCACTTTGGGGCAGAGAAGTCCAAAGATTCACAACCCTCTGAGTGAAAAAATTCCTCTTCAGCTCAGTCTTAAAAGGCTGGCCCCTTATCCTGAGACTATGCTGCCTAGTTCTAGACTCTCGAGCCAGAGGAAACAATCTCTCAGCATTTTTCCTATCAATCCCCCTCAGAATCTCTTATGTTCTAATGAGATCCCCTCTCATTCTTCTAAACTCCATAGAGTATCGGCCCAATCTACTCAATCTCTCCTCATAGGACAACTCTGTCATCCCAAGAATCAATCTAGTGAAACTTCGTAGTACCACCTCTAAGGCAAGTATATTCTTCCTTAAATAAGGAGACCAAAAATGTGTACAGTACTCCAGCTGTGGTCTCACGAGAGCCCCTGTACAATTGTAGCAAGACTTCCTTACTCTTGTACTCCAACCCTCTAGCAATAAAGGCCCACATGCCAATTGCTTGCTGTGCCTGCATGCTAACTCTCGGAGGCCGAAATTCAGGCACGCCAGAAACCTGCCGCACCTACAATTTCTTACCTGTTTTTACCGTCGCCTCCTGACCGATATTCAGGTTTTTGTCGGTTTTTTTCGACGTCGGTCATAATGGGGGTAGAAGTGCGGCAGTAGGTCCTGGTGAGGGGCAGAAGTTGGGGCGGGACCGAATCTCCGCCGCTCGGTGGTCATTTAAAGGGAAGAGAATCGACGATTCTGCAGGTTCGGCCACTGGGAGGCCCAGGGAGGGTTTCGGCCGGCACCCAAGAGTGGGTGCCAGGCTGCCTGTTGGCGGCCCGGCCGAACCCGGGGCAATAATTGGCTGGCCGATCGGGAAGTCGGACGGCAAAAATAAAAACATGGCCACGGCAGTGCACTCTCCCCTTGAAGGGCTGCCGTGCTGCCATGCTGCACACACACAGAACAAGATGCACCGACAGTAGAAGCTGTCAGGGGTCCCGCGTAGCGGAGCAAAGATTTTTGCAGGTAAATTTGGGGCGGAGTGTGCCGGAGGTGCAGGAGCTTGGCAGTACGCGCTTTGATGACGCGCTTGCAGCAGTCGGCAGCAGCAAGGCGGAAGTGGGGACAGGCCGAAAAATCCCCAAGGTGGATTTGGGTCATGACGGCCACTCGATTCTGTCACATGGCTGCCGCAAAACGGCGGTAACGGGCCTTATCTTGACCCTGAATTTCAGCCCCTCTGTGTTTCTTGTACTAGGACACCTAAATCTCTCTAAACACCAATATTTAATAGTTTGCTTTTGTTTTTAATAGTTACTCATAATTTTAAAAATATTCTGTTTTTGTATTCTTCCTACCAAAGTGAATTAAGAACATAAGAAATAGGAGCAGGAGTAGGCCATTTGGCCCCTCAAGCCTGCTCCACCATTCAATAAATCATGGCTGATCTGATCGTGGACTCAGCTCCACTTCCCTACCCGCTCCCCATAACCCTTTATTCCCTTTTCGCTCAAAAGTCTTGTCTCTCCGCCTTAAATATATTCAATGACCCAGCCTCCACAGCTCTCTGGGGCAGAGAATTCCATAGATTTACAACCCTCTGAGAGAAGAAATTTCTCCTCATCTCAGTTTTAAATGGCCCTTATTCTGAGACTATGTCCCCTAGTTTTAGTTTCCCCTATGAATGGAAATATCCTCTCTGCATCCACCTTGTCGAGTCCCCTCAATATCTTATGTTTCAATAAGATCACCTCTCATTCTTCTGAACTCCAATGTGTATAAGCCCAACCTACTCAACCTATCCTCATAAGTCAACCCCCTCATCTCCCCCTCACATTTCCCCACATTATACTCCATCTCCCACCTTACTGCCCACTCACTTAGCCTGTTGGTATCCCTTTCAGTTCGTTGTGTCCTCCTCAAATCTTACTTTTCCACCTAGCTTTGTATCATCAGCACACTTGGATACATTGCACTTGGTCCTTTCATCTAAGTCATTAATATAGATTGTAAATAGCTGAGGTCCAAGCATTGAGCCTTGCGGCACCCCACAAGTTTCAGCCTGCCAATATGAAAATGACCCATTTATCCCTACTCTCTGTTTTCTGTCTGTTAACCAATCCTATATCTATGCTAATACATTACCCCCAACCCCTGTGCCCTTATCTTGCCTAACATCCTTTGATGTGGCACCTTATCAAATGCCTTTTGGAAATCTAAATATGCTACATCCACTGGATCCCCTTTATCTGTCTTGCTAGTTACATCCTCAAAAAACTCTAATAAATTGGTCAAACATGATTTACCTTTCAAAAAACTATGTTGACTCTGCCTAATCATATTATGATTTTCTAAGTACTCTGTTGCGACCTCTTTAATAATGTATTCCAGCATTTTCCCGTCGACTGATGTCAGGCTAACTGATATATAGTTCCCTGTTTTCTCTCTCCCTCCTTTTTTGAACAGTGGGGTTTCTTTGCTACCTTCCAATCCATTAGGACCATTCCTGAATCTAGGGAATTTTGGAAGATCTCAACCAATGCATCCAGTATCTCTGCAGTCACCTGTATTAGAACACTAGGATGTAGGCCATCAGGTGCAGGGGATTTGTCAGCTTTTAGTTCCATTAACTTCTCAAGTATTTTTTCTCCACTGATATTAATTACTTTAAGTGCCTCGCTCTCATTAACCCCTTAGTTCCCCACAATTTTTGGAATACTTTTTGTGTCTTCTACTGTGAAGACAGATATAAAATATTTGTTTAAAGTCTCTACCATTCCTTGTTCGTCAATATAATTTATTCTGACTCAGCCTCTAAGGGACCAATGATTATTTTTGCTACTCTCTTCCTTTTTACATACTTGTAGAAGCTCTTACAATCTGTTTTTATATTTTTTACTAATTTACTCTCATTCTATTTTCTACCTTTTTATCAATTTTTGGCCATGCTTTCCTGGTTTCTAAACCTCTCTCAATTCTCAGGCTTACTACTATTCTTTGCAACATTATAAGCCTCTTATTTTAATCTAATACTGTCCTTAACTTATTTAGTTAGCCATGGGTGGATCACTTTTTCCATGGAGTCTTTATTTCACAATGGAAAGTCTATTTGTTGAGAATTTTAGAATATTTCTTTAAATGATTGCCACTGCTTATCTACTGTCATACCTTTCAATCTAATTTCCCAATCTACCATAGCCTACTCGCTCCTCATACCTATGTAATTGGCTTTAAGTTTAAGACTCTAGTGTTGGATTTAAGAACATCACTTTCAAACTCAATGTAAAATGTTATCATATCATCAATCTTTCCGAGAGAATCCTTTACTATAAGATTACTAATTAACCTTGTCTCATTACACAAAACAAGATCTAAAATGGCCTGTTTCCTGGTTGGTTCCATGACATATTGTTCTAAGAAACTGACTTGAATACATTCCATGAACTCGACCTCCAGACTATCTTTGCCAATTTGATTTGCCCAATCTATATATCTATATGCAGATTAAAGTCCCCCATGGCCGGGATCAGTGCTGGGACCCCAACTATTTACAATTTATATTAACGACTTGGAAGAAGGGACTGAGTGTAACGTAGTCAAGTTTGCTGACGATACAAAGATGGGAGCAAAAGCAATGTGTGAGGAGGACACAAAAAATCTACCAAAGGACATAGACAGGCTAAGTGATTGGGCAAAAATTTGGCGGATGGACTATAATGTGTGAGGTCATGCACTTTGGAAGAAAAAATCAAAGAGCAGGTTATTATTTAAATGGAGAAAAATTGCAAAGTGCCGCAGTATAGCAGGACCTGGGGGTACTTGTGCATGAAACACAAAAGGATAGTATGCAGATACAGCAAGTGATCAGGAAGGCCAATGGTATCTTGGCCTTTATTGCAAAGGGGATGGAGTATAAAAGCAGGGAAGTCTTACTACAGCTATATAAGGTATTGGTGAGGCCACACCTGGAATACTGCATGCAGTTTTGGCTTCCATATTTACGAAAGGGTATACTTGCTTTGGAGGCAGTTCAGAGAAGGTTCACTAGGTTGATTCCGGGGATGAGGGGATTGAATTATGAGGAAAGGTTGAGGAGGTTGGGCCTCTACTCATTAGAATTCAGAAGAATGAGAGGTGATCTTAGCGAAACATATAAGATTATGAGGGGGCTTAACAAGGTGGATGCAGAGAGGATGTTTCCACTGATGGGGGAGACTAGAACTAGAGGGCACGATCTTAGAATAAGGGGCCGCCCATTTAAAACAGAGATGAAGAGAAATTTCTTCTCTCAGAGGGTTGTGAATCTGTGGAATTCGCTGCCTCAGAGAGCTGTGGAAGCTGGGACATTGAATAAATTTAAGACAGAAATAGACAGTTTTCTTAAACGATAAGGGGTTATGGGAAGTGGGTGGGGAAGTGGAGCTGAGTCCATGATCAGATCAGCCATGATCTTATTGAATAGCGGAGCAGGCTCGAGGGGCTGTATAGCCTACTCCTGTTAGTATTTCTTATGTTCTTATGACTATTGCGTTACCTTTGTTACAAGTTCCTATTATTTCTTGATTAATACTCTCTCCAATGGTATAGCTACTATTAGGGGGCCTATAAACTACTCCCACCAGTGTTTTCTGCCCTTTGTTATTTCTTATCTCCACACATACTGATTCTACTTCCCGATCTTCTGGGCCAAGTTCCTTTCTCACTACTGTCCTTATGTCAACCTTAATTATCGGGGCTACCCCTCTTCCTGTTGCAGTCTGCCTGTCTTTTTGATATGTCAAGTACCCTGGAACATTTAGTTCCCAACGTTAATCACCTTGCAACCATGGCTCTGTAATGGCTATTAGATCATACCCATTTATCACTATTTGTGCCACTAATTCATCTATCTTGTTATGAATGCCTCGTGCATTCAGGTGAAGAGCCTTTAGCTTTAACATTTTAACATTATTCCCTGCTTTCATCTTATTTGCTGATGCGCGATTAGCATTAAACCCTCTGCCCATTTCTGTAACACACTGCTTATCTTTACCCAAATCGCTACACTGCTCCATTGCCTTGATTTTTCGCTTTAGATTTCTAAATTTCTCCTTACCTGACCGATCCACCCGCCCCTTTTTAGTTTAAAGCCCTAATTATTTGATTTGCCAGGATACTGGTCCCAGTCCGGTTTAAGTGGAGACCGTCCGAACGGAACAGCTCGTCCTTTCCCCACTATTGGTACCAGTGCCCCATGAATCGAAACCCCTTCTTCCTACACAACTCTTTGAGCCATGCAATTAATTCTCTGATCTGCTTGTCCCTATTCCAATTTTCACGTGGCTCAGGTAACAATCCAGAGATTATTACTGTTGTGTATGGAGAAAGAGTCAGATTGAACACTGTGAGCTCAAAGTAACGTGTGACCGTAGTCTTTTATTGCAGGTCACCAGAGTGCCTCTCCAACCTGTGAAGCCTTCTTAAATACCTGTGCTCCCAAGGGATTATGGGATCCCTTAGGACTCCGGGGAATGAGCCCTCAGGTGGCTGTACAGAGTAAATACAAGTCCACATATATAACAACATTCCCCCGCAGTGTCAATAGTGTAACTATTTACAATGTGAGTCGATCTGGGGCCCTTTTTGCCCTGGTTGATCGTCTCAGTGTGAAAGCTGGTGTTGTTGAATCATTTGTTGGGCCCTCGCTGGGCTGCTGTGCAGCTGGCCTTGCTGGGCTGTCTGGTGCGTTGGGCCCTGCAGGGCTGCTGTGAATAATGGGTTCTGCTTCGTGGTCAATCGTGGTGTCGGTTGCCACTGGTGTGTGTGTTGGGGGATCAAAAAAGGTAGGGTCCAAGGTGGATTGCTCTGGGTAGTCCGTGAATCTTGAGTTTGATTTAGTCCAAGTGTTTCCGGTGAATGAGTCCATTCGTAAGTTTGACCCGAAACACCCTGCTTCCCTCTTTGGCCACGACAGTGCCGGGAAGCCACTTGGGATCTTGTCCATAATTTAATACAAATACAGGATCATTGATTTCAATCTCGCATGACACATTTGTGCTATCATGGTATGCACTTTGTTGAAGCTGCCTGCTCTCTACCTGTTCATGTAGATCAGGGTGAACTAATGAGAGCCTTGTCATAAGTGCTCTTTTCATGAGCAGTTCAGCAGGTGGGATCCCAATGAATGAGTGTGGTCTCGTGCGGTAGCTAAGCAGGACTCGGGATAGGCGAGTCTGCAGTGAGCCTTCAGCTACCCTCTTCAATCCTTGCTTGATGGTTTGCACTGTTCTCTCTGCCTGACCATTGGACGCTGGTTTAAACGGGGCAGATGTGACATGTTTCATCCCGTTATGGGTCATGAATTCTTTGAACTCGGCACTGGTAAAACATGGCCCATTGTCGCTCACCAGGACATCGGGTAAGCCATGTGTGGCAAACATGGCCCGCAAGCTTTCAGTGGTGGCAGCGAACGTGCTAGCCAACATTATCTCACATTCAATCCAGTTGGAGTACACGTCTACAACCACAAGGAACATTTTACCCAAGAACGGGCCTGCATAGTCGACGTGTACCCTAGACCACGGTTTGGAGGGCCAAGACCATAAACTTAGCGGCGCCTCCCTGGGTACATTGCTTAACTGCGAGCATGTAATATATCTGTGAACGCAGGACTCTAAGTCCGCATTGATACCGGGCCACCACACGTGGGATCTGGCTATCGCTTTCATCATTACGATGCCTGGGTGGGTACTGTGGATGTAATTAATGAAGGTGTCTCTGCCCTTCTTGGGGACGATACTCGATTGCCCCACAGAAGGCAGTCTGCCTGTATAGACATTTCATCTTTGCGCCACTGGAACGGCTTTATCTCTTCCTGCATTTCCACTGGGACGCTGGACCAGCTCACGTGAAGCACACAGCTTTTGACTAGAGATAATAAGGGATCCTGGCTTGTCCAGGTTTTGATCTGCCGGGTAGTGACGGGTGATTGCTCACTCTCAAATGCTTCCATAACCAGGGCTACATCTGCGGGCTGCGCCATTTCCACCCCTGTGGTGGGCAATGGCAGCCTACTGAGAGCATCGGCGCAGTTTTCTGTGCCTGGCCTGTGGCCGATGGCATAGTTGTATGCGGACAACGTGAGCGCCCATCTCTGGATGCAGGCCGATGCGTTGATATTTATCCCTTTACTCTCGGAAAACAGGGATATAAGTGGCTTATGGTCAGTTTTCAATTCGAATTTTAGCTCAAAAAGGTATTGATGCATTTTCTTTATTTCATAGACATACACTAACGCTTCTTTTTCAATCATGCTGTAGGTTCTCTCGGCCTTAGACAGACTTCTCGATGCATAAGCAACTGGTTGCAGTTTCGCGAAATCATTAGCTTGTTGCAATACACACCCGACGTCATATGACGATGCATCACATGCTAGTACCAAACGCTTACATAGATCATACAACACAAGCAATTTGTTTGAGGATAACAATTTTCTCACTTTTACAAAGGCATTTTCTTGGCTTTTGCCCCAAACCCATTCTCCCCCTTTTCGTAGTAAGACTTGTAGTGGTTCTAACAGTGTGCTGAGACCCGGTAAGAAGTTACCAAAGTAGTTCAAAAGTCCCAGAAACGACCGCAGCTCCGTCACGTTCTGTGGCCTCGGTGCGTTCTCAATTGCTTCCATCTTCGCGTTGGTGGGCCTGATGCCATCCCCCGCAATCCTCCTTCCCAGGAACTCCACTTCAGGCGCCAGGAAAACACACTTCGAACGTTTTAACCTGAGCCTCACGCGGTTGAGTCGACTAAGAACCTTCTCCAGGTTCTGCAGGTGCTCGACTGTGTTCCAACCTGTGGCCAAGATGTTGTCCTGGAAGACCACGGTTTGCGGGACCGACCTCAATAAACTTTCCATATTTCTTTGAAATATCGCCGCCACTGATCGGATTCCAAACGGCATCTGTTATAAACAAAAAGACCTTTGTACGTGTTGATGCAGATGAGGGCCTTCGATGATTCCTCCAGTTCCTGCGTCATGTAGGCTGATATCCGATCCAGCTTCGTGAACGTCTTTCCTCCTGTCAGCATTGCAAAGAGGTCATCGGCTTTTGGTAGTGGGTATTGGTCCTGCAGGGAGAAACGATTGATAGTTATTTTGTAATCGCCACAGATTCTGATGGTGCCGTCTCCCTTGAGGACTGGGACAATAGGACTGGCCCACTCGCTGAACTCGATCGGGGAAGTGATGCCCTCTCGTTGCAGCCGGTCAAGCTCGATCTCTACTCTTTCTCTCATCATGTATGGTACTGCTCTCGCCTTGATGGGTTGCGCCCCCGGAATTAAGTGGATCAGTACTTTTGCTCCTTGGAATTTCTCGATGCCTGGTTCGAACAGCGAAGGAAATTTGTTTAAGACCTGGGCACACGAAGTGTCGTCAGCGGGCGATAGCGCTCGGATGTCGTCCCAGTTCCAGCGTATCTTTCCCAGCCAGCTCCTGCCGAACAGTGTGGGACCATCGCCCGGTAGCACCGAGAATGGTAGCTTGTGCACCGCTCCATCGTAGGAGACCTTTACGGTCGCACTGCCGATTACAAGAATCAGTTCTTTAGTGTAAGTTCTTAGTCTCGTGCGAACTGGAGTTAAGACTGGCCTTGAGGCCTTGTTGCACCACAACCGTTCGAAAGTCTTTTTGCCCATGATGGACTGGCTCGCGCCCGTGTCCAGCTCCATTGACACCGGGAGTCCATTTAGTTCAACATTCAGCATTATCGGGGGACAATTCGTGGTGAATGTGTGCACTCCATGTACCTCTGCCTCCTCAATCTGAGGCTCTGGTTCATCGTGATCCTCCATGGATTTGTCCTCCTCTGCAATGTGGTGGTTTGCAGGTTTAACAGGCTTAGCAGCTCGCCTGCACACTCGTTGGAGGTGTCCCATTGTTCCACAGCCCTTGCAAACTTATCCTTTGAATCGGCATGAATGGAAACGATGATCACCCCCGCAGCGCCAACAAGGTGTTAATGGCCTTGCATTCATCACCCTTGATGGTGGACTCTGAGACATCTGCGGACGTGTAGCTGCAGGTATGTGTGACCTGCCCTGTACATTACAATTCGAAAACAACATCACTTTGTTCACAGTACTTGTAGCAGCACTTGTGTGTTGAGAGATTTACTTAGTATTGTCACTGGTGGCAATGAACACCTGGGGTGGCCCAATATGGCCTTACTCAAGGTTGAGGTCTCTGCAGTCAAAACTTTGCGAAGTGTGGTTTCGTGGCCAATGCCAAGTACGAAAAAGTCTCTGAGTATGTGCTCCAAATGTCCTTCAAATTCGCAATGTCCTGCAAGGCGTCTCAGCTCGGCGACATAACTCACCACTTCCTGGCCTTCAGACCTTTTGTAGGTGTAGAACCGATACCTTGCCATCAGAACGCTTTCCTTCGTGTTCAAATGCTCTCGGACCAGTGTGCACAAATCGTCGTACGATTTCTCCGTAGGTTTCGCTCGAGTGAGCAGATTCTTCATGAGGCCATACGTTGGTGCCTCACAGACGGTGAGGAGGATCGCTCTACGTTTGGCAGCGCTCTCTTCCCCATCTAGCTCGTTGGCCATGATGTATTGGTCGAGTCGCTCCACAAAAGTTTCCCAATCATCTCCCTCCGAAAATTTCTCCAGGATGCCCACTGTTCTCTGCATCTTTGGGTTCACTATCTGTATCTCGTCACCAGTTGTTGTATGGAGAAAGAGTCAGGCTGAACACTGTGAGCTCAAAGTAAAGTGTGACCGTAGTCTTTTATTGCAGGTCTCCAGAGTGCCTCTCCACCCTGTGAAGCCTTCTTAAATACCTGTGCTCCCAATGGATTATGGGATCCCTTGGGACTCCGAGGAATGAGCCCTCTGGTGGCTGTACAAAGTAAATACAAGTCCACATGTATAACAATTACCTTTGAGGTTCTTTTTAATTTCGACCCTAGCTCATCAAACTCTCTCAGCAGAACCTCATTCCTAGTTCTAACTATGTCGTTCATTCCTAAGTGGACCACGAAAACTGGATCCTCCCCCTCCCACTCCGAATTCTTCTCCAACCGCAAGGGAATATTCTTAACCCTGGCACCGGGCAGGCAACACAGCTTTCGGACCTCCTGATTGCGGCTGCAAATAACAGTATCTATCCCCCTGACTGTACTGTCCCCTAGCACTACCGCATTCATTTTCACTCCCCCCATTTGAATGGCCTGCTGTACCACAGTGCCATGGTCAGTTTGCTCGTCCACTCTGCAGACTTTGCCCTGATTCAAACAGGCAGCAAGAACCTCATACTTGTAGGATAAGGGCAAAGGTTGGGCTCCTGCAGCACTGCAACTGGGTTCCCTTACCTGTCTGAGTCACAGTCACACCCTCCTTTCCATGACCACTAACCAGATCCTCTTCTTTTTAATTTTGACCCTAGCTCCACAAAATCTCTCAGCAGAACCTCATTCCTAGTTCTAACTATGTCGTTGGTTCCTACGTGGACACCCTCCTTTCCCTGACCACTACCGAACCTAAGGGTTGTGACTGTCTCCTCGATCATAGGGACAGGAATATACCATTCAGCCCCTTGAGCCTGTTCTGCCATTCAATGGCTGATCTGTGACCGAACTCCATATACCCCCATTTGGCCCATATTCCTCAATATATTTGGTTAGCAAAAAGATATCAATCTCAGATTTAAAATGAACAATTGATCTAGCATCAGTTGCTGTTTACGGAAGAGAATTCTAAACTTCTACTATCCTTTTGTTTGTGTTTCCTAATTTCACTCCTAGAAGGTCTGGCTCTAATATTTAGACTATGCCCCCTAGTCCTAGAATCCTCAACCAACAGAAATACATTCTTTCTATCTAGCCTTTCTGTTCCCCTTAATATCTTGAAAACTTCGATCAGATCGCCCCTTAACCCACTAAATTCAAGGGATTACAATGCTAATTTGGGTAATCTCTCCTCGTAACTTAACTCTTAGTAGTCCAGGTATCATTCTAGTAAACCCACACTGCATTCCCTCAAAGACCAATATATCCTTCTACAGTTATATAAAAAGGAAGTGAGTAGCTAAAGTAAACATTCTTCGCTTAGAGGATGAGACTGGGGAATTAATAATGGAAAACAGGGAAATGGCAGAGACTTTGAAAAAATATTTTGTATTAGTCTTTACGGTAGAAGACATTAAAAGCATCCCAATAATTGATAATCAAGGAGATATTGGGGGGAGGGGGGAACTTAAAACAATCACTATCACTAGAGAAAAAGTACTAGGCAAACTAATAGGACTAAAGGTGGACCTTGGACCTAATGGCCTGCATCCTTGGGTCTTAAAAGAGATGGCTGCAGAGATAGTGGATGCATTGGTTGTAATCTACCAAAATTCCCTGGATTCTGGAGAGGTCCCAGCAGACTGGAAAACCACAAATGTGATGCCCCTATTTAAGAAAGGAGGGAGACAGAAAGCTGGAAACTATAGACCAGTTAGCGAACATCTGTCATTGGGAAAATGCTGGAGTCCATCATTAAGGAAGTAGCAGCAGGACATTTAGAAAATCATAATACAGTCAACCAGGGACAGCATGGTTTTATGAAAGGGAAATCATGTTTGACAAATTTGCTGGAGATCTTTGAGGATGTAATGAGCAGGATGGATAAAGGGGAACCAGTAGATGTTGTGTATTTGGATTTGCAGAAAGCATTCGATAAGATGCCACATAAAAGGTTACTGCACAAGAAAAGAGCTCACTGGGTTGGGGGTAATATATAAGCATGGATGACTAACTAACAGGAAACAGAGAGTCGGGATAAATGGGTCATTTTCAGGTTGGTAAACTGTAATTAGTGGGGTGCCACAGGGATCAGTGCTGGGACCTCAACTATTTACAATTTATATTAATGACTTGGATGAAGGAACCGAGTGTAATGTAGCCAAATTTGCTGATGATATAAAGATAGGTGAGAAAGCAAGTTGTGAGGAGGATGCAAAGAATCTACAAAGGGATATAGATGGGCTAAATGAGTGGGCAAAAATTTGGCAGATGGAGTACAATTGTGGGAAAATGTGAGGTTATTCACTTTGGTATGAAAAATAAAAAAGCAAATTTATTTTTTAAATGGGGAGAGATTACAAAATGCTGCAGTAGAGGGATCTGGGGGTCCTTGTACATGAAATACAAAATGTTAGCATGCAGGTACAGCAAGTAATTAGGAAGGCAAATGGAATGTTGGCCTTTATTGCAAGGGGGATGGAGTAAAAAAGTAGGGAAGTCCTGCTACAACTGTACAGGGCTTTGGTACGACCACATCTGGAGTACTGCGTACAGTTTTGGTCTCCTTATTTTAAGGAAGGATATACTTGCAATGGAGGCAGTTCAGATGGTTCACTCGGTTGATTCCAGAGATGAAGAGATTGTCATATGAAGAAAGGTTGAGCAGGTTAGGCCTATAATCATTGGAGTTTAAAAGAATGAGAGGTGATCTTATTGAAACAGATAAGATTCTGAGGGGGTTTGACAGGGTAGATGCAGAGAGGATGTTTCCCCTCGTGGGGAAATCTAGAACTAGGGGGCATAGGAATAAGGTGCCGCCCATTTAAAACGGAAATTCTCTACCCCAGAGAGTTGTGGAGGCTGGGTCTTTGAATATATTTAAGGTGGAGGTAGACAGATTTTTGAATGATAAAGGAGTCAAGGGTTATGGGGAGTGGGCGGCCAAGTGAAGTTGAGGCCAGGATTAGATCAGTCATAACCTTATTGAATGGCAGAGCAGGCTCGAGAGGCCAAATGGCCTACTCCTGCTCCAATTTCTTATATTCTTATCCTTTCGAAGGTGTAGTGCCCAGAACTGCTCACAATACTCCAGGTGTGATCTAACCAGGGTTTTGTACAGCTGCAGCATAACTTCTACCCTCTTGTATTTTACTCCTCTAGGTATAATGGCCAGCATTCCATTAGCCGTTTTGATTATTTTCTGTACCTGTTCATAACATTTTAATGATCTATGTACCTGGACCCCCAAGTCTCTTTGGACCGCCACTGTTTTTAGCTTTTCACCATTTAGAAATTACCCTGTTCTATCCTTTTAAGTCCAAAGTGGATGACCTCACAATTTTTTACATTGAAATCCATTTGCCACAGTTTTACCCATTCACTTCATCTATTAATGTCCCTTTGTAATTTTATGCTTTCATCTACACTGTCTAGAATGCCGCTTATCTTTGTGTCATTGGCAAATTGGATATATGACTTTCTATGCCATCATCCAAGTCATTAATAAATACTGTGAATAGTTGAGTCTCAACACAGATCCCTGTGAGGCACCATTAGTCACATCCTGCCAATTAGAGTATCTGTCCATTATCCCTACTCTTTGTTTCCTGCCGCTCAGCCAATTTCCTTACCAGGGGGCTTCTTCCTTACTTAACAGTCTCTTATGTGGGACTTTATCAAATGCCTTCTGGAAGTCCATATAAATAACATCCATAGACATTTCCCTGTGCACTACTTTAATCACCTCTTCAAAAAATTCAATCAGGTTCATCAGGCATGACTTACCCTTTACAAATCCATGCTGGCTCTCTCTGATCAACTGAAAATTTTCGAGGTGTTCAGTCATCCTATCCTTAATTATAGACTCCAGCAATTTCCCGATAACAGATATTAGACTAACTGATCTATAATTCCCTGGTTTCCCCCTCTTGCCATTTTTAAATAGCAGAAAGGGGGACGGGAGAAAAGGGGCCGTCTCCTTTTGTTTTGTACAATCGTGCAGTTTGCCATTTAATCTCTCCTGTCTTCCACTTTATCACTGACCTTTCCTTTTGTTCTTTCTTCCCCACCCCCTTTCCCTGCCGCTGCACTTGCTTAAAATCTCTTGCATCTCTAACTTTTTCCAGTTCTGACGAAAGATCGACCTGAAACATTAACTCTGTTTCTCTCTTCAGAGACACTTATAGACCATATAGCTCAAGCTAAACACTACTAATTAATCTTTATTAAGAAGTAAAATTATTCAAAAGCAAGAATGAATCAAAATATAAATGTAAAATGCTGTATTTAACTTTACATAATCTATTCCAAAACAATAAAAGTTTCAAAGTCTTGTAGTTTTCCACTGTAACTTTTGAACATGAGTTTGTGATGAAAAGCTTTATGACACATAACACATCTTTTTTGCTTTAATGCCCCAACTAGCCTAAAAGGAGATTTTAAAAATAATTATACTTCCCAATTAATCAAAACTGTCCAGACACAAAAGGGAATTCATCCAGCACTGAACCAGATTTGACTTAATTGGATTTGGACTCTTGACTATTGTCTATTTTCTCCTAAGTAATTAAAGTCAGCAGAGACTATTGCTTATTGGTGTCTCAAACCAGAAAATGTGTATATTTGTCTAACCCCTACCTCCACACTCCTTTCAACAAGCAGTTACATAAACTATTTGAAATTATTACAGTACAGTGGCCTAATTACTAATTCATATAAAAAGGTAAAATATGGAATTTGGTTTTGTCTGAAGCTGGTAAGGTCACAGCAGAGCGCAGGCAAGACGGGCCGAATGGCCTCTTTCTGTGCTGAAGGTTTCTATATGCGCCATCCCTCTGTTAATGCAACTCAATACTATGCCATCTTTACTGCAGCCATGCACTCAGCAGTTTTTCTGCAGCAACCACTGAATCCTTTAACGATCAGGTTATTAAATGATTGTCCCATTCAACACATGGAGCATGCATACCACGCACTTCACGTCTATTTTAACGCTAAAATGAGGTGCAACGCCCATTTAGCCACAAAATGGAAAGCAACACCCATTTCTCGGTCACTTATCACTGAGCATTATTTTCGGCATGTACGTAACGCCGATAAAAAATAATACCGCCCGCTCACTTCTTTTCGGCGGAAAGATCAGAATGGGCGAAACCAACGCCCATAATATCGCCCAGCTTTACTTTTGGCACGTAATTAATGCCGAGATTTAATAATACCGCCTGGCCACTGTTTTTTTTCGTAACGATCACATTTGCCGAAACTAACGACCAGAAAATTGCCCAGAGTTACTTTTGGCACCTTGCACACATCTCGCTCGCCAAAAAAAACGCTGTAAAAAAGTTGAACTGACCTGACCTAATCACATCGGTATGGACGCCATTTTCTAAATTGCAGGTCACATCATTTAAAAGGCTGCTCTGCTTCAACTTCGGGGGAGTTTGGATGTACTCTGGAGGTCTTTTAAGGTGATGGGAACATCTTTTCATACTGTGGATGATCGGAATTTACTTTAGGTGTCTTAGTGGGGACTTTTATTGTTTGTGAACAATTGGTGTAATACTCATAGCTATTGGACTGGGGAGTGTCATTTCTCAACCTGTCTTGATGACCACGCACATGCTGCAGACTCGAGATGGCAGAAGGTACATTCGACAGCATTATGTGCCCAATGTAAGACATGCCAGACTAATGAGGAGGACCAGACATTACACCCCCCGCACTTACAGGGAGAAGCAGCCTTACCTCAACTTGTCCGACACCACCTGCCTTAGGAAACTGCGCTTCCACAAGGAGGTTATCAGTGAGATGTGCCAGCTCATCAGGGGAGATCTGCAGCCTGCCAGCACCATCAGGACCGCACTATTCATCGAGGTCAAGGTCACCGCGGCACTTTTGTTCGACATGTCGGGTTCTTTTCAGGCCTCAGCTGGCGACATTTGCGCTATATCTCAGCATGCGACACATTGCTGCATTAGACAGGTCACTGAAGCTCTTTAAGCACGCAGGATGTACTTTATCAGCTTCCCTATGACCAGAGAGGCTCAGACTGAGAGAGCTTTAGGATTCTACCGAATTGCTAACTTCCCCAAGGTGCAGAGAGCAATAGACTGTGCGCACATCGCGATGCGGGCACCTTTTCAGGATGCAGAGGTTTTCAGGAACCACAAGGGATTCCACTCCCTGAATGTGCAACTTTTTGTTGACCAGCAGCAAATAATTATGGCAGTGAATGTTAAATTTCCAGGCAGCATCCATGATGCTCACATCTTGTGTGAGAGCGCTGTATCTGACATGCTTACCAGTCAGCCACAAGGTCAATGTTGGATGCTTTGTGACAAAGGATATAGCCTCGCCACCTGGCTGATGACCCCCCCCCTCACCCTGCGTAACACCCACACCGAAGCCAAGAAGCGATACAACAAGAGCCACAGATCCACTCGCAATATCGTCGAGAAAACTATTGGAGTGCTTAAGCAGTGCTTTAGATGCCAGGACCACTCAGGAGGTGAGCTCCAATACCACCCTGAGCAGGTAGCTCAATTCGTGGTGGTGTGCTCCATACTGCACAACTTGGCTATCAGGAGGGGACAAGAATTGCCAGACGGGACTGCCAGTCCACCTCAGGAAAGAGAGGACAAGGAAGTGGATGCTGACCTAGGGCCAGACAATCAGGCTGATGCTGAAACCATGCCCCTGCTCCACTCTAGACCGCAGGAAAGGGCCCCGGGGTGACTACATAGCTGCAAGACTCTTATGTCAGCAGCTCATAAACGAGCGCTTTGCTTGAAAGAACGTTGTTGTTATTTACAAAGCTGCAACACTGCTGGGTGTGCAGGTCATACATCAACGGTGTGCATCACCTTGGTGACAGTTAAAGTTTAAGTTGATTCGTTAAGTGTAATTATACCCATTTCATGTTAAGGAATCACCAGTGTGTATTGGTGCAGCTATCTGAGACAATGCGCATCAAAGTTATGTTAAATAAAAAACATTTAAGCCGACCATTTGTCTGAAATCATAAGTATATCTGTAAAAAATACCCCGCCCCACCCCATAACAAATTTATCACATTTACATCATTACAATGGTCCCCATTTCCAGCAACACAGAACACAAATGCAAACCAACAAGGTAGCCCCCCTTGCCCCTTGTCCTGACCCTCCCACCAAAATAACAGCAGCAACCTAAAAATATGCCCCAGACAACATCTGTAGCCCTGCACCTCACTTTCCTTTCCCCACCCGCTTCTCCTCTCCACCTCTATGCCTTCCCCTTCCCCTCCTGACTTCAAGCCACCTGGCCGAAAAGGTCCTCAGGTGCTGCTTCATTTTGGGGGGGGGGGGGGGATGACGGCAGAACCGCTGCTTGGACAGATACGGGAGAGGACGGTCCCGAGGTGGGAATGTGCTCCGAGCCAGAAGCAAGATGTTGCTCCTGGCTCTCATGTGTCATTGGCAATGGGGGTGCGGAACCTTGGAGTGCAGTGCCGCACTCCGGGACCACTGGGAGCCCTCTGCCACCAGTGTCTATGGCTAACAGCTCCAGGGCCTCCTCCATCCCTTCCATGTTATATTTTATTTTTTGGACAAAAACTCGGTGCCAACTACCTTCTTGGTGCTTAGTAGGCTTTTTGCTGCTGGTGAATCTCCCTCCTGCCTCTCACAACAGCCAAACAAGCACACACTACACCCACATACACTTCTCTCTGTCTCCTCTCTCTGTCTCTGTCTCCTCTTCTGCGCATGTAATGATGACACCTGACCTCCTGATACGCAGGAAACAAGCATTACCATGCCGTTGTTATGGTCAGCGACACTTTATGGCAGAAGGTCTAAATATTTTAATGCTAATGCCCATTACATATCGCTTGCAGTAACGCCCATTTTTTAAAATGGAACGTTAGGGTTTTGGAAATGGACGATAATCCGGCAATCTCAAAACCCATATTTACCGCCCATGCTGGAAATAACGCCCATTTTTGGCCGATTTGCACAAAAGTGGAAAGTCTAGCCCATGGACCCTAATTAGTAGGGTAGCACAGAAGAAAATTGGGTGTATGTGTTGAATGATACAAAGATTTTGGGTTAATATGAAAAAATAACTGCTTATTTTATAAATAACAGAGGCCCAAAAACTCACCCTTCAGATACCTCATAAGCCCTTTCCAGTTTGAAAGTATCCACTTACGCCTTTTGTGTTTTGCTTAAGAAACTTAATAGCAATCGTCTTATTCTAAAATTGTATTTCATGTATTTCTGTTGTCGCTTACTAGAGATCAAATGGCTAGCAACAACACAGCAAGCATTGCACAAGCCAGAAAGATGGTGGAACAGCTGAAAATGGAAGCCAACATTGATAGAATAAAGGTGAGAAAGCTATTGTTTGCACTTTCCATACATTAGGTAAAATAACGGGTTAATTCAGTGGTCCGAATGTATCTGTCTTTGGTCGGCATCCACATATTCTCTTTATGCCACTGTGAAAAAGCTTGGATGTTTTCCTGTGTTAAACATGCTATATAAATGTAAATTGTTGCTGTAACAAACTTCTAACTCTTATCCCTTTTCTCCTCATTTACAAAAATGTTTTTCCAGGATTTGACTTGCCAAGATAAAAAAAAACTATATTAATATAGACAATGTGTGAGTTTCTGTACTCCATTTTAATCTGTACTGACTGGGTGGAATATTTATGGTCTGGCTGGCACTAAAATGGGGATGTTTTTCCTAGAACCAGAAATGATTGCGTACTATGATTGCGTACTATGAGTGACTTACATACAGGCTCTTTAGTAAATGGATGGCTGCAGTAAAAATGATACTTTAATGTGTTAATAGATGTCCTTTTTATCAGTCAGGTTAATAGGGTGGATGATGCTCATACTTGGTGGCAGAGACTTGTCAAGCATCATTAAATTACATTTCAATATGAAAACATATACATTTTTATTTGCAAACTTCTTGGATTGTGTTTCTAATTCCAAACCTGCAGGAGCAGTACTAAGATGATAAAATGACCAGGAGACACAATGACTTTGTTTACACAATTACATTCATGCAGGCAGTACCTGAACAGAAAAACTGTGGAACTACCACCAATGGCACAACATAGAAACATAGAAAATAGGTGCAGGAGTAGGCCACACGGCCCTTCGAGCCTGCACCACCATTCAACATGATCATGGCTGATCATTCACCTCAGTACCCTTTTCCCGCTTTCTCTCCATACCCCTTGATCCCTTTAGCCGTAAGGGCCACATCTAACTCCCTCTTGAATATATCCAATGAACTGGCATCAACCACTCTCGGCGGCAGGGAACTCCACAGGTTAACAACTCTCTGAGTGAAGAAGTTTCTCCTCATCTCAGTCCTAAATGGCCTACCTCTGTGTCCCCTGGTTCTGGACTTCCCCAACATCGGGAACATTCTTCCCGCATCTAACCTGTCCAGTCCCGTCAGAATCTTATACGTTTCTATGAGATCCCCTCTCATCCTTCTAAACTCCAATGTATAAAGGCCCAGTTGATCCAGTCTCTCCTCATATGTCAGTCCAGCCATCAGTCTGGTGAACCTTCGCTGTACTCCCTCAATAGCAAGAATGTCCTTCCTCAGATTAGGAGACCAAAACTGAACACAATATTCCAGGTGAGGCCTCACCAAGGCCCTGTACAACTGCAGTAAGACCTCCCTGCTCCTATACTCAAATCTCCTAGCTATGAAGGCCAACATGCCATTTGTCTTCTTTTCCGCCTGCTGTACCTGCATGCCAACTTTCAATGACTGATGAATCATGACACCCAGGTCTCGTTGCACCTCCCCTTTTCCTAATCTTCCGCCATTCAGATAATATTCTGCCTTCGTGTTTTTGCCACCAAAGTGGATAACCTCACATTTATCCACATTATACTGCATCTGCCATGTATTTGTCCACTCTCCTAACCTGTCCAAATCACCCTGCAGCCTCTTAACATCCTGCTCACAGCTCACACCGCCACCCAGTTTAGTGTCATCTGCAAACTTGGAGATATTACCCTCAAGTCCTTCATCCAAATCATTAATGTATATTGTGAAGAGCTGAGGTCCCAGCACTGAGCCCTGCGGTACTCCACTAGTTACTGCCTCCCATTCCGAAAAGGACCCGTTTATCCCGACTCTCTGCTTCCTGTCTGCCAACCAATTCTCTATCCACGCCAGTACATTACCCCCAATACCACGTGCTTTGATCTTGTACACCAATCTCTTATGTGGTACCTTGTCAAAGGCCTTTTGAAAGTCCAAATACACCACATCCACTGATTCCCCCTTGTCCATTCTACTAGTTACATCCTCAAAAAATTCCAGAAGATTGGTCAAGCATGAATCTATGCTGACTTGGACCGATCCTGTCACCGCTTTCCAAATGCGCTGCTATTTCATCTTTAATAATAGATTACAACATTTTCCCCACTACTGATGTCAGGCTAACCAGTCTATAATTACTGTTTTCTCTCTCCCTCCTTTTTTAAAAAGTGGTGTTATATTAGCTACCCCCCCAGTCCATAGGAACTGATCCAGAGTCGATAAGACTGTTGGAAAATGATTACCAATGCATCCACTATTTCTAGGGCCACCTCCTTAAGTACTCTGGGATGCAGACAATCAGGCCCTGGGGATTTATCAGCCTTCAATTCCATCAATTTCCCCAACACAATTTCCCACCTAATAAGGATATCCTTCAGTTCCTCCTTCTCACTAGATTCTCGGTCCACTAGTACATCTGGAAGGTTATTTGTGTCTTCCTTCGTGAAGACAGAACCAAAGTATTTGTTCAGTTGGTCTGCCATTTCTTTGTTCCTCATTATTAATTCACCTGAGTCCGACTGCAAGGGACCTACGTTTGTTTTCACCAATCTTTTTCTCTTCACATATCTATAGAAGCTTTTGCAGTCAGTTTTTATGTTCCTGGCAAGCTTCCTCTCATATTCTATTTCCCCCCTCCTAATTAAACCCTTTGTCCTCCTCTGCTGAATTCTAAATTTCTCCCAGTCCTCAGGTTTGCTACCTTTTCTGGCCAGTTTATATGCCTCTTCCTTGGATCTAACACTATCCTTAATTTCCCTTGTTAGCCACGGTTGAGCCACCTTCACTGTTTTATTTTTACTCCAGACAGGGATGTACAACTGTTGAAGTTCATCCATGTGATCTATAAATATTTGCCATTGCCTATCCACCGTCAACCCTTTAAGTATCATTTACCAGTCTTTTCTAGCCAATTCACGCCTCATGCCATCGAAGTTAGCTTTCCTTAAGTTTCGGACCCTAGTTTCTGAATTAACTGTGTCACTCTCAATCTTAATGAAGAATTCTACCATATTATGGTCACTCTTCCCCAAGGGGCCTCGCACAACAAGATTTCTAATTAGTCCCTTCTCATTACACATCACCCAGTCTAGGATGGCCAGCTCTCTAGTCGGTTCCTCCACATATTGGTCTAGAAAACCATCCCTAATGCACTCCAGGAAATCCTCCTCTACCGCACTGCTACCAGTTTGGTTAACCCAATCTATATGTAAATTAAAGTCGCCCATGATAACTGCTGTACCTTTATTGCACACATCCCTTATTTCTTGTTTTATGCTTTCCCCAACCTCACTACTACTGTTTGGTGGCCTGTACACAACTCCCACCAGCGTTTTTTGCCCTTTGGTATTCCGCAGCTCCACCCATACCGATTCCACATCATCCAAGCCAATGTCCTTCCTTACTATTGCATTAATTTCTTCTTTGGCCAGCAACGCCACCCCACCTCCTTTTCCTTTCTGTCTATCCTTCCTAAATGCTGAATACCCCTGGATGTTGAGGTCCCAGCCTTGGTCACCCTGGAGCCATGTCTCTGTGATGCCAATTACATCGTATCCATTAACTGCTATCTGCGCAGTTAATTCGGCCACCTTATTCCGAATACTCCTTGCGTTGAGGCACAGAGCCTTCAGGCTTGTCTTTTTAACACACCTTGCCCCTTTAGAATTTTGCTGTAATGTGGCCCTTTTTTTTGCCTTGGGATTCTCTGCCCTCCACTTTTACTATTCTCCTTTCTATCTTTTGCCTCTGTCTCCCTTTTATTTCCCTCTGCCTCCCTGCATAGGTTCCCATCCCCCTGCCATATTAGTTTAACTCTTCCCCAACAGCACCAGCAACACATGATACACTGCAACCACCAGAAAGGAAAACTGGACCTTATGTTTACTTATAATGCTTTCATCTCAGTTCTTTTTTTCTATTAATATTTCAAAGTACCATTCTACTGCTTATATCCTATTACTGAAGGCCCTATGGTGTAATCAGAGTTGTAGAAAATGTAATGTTTAAAAAAAAAACTGAGATATATTGAGGCTAAAATTCCATTCTGGAGGGAGTGTGTTGGAAGGGCCACAACATAGGCTAGAACCTGGATACATCAGATGTTGATTGTACCAAGGAGTTTTCTTCAGCCCACAACTTCAATTTGTCTCAAATAAGGCCATTGATGTGGAGGGGCTGGAGCTGTTGGTGAAGGTACCAGTTAGGGGATTGTTGGCTATTATGTCCAAAGGGAAGTGTACCAGAATCAGGAGTGGTATTTGCAGGGTTCATATTGGCGGTTCAGGCCTGTGCTGTTGAGGAGGTCAGGCAATTTTTTTAAGGTGGCCCACTTGCCAAGGAGGTTTCAGTAGATAGAAGATGATGCCATTCCCCACTTCAGCCAAGCTACTAAAGCCATATTTTGCACTCCTAATGGTAATTGCATCTATCATCTCACACATAAGAGACCTTCCACTGACCCCCACATATTCCAGTGGCAGACGCAGGGGCAGAGGCCACCAGTAGTCGCAATCCTGGCATAACTGCTGGAATCGCACAACAAATGATTTTCAGGGCCATAGTAATTGACAATCATTATATAGCTCTGAACTGCATCTATCAAAAATACAGAAAGGATCCATCATAAAACATGGAAATGATGCATTACAAAATATGTGCTGGATCCACGACAAAAGGCAAAATGAATGTAACTACTACACAAGACTCAACATCAATGATCTTTGGTTGGTCACAAGAAAGATGTGGCACTGATGGGGAAATCACTTGAAATGACATAGAGGAGCATAATTAAAAGTAAGATAAAATTAGATGGTTTATTCCAGTCAAAAAAGTGTAGTATACCATAGTCAGCATGATTCAGTGAATCACAATTTCACTTTAAAAATACAGCTAAGGACGGAAACCACTAAACTACAAAACCAGCAGAAGAGGAAGTCCAGCTCTTTAACGTAATCTTTTACAAATCATTTTTGATCATGAGTGTGAAAGTAGAACTTCTTTCAACTATTGCATGTGTAAGAGTCATATGATGTATGACATAAAACTCTGTGAAATGTCTTCTGATATAAGTTAATTTAACAAAGAATTCTCAAGTCATTTTCCTTGGCTTCAGCTTCTTAAATTGCACAAATTGTCTCACCCAAGGAGGCTAGCAAATATGCCCTAGCGTTGCTGTGCAAACTGCTTCTGGGAGGTGGGTGAGAGCACCTGTGGATGACTTGTATCGGTCTCCCTATGAGGAAGCGGTTTGTCTCCACTTTCCTGCTCCCTCAACATGGTCAAAACCAGATATTGCCGGTATAGGAAACTGCAGGCACAAACCTTCATCCTATCAGTCTGTAGCACAAACTCTAAACCTATTAACCAAAGCCTTTATTGAACTAGCCTCAATAAATATGTTTCAGAAGCAAAACAGTGTGGATGGAATGTACCAGAACAGTTTCTAAAGATTGCGTTCAAATAAAGCAGAAGTTTACAAGACAATTATGCTCATATGAAGCACAGTCAAAGAATTGGGGCTACAATGTTTGACCTGTATCCCCTTTGAGCACTGCTTCCTCGCTGCAAATGCAGGGTCATGGAATTAGAAACATAGAAACATAGAAACATAGAAAATAGTTGCAGGAGTAGGCCATTCGGCCCTTCGAGCCTGCACCGCCATTCAATGAGTTCATCTAGTCATGAGTTCATAGACTTAATCTAGTCAGTAAATAGCATCTCTTCAGCAAATGGCAAAGTAGACGGCAACAGTGAAAAAAAAGATAAAGCAACAAGAACTGAATAAGCTAATCACTTTAAACTTATCTACATCTCCAGGGTAGCGCCTAGCAACCCTGGAAGCCAGTTTCAAACTGACGTGATTGAGACTCATATGTCCCATTTCCCATCATTACTGCCTCATTTCCATTGAGATTTAATCATGCTAGTATAAGACTGGCACTCAGAGCTAACGGTCTCTCTAATTTCTTTGCTAATTTGGCATGGAAAAACCTGAAGAAAATAAATGGTGAAAAGCTAAAAACAGTGGAGGTCCAATGAGACTTTAAAATGTCATGAAGATATACAGAAAATAATCAAAAAGGAGTGCTGGCCTTTATACCTAGAGGACTAGAATACAAGGGGGTAGAAGTTATGCTGCAGCTATACAAAACCCTGGTTAGACTACACCTGGAGTACTGTGAGCAGTTCTGGGCATCACACCTTAGGAAGGATACATTGTCCTTGGAGGCAGTGCAGCGTAGGTTTCCCAGAATTATACCCGGACTTCAAAGGTTAAGTTACGAGGTGACATTACACAAATTAGGGTTGTCTTCCCTAGATTTAGAAGGTTAAGGGATGATCTGATTGACATTTTCAAGATATTAAGGGGAACAGATAGAGTAAATAGCGAGAAACTATTCTGTTGATTGGGGATTCTAGGACTAGGGGGCATAGTCTAAAAAATAGAGCCAGATCTTTTCGGAGTGAAATTAGGAAACACTTCGACAACAAAGGGTGGTAGAAGTTTGGATCTCTACTACAAATGGCAATCGATGCTAGAACAATTGTTAATTATAAATAGGAGATTGATAGCTTTTTGTTAACCAAATATATTAAGGGATAGGGGCCAAAAGCAGGAATACGGAGCTAAATCGCAGATCAACCATGATCTTATTGAATGGCAGAACAGGCATGAGGGGCTGAATGGCTTACTCCTGTTTCTATGTTCCTATGAGAATATAACATAACTTCCCTCTCTCCAAAATCAAAAAAATCATTATTTATTAAAACTATTTCTGATATTGAAGTAAACCCATTTGTTGAAAAATATTGCCATCAGATTAGCAAATTCTATTTTTAACCACTTCTTCTCCTGAAGGTACTGACTCCTGCTGTACAGTTCCGACAGTGCTGGCAGTGAGTATTGGTAAGTTATTCGCCCTTGGAGTACAGTAGAGTTGAGCTAGATCCTATTCCCACCCAACATCCACACAAATGTATACTCCAGCAGGGATCACTGGATAGCAATTAGCAGAAACTATGGTTAATTTTTTTGTCCCTGGTAGTCCAGGGGCAACGAGACTAATACATGTCCTACATGAGGACAGCTAACCTAGCACAGATTGAAAATTGTAGCTGGAATTTTCTGATCTGTGTGACTTACTCTTGTGCTGGATGATGCCTTTACCCACTATGCCAATAGAACCTGGGTTTTATTTTTAATATGGAGAGCTAAACAAGGTAGGCGGCTGTGTTTATTCTCTTTGCTATTTTGTTGCACTAACATTTCTAGTGCTGCTTCATGATAATACTGCTCTGTTCATTGCTTGGTAGAGACATACAATTTATTTTACAGTAAACTGTGGACCTATTTATAAACTTAGGTGCAGTGACTGAGCCATTATGCTTCAGAGGTCTTGACCACAATATAGTTGACCTTTGGGCCTTGAAGCACATGAATCATTATAATTTCCCAACATATACATTACCTATAAGCTAGACTTTTAATTTACATTACCTACAAGCTAGTCTGTTGACCTTTAGGTCTGGTTACAGTCTTGCACAGCTAGAGAAATAATGGGGGTGAATTTCCACAGGGATTCTCCTCCCACTTGTCAGTCACTTTGACAGCAGAGCTGTGGAATCTGCCTTTTACTGGGATTTGTGCAGAACTTACACCAATGTTATGGCAGATGAGTAGGAGAACCTCTATGCAAATAATTTACAGGGTAGTTTAGCTCTATCAGGTTTGAAGTTAGTTTCAGTGTGCAATCTGACTCCAAAAATTTCATTTTTGTTTCAGTACAAGGTGTGTTTGTGTAACTTCTTAGTAGTCCAACTAATTTCAACCTAGAATAGTTTAAAGAAAAAACTGGCATTTACATACTGCCTTTCACTTGAGGACATCCCATAATGCTTTACAGCCAATGAAGCACTTTTGAAGTGTGGTAAAAATAAGGAAATGCAGCAGATACGTTGTGCAAAGCAAGGTCCCACGAACAACAATGAGATAAATGGGCAGATAATCTGTTTTGTTAATGTTGGTTGAGGAATAAACTTTCGCTAGGATAACTTACCTGCTCTTCTTCAAATAGTACCATGGGATTTTTGACACCTGAAAGGGTAAATATAACTTGATTTAACATCTTATCTGAAAGATGTCACTCTGATAGTGCAGCACTCCCTCATTACTGTTTTGGCGTGTCAGCCTGGATTATGTGCTTAAGTATCTGGCGCTTAAACCCATGGCCTTTTGACTCAGTGGCAAATGTGTTGCCGCTGAGCCAAGGTGTTTTACGTGAGTGCCATTGATTTCCCGTTTATAGCCACATTTTACAAAGGTATGGATTTGACATTCTCTGGTGAAAAATTAGCAACTGACTCTGGTTGACTATTTTTGTTCATTGTAATCAATCACTGAAACCCAATTACTCACAGCCTAAAAGCAAAAGTGAAAAGCCTAACTTCTACCTACATATTCCAGGTGTCCAAAGCAGCAGCAGATTTGATGTCTTACTGCGAAGCTCATGCTAAAGAAGACCCTCTACTGACACCGGTTCCTGCATCAGAAAATCCCTTCAGAGAGAAGAAGTTCTTTTGTGCCATCCTGTAAAGCCTCAACCAGCCTGAAAATCAGGCTGGTCTGAACAATGATGTCGAATTTTACCAATGTGGACACATTCCTGTCCACAGAATTTTTAACAAAGCCTGGAAGCTACAGGGATGTGCATGTTTAAAGGATCTTGTCACCTTATTGGGAATGGAAGCAGAAGAACTACCTTGTGAAAATAGAGATTCTAAAACAGCTTAGAATGAAACAGTGTAGAGATATGTCACAATTTTGCTCTTGCAAAGACCGTAAATTATGTTTGATAGTTTGATGTCTAAAGTATGACAGTTGTTCTAAGAAAGGTAAATACTGAAGAAAATGTATAATTTTATTGGAATGGTAATTGTTGTTCTTCAATATAATTTTTATTTAAGTTAAACGGACAAGTATACAAACAAGATAGATTACTATGGTGTTGTACCTTAACATTTGGTTATGTGCTTTTTGCATTAGAGTAGCACAATGATATGCTGGACTTTGCTTTGAGAGCTGATTTTCAAGGAAGAGAAATGTTACTAATAAGCATTTGGCAAATTGAATGCCATTTGTGAAACATAAAAGCTGGCAGCTTGTGTATTTTCTTAGACTCTTCTTAGTGCTCCTCTAACATTTGTGTATAGTTGCTTACAATTTCTGCTAGTACTAGTAACTCGTGTGCTGTGTTTAGTAATCCTAATATTTGTGATAGCAACAAAAGAATTGCATGAAATATTCTAGCCCTTCCCTTTTTAATTGATTTAGTTTAGCTGATCTGAAATGATGCGATGTAAATATACAAAACACAAGAGTTTAATTTCAAATTCTAACCGCTAATAAGCACAGCCTATTTCTTGACGGCCCTGTTCTCTCACTAATGCTTGTGAACACTATAAGAAATATCTGTCAATAAATCATTTATAAAAAGTTTATACCAAATTAAATATTGTATAATAGCACAAGTGTTTTACTGGAAGTAAAACTTGCATGCAAACAATAGTACATAGACATACATGGCAATGTTTGAAAAACAAGACCAATTATCAACAAGTAGCGTTGTATACAAAGTACTGAAAAAAACAGACCAATGGTTGATAAAATGTATTTTAATTCATTAGTTTAACAAAACAAAACAGTTTTAGAAGCCAAAATAATTAATCCCTTGATGCAATCTTTCTATGTATCTTTTTTACCCAACTGAAACAGCAGAAAAGGTTATTGGACAGTGTAATATGCAGATGAACAAACAGGTCTCAACTTTTATGAATGATCGGATGATTTTACCTCAGACTCTTTCACCGTCTTTTAACAAACCTTTTTGATATTTTCAGATATGTATTTTTACTCAATTGCTAATTTTCTTAGATCTGCATGTACCAACATCTGCCATTACACTGTCAAACAAACCCCCTGTTTCATTTCCAATTCAAAACAAAGGAGTGGTTTACCATAGTATTAGACCCACATTAGCACAGAAAAGTAGGGGTTAACATCAAACAAAACAATACATTAACCAAATCAGCTACATTGAAAACATTACAAAATGAAAAAGACTGACATGTATGACTATGGCTTGTTGAGTCTAATTTTTCTGTAAAATTGTGTTCATGGCAGCAGTGAGTTGTAGTGCCTATACCAGGAATGCTATATATGACAGTAAGAATAAAAGGGATGTGTGAATTTTCTTAAACTGAGTACATTGTAAAAATGTGTATTGTATTTCTGGTTGTATACCCTTGTCAGCTTTGTATAGGGAAACCTGAACGAAGTGTGATGTAGTGCACATTTTCATGCCATGTGGACAATGTATCAGTTTTAAATAAAATCTTCAAAACATTTCAGTTACAGGCATCTCAAACTGCTTAGAATTATATACTTCCCTTAATAAATGTGGTGAATCATTACTGTTAGAATATTAAACATGGTGCTGTTCTTGGAAAATTCATGCTACCATGGTAATGTACTTGTGTAACAATTTCTTATCTGCAGGATCACAGCCTGTCCAAGACAACGTGTGATGAATTTTCTCTGCCAGCTTAGCTGTTGCTTGGTGGGGAGTCACATTGGGACTAAGATGTCAGTCTTTTCATCGACACAGGCTGCAAACATGGCCAGCAGGGTCCAAACATGCCCAGCAGCAAAAAAAGAAACAGCCAGCAGGTTCCAGACACAGCTAGTTGTAGGCTGCGAATATGACCTGCCGAGTCCAAACCTGCTGACAGGCAGCATGTGGGAAAATTTTTGAGGGGCCAGGAGAAACATTCATGTTCCATCTGCCCCCACATAAATCATTGGCACAACTTTTAAGGGTTTTCGGAGCAGCCTGCTGCTGTCCCTTTAAGGACGGCTGGTTTGGTTGTTCAAAGTTACTTTGAGGCCTGCTCAAATATCGAGTTGGACGGGCCTCAGGAAGCAAGTGTGTGGTAGTTTTAAATTTTAAAAGTTGTTTACTTACCGCCTCGTTCACGCTGAAAAATAGGGCGGTAGGCAGATGGGACTATAGAAATTCTGCTGATCAGGAGGCAGTTAGGAAGTGGAGTGAGGACTCTCATCAGGCATTAGTGCCACTGAGTTCCAAGAAAGAAGCATGAGGAGAATGGGATGAGGCCGTGACTACAGTCGAAGGGACAACCACCATTCCATGCACATTCAAAACAATGCTGCAAGAGTATGCATGGAACCTACAGTTATCTTCACCTCTCACTGTATTAAAGTACTGTCAACACTTAACTTTAAAATTTAATGGCTGCAGGCTGGGTTTCCCAGAGTGAGGGAAATTAGGCAGCTAAAGGGAGGAGAGAAAGGCTGGATCCAACAGGTAAGTGTCTTTCCGGCATTGCTTGTGGGTCAGGAGTGCTTCCCCCAGACCTCTCAAGCTAACTTGATTCCCTACTCGCGATCTCTGCCCCCACGCGCCCCCCCCCCCCCAATCCATAATCTCGCCACCGACCCACGTTCTCCCTCCTATCTGACGATCTCATCAACCCCTCGCTAAGTTCAGTCCCCCCCCGCCCCGCAATCTCTTCAACCCCCCCTACGATCATCCCAACCCCCGAACTCCCTGCAATCCGAAATCTCTTCAAACCCCCCCGCCCAATGATCTTCCCCAACCCCGCAATCACCCCCACCCACAATCTCCCTTCAATCTCTTGAACCCTCCCCACGATCACCCCGACCTGTGATATTTTCAACTGCCCTCTCGCGCGATCACCGCCCAACACACAATCTCCCCCCCCCCCCGACCTCAAGAGTGACTGCCGTGGCTCAGTTGGTAGCACCCTCACCTCTGCTTCAGAAAGTTCAGAAGGTTATGGTTCAAGTCCCACTCCAGAGACTTGAGCACATAATCTAGACTGACACTCTAGTGCAGGGCTGAGAGAGTGCTGCACTGTAAGAGGTGCTGTCTTTCGGATGAGACGTTAAACCGAGGCCCCGTCTGCTCTCTCAGGTGGATGAAAAAGATCCCATGGCATTATTTCGAAGAAGAGCTGGGGAGTTATCCCTTGCCAATATTTATCTCTCAATCAACATCACTTAAAACAGATTATCTGATCATTATCATGTTGCTGTTTGTGGGAGCTTGCTGTGCGCAAATTGCTGACACGTTTCCTACCTTAAAACAGTGAGCACACTTCAAAAGTACTTCATTGGCTGTAAAGCACTTTGGGACTTTGTGAAAGGAGCTATATAAATGCAAGTCTTTCTCTTTAACCCCCTTCAGCGATCTTTCTCTCTGCTCCCCGGCTGCAGTTTTCCAGTGCAAGCTTTCCCACTTGACAATCTGGCTGGCTGCTGGCCAGGAATCGGAGAAAATAAATTCAAATGAGTTTCTGCCGTTAAATTTGGCAGGATCTCTGCGTTACCCACATATCTGGGTTTCCTAGCCGCTGTAAGTCTCCCCGCAAATATCAGGGCCATTAATTCTGCTTCTCTCTCCACAGATGCTGCCTGAGTATTTCCAGCATTATCTGTTTTCATTCCTTCAATCATATCCTTGCATGCATTCAAATCAAAATCTTCCTCCCATCTGATGTATCTGTGATCATGCACATGTTGTCACTCACTTCAGCCTGAATGCTGACACTAAGGTATTGCTGTATGCAATCACACTAATAGGAACTTCTGATTCAGTGTTATTTTGATTCAGTCGTCACTTTCTGATCACTGAGTCAGAAAATTGGGGGCTCAAGTCCCAATGTGGATATATACCATTATCTAGGCTGACACTTCAGTAGAGTACTGCAGTGCCAGAGATGCTGAGGTCAAAATGTCCCCTTTTTATAAGAGCCGTGACTGCCACAAAAGAGGCGGCCACAGGTTGGTAAGCACTTACCGATCGGTCGGCACGGAGATGCCGCCATTTTGAAAATTGCCCTCCTTTATTTTTGGAGCCATGTATGGGACTACCCCGGCTGTTGTCCCGCCCAATCGGGCACGCATGGATCCCTTAATGACCGACGGCAACCCCCTTTCCACCCTGTATGGGAAATTGCCTCACAGGAGCGGATTGGCCGCCACTTGGTGCCCCCGAAAGCTTTCCCTGACGGGAAGCTTCTTGTGGCTGGGCGACGCGTTCACCTTTAACGGGGAGGGCGACCTGCCAAGGCTGCCATTTAATTTTAATTCTCGGCCCACTGCCAGTTCAACCCGACAATGGTGGCAACGGGTTCGGCTGGGCCGCGAACAGGCAGCCCGTCACCACTTCTTGGCTACCAGGCCGCTGGCACAGCCGAAACTCTCCCTGGTGGCCCAGTGTTTGCCACTAAAGTGGCTGCAGAGTTGGCAGCTGCCTTCCCCTTTAAATGAAGGGGCGAGACATTGTGTCGCATCAGCACAATGCGGCACATCCGCGTCGCGCTTACATTATTAGCGCAACGCTGATGACTTGGCATGACGGCCATTCCAACCCACCCGCACTTCCGCCCTGCTGATGACCCCACTTCCGCCCCACTCCAAAGTAAAACCCAAGAGCTGAATTTCTCCGGATTGTCCGCCCCATGCATTAGGGCGGACAGAATACTTAAATAACGGAAGGTGCGCCTCATTTGGGGTGGAAATCAATTTCGACCCTGCTATCTTTCTAAAGAGGTGTTAAACTGAGGTCCTGTCTGCCTGTTCAGGTGGATGTAAAAGATTGCCTGGAATGATTTGAGTAACAGCAGGGAATTATCTCTGCCCAACAACTCTTTTTGGGGCAAACATAAACATTAAATCACGTGCCCCCGATCTGGGGGACACTCCAAACATTCCCAAAGCCCTTTTTTTTTTTTTTTTTTTGCATTTTTGCAGTTTTTTTGGGGGCTCTAAAACCATAATTTACAAGTGCCCCCTATAAAAGGGGAGGGGACACTAAAAACCTGGCAATTAAAACAAATTAAACTTTAAAACATATAAATTCAAATTAAAATTTGGTTGCCGGGGGTGACAATGCACTCCAGTCCCTCCGGCGCCCACCTCTCGCGGAAGGCCGCGAGCGTACACCCTGGCCAGGATGTAGGCACGGAAGAAAGGAAAAGAACATGAGCTCCTTTAAGCCGGAATTGAAACAGCGACCTAAGGATGACTTTGCTGAGTATTCCACTACAGTCCTCCTCCGCTCTACCAACTGAGCTATCGAAGGGAAGCAGCTCTCTGCCCACCATTCCTTCTTCAATCAACACCACCAGAAACAGATTATCTGATTATTCATTAATTTGCTGGTTGTGGGACCTAGCTGTGTTTGGCCTGCTCCTGGTTGGGTTATGCATTTGGAAAACCAGGAGGCAATATGAGCACATCAGTCAGCAGACTTCAAAGGCCTGATGATCATCAGGGGAGGGGGGGGGAACAAAGAAGGTACAGCTACCTGTTGAAGGAAAATCTATTTTAAACAAGAAGAAGCAGTTTAATACAAAAGAAAACTTTTAATGATTGCTTTACCACTTTAAAATGCAAGTTGAGAACAAAGAATATGGAGGAACATTTTTTAAAAGACATTAATCAGACAAAAAAAGTAGCTGAAGCCAAGGACAAATCTGGGGTTGCTATGGAACCAGTGGAACCGACCAGCATTCTCTTGAGATAAGACCCTCATTAAACTGCAACACGTGACACGCATGATGAAGTAACCGCACTCAACTTTGAACCAATCATGAACAAGGGTAGAAACCATGCTTGAATGAGCCAATCATTGAGATGTACACGAGAGCCATGAGAGAAATTTTGAACACAAAATATATAAGAACTGACAATTCCTGGAGGGAAAAAATCGGGTTGTTTGCGCATCCCCTAAGTGCCCCTGGGGCCCCACACCAACAACATAAAGCATCCCTGTAATGCTCGAGGCCTCTCACGGGGCATTATGCAATTTCACACCACTTGTTTCTTTACTGCAGTTGGCCAGGATAAACATCCAGGTCTAATGAAGAGAAGATATCTAAAGTTTTAACAGACTTCAAGTGAGCATCGGTTTGGCAACGGGCACTTGAAGACTCCAGGACAAGTGAAGTTGGGTTCTTATTTAATCCGTGTGTTAATAATTGAATAAAAGATCTCTAGGAGATAACATATCTGTGTGGTTTTATGTTAAAGTGGATTCAGGTTGACAAACCCTACTCTAAACCAAAGCCAGAATTTAGAGGGCGGGTTAGAGGGCGGGTGCGCTGCCAAAATATGAAGATTGACAGCGGGTCGGGATCCCGCTGTAAACCCGCCTCCATGTCAGTTTCCCAAGTGTCAGGTTTGCCTGCACTTTACAGACCTGACACTAAGCGGTGGGTGAGCCAATTGAAATAGTTAAGAGCTTGTTAAAAGGTATTTAAACAGCATTTTACCATCTACTTACAATTTTCCAGCTTTTTCACCAGGTTCCCGGCGCTTGGGGATCACGTCAGGTAAGTAGGACAGGTTTTCAATGACTCTCCATTCTTCTGAAAAAGTGACAGCTGCAAAAGTGGTATAAAAGCTATCATTTCACAGCTGTTCACTTTCCAATTTTAGAAGCTGGAACCTTCAGGATTTGGAAGACACTTTTGAGCTTTTAGTTTAGAAGTGTTTCCAGTAAACTCTATCCACTGTCACCTTGGAAAAACCTATCTCACCATTGGCAGATCACTTCTGTCATCTCAACTTCAGCTGCCACTATTCCATCAGCATTGGTGCCCTTGAAAAAATCTCACCTTGGTCCTCAGAATCCCACCACAATCAGCCCCAATACGAACATCACCAGACAAATAACACCAACAATACCAATCTTCTCTGCAATCATCTGATGCAGCACAGGACACAGGGCATCAACACCTGACCACATTGCTGTCCGGGAGGCCAGGGATGACCTCACCATGGCCAGATTTACTTCATTTGATGCTGTACGCCTTGGCTGACACATGATGCGCCAGGTTGGCACCACCCCACAGCAACAACATAAAGCATCCCTGCAATGCTCAAGCCATTCCTTTCACACTCGTCACCATTGCGGGGGTTACCCTTATGTCTCATCATTCACTGCAACTCACTAAGCCACTTCCAAAGGTGCACACAAATCTGTCCAACAAGGCAAAGCGTTGAAAGGAAAGATTTCAATGTTTGACAACACATTAACAGAAACTTTACATGAAGACCCCAGTGACCAGCCTTGTGTGTTGTTAGTTGGTATGAATGGACAAGGATGAGTGTGATGGGTGGCTAGTGAGATGGGGAAGTGATAATGTAGATAGAGAGAGGGGTGGGTTAAGGTGCAAGGTAAGTTGGTGTGAGTAAGGATATGCAGGAGTGGAGTAGGGAAGGCAGAGTGATGGGGTTGAGATGAGTGGCACAGCAGGATGAAAACCCAACTGGTTCATTAATGTCCTTAAAGGAAGGAAACCTGCCGTCCTTACCCGGTCTGGCCTTTTAGTGATTCCAGTCTCACACCGACATGGTTGACTCTTAACTGCCATCTGAAATCGCCTAGCAAGCCACTCAGTTGTATCAAACTGCTACAAAGAATAAGAAAAATAAAACCAGATGGGCCACTCGGCTGTGACCTCAGCATCGAATTAGGACACAACCAAGGCACACCCACCCCAGTCAACCCTGCAATGTCATCTTCGCTAGTATCAGTACACTGGTGCCAAAGTTGGGAGAGCTGTACAACAGACTAGTCAAGCAACTGCCTACATAGTCATATTCACAGAATCATGCTTTTCAGCAAGGTCCCAGACCACTCTATCACCATCCTGGGGTATGGCCTGTCCGTCCGGCAGCACAAACTCATCAGAGGTGGGGAGGGGGTGGGGGGAGGGGGTGGAACAGTAGTATACAGTTGGGTGCGAGTAGCCCTGTGAGTTCTCAACATTGACTCTAAATCCTATGAAGTCTCATGGCTTCAGGTCAAGCATGGGCAAGGAAACCTACTGATTACCATCTAATGCCCTCCCTCAGCTGATGAATCAGTACTCCTCCATATTGAACACCACTTGGAGGAAGCACTGAGGGTAACAAGGGCATATTATACACTCTGGGTAGGGGATTTCAATGTCCATCACCAAGAGTGGCTCGGTAGTACCACCACTAACCGAGCTGGACATGTCCTGATGGGCATAACTGCCAGATTGAGTTTGTGGCAGGTGCTGAGAGAATCAACATTATCGAATAATGCACTGACCTTGTCCTCACCAATCTCATCATGTTGCAGACACATCTGTGCATATCGGTATTAGTAGGAGTGACCACTGCACAGTTCTCGTGGAGGTCAAGTCCCATCTTCACACTGAAGACAGCCTCCATCGTGTCGTGTGGCACTACCACCTGCTAAATTGGATACATGAAGAACAGATCTAGCAGCTCAAAACTGGATATCCATGAAGCGCTGTGGACCATCAGTAGCAACAGATATGTATTCCGCCACAATCTGTAACCTCATGGTCTGGCATAACTCTCATTCCTCCATCACCATTAAGGCAGATGATTAATCCTATTTCAATGAGGAGTGTAGAACTGCATGCCAGTAACAGCACTAGGTGCACCTGAAAATGAGATATCAACCTGGTGAACCGACAACACAGGATTATAGGCATGCTAACAGCGGAAGCAGCTTGCTATAGACGGAGCTAAGCGATCCCACAACCAAAGGATCATGTCAAAGCTCTGCAGTCCTGCCACATTCAGTTGTAAATAGCAGTAGACAATTAAGCAACTAATAGGATAAGGAGGCTCCATGAACATCCCTATCCTTAATGATGCTGCAGCCCAGCACGTGAATGCAAAAGGCAAGACCAAAGCATTTCCAGCATCTTCAGCCAGAAGTGCTGAATGGATGATCATTCTCAGCCTCCCCCTGAAGTTCCCACCTTCTCCTGCGGTCCCCACCTCATAGATACGAGTCTTCCGCCAATTCGATTCACTCTGTGTGATATCAAGAAATGGCTGAGTGCATTAGACACAGCAAAGGTTACCAGCCCCAACAACATCACACCTGCTGTGCTAATGACTGGTGCTCCAGAACTAGCTGTGATTCTAGCAAAGCTATTCCAGTACAACTACAACACTGACATCTGCCCAACAATGTGGAAAATTGCACAGGCATGTCCTGTCCACATAAAGCAGGACAAATCCAACCCAGCTAATTACCATCCTATCAGCCTACTGTCAATCATTAGCAAAGTTAGTAACAGTGACATCCAGTGGCACTTACTTACCAACAACCTGCTCACCGATGTTCAGTTTAAATTTCGCCAGAACCACTCAGCTCCACACCTCATTACAGCCTTGGTCCAAACATTCATAAAACAGTTGAATTCCAGAGGTGAGTTAGGAGTGACTGCCCTTGACATCAGGGCAACATTCCATTGAGTGTGGCACCAAGGAGTGCCAGTAGAATTGAAGTCAATGGAGATCAAGGGAAAAACTCTCCAGTGACTGAAGTCATACTTGACACAGAGGGAAATGATTGTGGTTGTTGGAAGCCAATCAACTCAGCCACAGGATATCACTGCAAAGTTCTTCAGGGCAGCGTCCTAAATCCAACTATCTTCAGCTACTTCATCAATGACCTTCTCTCCAACATAAGGTCAGAAGTTCACTGATGATTGCACAGTGTTCAACGCTATTTGCAATTCCTCAGATAATGAAGCAGTCCGTGCCCGCATGCAGCAAGGCCTGAAGAACATCCAGACTCAGGCTGATAATTGGCAAGTAACATTTGAACCACAGAAGTGCCAGACAAGGATAATCTCGAACAAGAGAGGGCCTAACTATCTCCCCTTGACATCCAATGGCATTACCATCGCCAAGTCCACCACCATCAACTCCTGGTGGTCACAATTTACCAGAAACTAAACTGGACCAGCAAAATAATGTCATGGCTATCAGAGCAGGTCAAAGACTGGGTATTCTGTGGCGAGTGACTCACCTCCTGACTCTCCATTTTCCATCATCTACACAGCACGTCAGGAGTGTGATGGAATACTCTCCACTTGCCTGGATGAGTGCAGCTCCAACAGCATTCAAGAACCTCAACACCATCCAGGAGAAAGCAGTCCATTTGATCGGCACCCCACCTTTTAGCTTAAACATCCACTCCCACCATCATCTATGGCTTCCTGCATTATCCGATGTATTATCGGATGCACAAGAGCAAGTCACCAAGGTTTCTTCCCAAACATTTGACCTCCCATCATCTAGGAGGACAAGGGCAGCAGGTGCAGGGAACACCATCACCACCAAATTCCTCTCTGACAAATTTCGCCATTCCTTCACCGTCACTGCGTCAAAATCCTCGAACTGCCTACCTAACAGCATTGTGATACTATCTTCACCACATGGACTGCAGTCATGCAAGAAGAAGGCCCACCACCAGCTTCTCAAGGGCAACTAGCAATGGGCAATAAATGATGGCCTTGCCAGTGATGCCCATATCCTGAGGATAAAAAATTATTCTGTCACCAACAGCTTGGACATTCGCCCACCAATCCTCTCCAGAATTGATACTGCTATAAATTGCAAGCTTTTATATTAAAATAACCAGTGCTGCTAGCTAATGATTAATGTAACTTGGGAGTAGTGATCTGGAGGGCACAACTGACAATTGCAATCTTTAAAAAGCCTAGAATGGATGAAGATGTCATAGAATGGTACAGCACAGATATAGGTCATTCTGTCCATCAATTCTGCACTGGTTCCTTCAAAGTGCAATCCAGTTACTCACACTCTCCAGCTCTTTCCCCATATCCCTGCAATATTTTCTCTTTCAATTATTTATCCAATTCGCTTTTGAAGGCTACTATTGAATCTGTATCCACCACCCTATTAGGTAGTGCATTTCAAATCCGAACCACGCTGCGTAAAAAATCTTTTCCTCATGTCGCCTTTGATTCTTTTGCCAATCACCTTAAATCTGTGCCATTTGGTTATCGACCCTTCAAGCCATTGGAAACAGTTTCTCTTTATTTACTCTACCTAAACCCTTCATGATTTTAAACATTTCTATCAAATCTCCTCTTAGCCTTCTCTACTCTAAGGAGAACAACCCCGGCTTCTCCAGTCTACCTATGTAACTAATCCCTCACCCCTGGAACTATTCTTGTAAATCTCTTCTGTACCCTCTCCAAAGCCTTCACATCCTTCCAAAAGTGTGATGCCCAGAATTGGACACAATGCTCTAACTGGGGCAATCTAGTGTTTTATATATGTTTAGCATAACTTCTTAGCTTTTATACTCTATGGATAGAGATAAAAGATAACAAAGGATCAATCACACTAATAAGTGTAGTCTACAGACTATCTAATAGTGGAAGGGAGGCGGAGGAAGAAATATGCAGACAAATTAGGGAAATCAGTAAAAAACATAGAATAATAATCATGGGGGATTTCAACTATTGATAATGGACCTGAAATCCCAGTCCTGGTCTTCCCGCGGTCGTTCGCCTGTAAATATGAAAACAGAACCACATCTACCTGTTGCTCCTCTGCACTCCAGCGATCCCGGTCTGAGGCCTTCTCTTCCCACACTGCGCAGTGTGTTCACGTTTTCAAGATACGGAAGGAGAAGCTGGAGTCACGTGGCACTGGACAGCCAATGAAGGTACAGTATTCTCATTCATAATAATGGGAACTCTGTAAGTAGGAGTTCTCATTATTATGAATGAGAACACACTCCCAAACACCCAAACACATTATAAAACGTTTTATAAGCACATCACATACTTAACATTCATTTAAATTAAAGTTAATGAAATGTGTTAGAAAAAAAATATTTGGGGGATTTTTTTTTTAAGTGTTGTAATTAGGGTTTAAAATAAACTTACCTTAGTGGACAGCGTTTTTAACATAAAAATGTGTTATTAAATTTTATTTTTATATGTTTTAAAACTCTTACACTAGTAAAAGTAGGCTATGCGCCTGCTTTTACCAGGCACACGAGTTTGAAGGACATTCGCTGGGCAAGAGATGAGCAAATCGTCCAATCTCACCTGCGCGGATGTCCTTCTCCAGAAGATGCGGAAGATCTGTCAAGCTAAAACCGGCTTTTGCGATGCCTGCTCAGGTCCCTATGTATTCCATACGGATCCGGAGAGCCCGCAATTTCAGGGCCATTAATTGGACGGAAGAGGTAGGTAAAGGTGATAAGGGAATGGCGTTCCTACAATGTGTACATTACTTCTTTCTAACCCAATATGTAAAAAGCCCAACAAGGGAGGATTCGCTATTGGATCTAGTAATTGGGAATGAACCAGAGCAGATAACAGAAGTAAAAGTAGGGGAACATCTAGGCAATAGTGACCATAATATAATACACTTTAACATGATAATTTAGGACATAAGTATGACAAAAAAACAGGGTAATAGATGGGAGAAAAGCTGATTTTGAGGGGCTGAGAATAGAACTTGGGAAAATAAAATAGGCAACAATATTGGCAAAAATGATGTAGAACATCAACAGGAAACATTTAAAACAGTGTTCAACAGAGGGCAGGAACAATATATTCTGCTAAAAGGAAAGAACAAACTAAATACTAATGAGACTCCATGAATGAATAAAGCAATAAGGGAACAATTGAGGGTAAGGACAGAGGCACACATTAAGTACATAGAAAGCAGGGGAGCGCATGATAAGGGAGAATACGAAAAGATTAGGAGAGAAGCCAAAAAAAATAATTAGGAAGGCAAAGAGAAACTATAAAATTAAATTATCAAGGAACATAAAATAAAGGATGCGTCTATTTGTACTAACTGAATTGCAGCCATTTCTCCGATTGGCTCTCCATTATCACATGACCTTTTGCTGATGGGTCCCCTTGGAGGATAAGCCACACCCTGAAGCTTCTCTGGAATGTGTGAATGGAACATCCCAGCCTAACTTTGCACACTGTATCCTGATCCATTTTGACTTCAGAAGTCAGAAAGGACACATCCCTCCCCCAGCCAAAGTGCCTTACCCTAGCACAAGTTACCTCACCTTACCATATCGCCGCGTTCCCCCCACCACCATAGATAGGGCATTGTGTATAGATTGTTAACAGGTTTATTGGGTATGAAACATAGAAACATCGAAGATAGGTGCAGGAGTAGGCCATTCGGCCCTTTGAGCCTGCACCACCATTCAATAAGATCATGGCTGATCATTCCCTCAGTACCCATTTCCTGCTTTCTCTCCATACTCCTTGATCCCTTTAGCCGTAAGGGCTATAGCTAACTCCCTCTTGAATATATCCAATGAACTGGCATCAACAACTCTCTGCGGTAGGGGATTCCACAGGTTAAAAACTCTCTGAGTGAAAAAGTTTCTCCTCATCTCAGTCCTAAATGGCTTACCCCTCATCCTTAGACTACGTCCCTTGGTTCTGGACTTCCCCAACATCGGAAACATTCTTCCAGTCCTGTCCAGTCCCGTCAGAATTTTATATGTTTCTATGAGATCCCCTCTCATCCTTCTAAATTCCAGTGAATACAGGCCCAGTCAATTCAGTCTCTCCTTATATGTCAGTTCTGCCATCCCGGGAATCAGTCTGGTGAACCTTCGCTGCACTCTCTCAATAGCAAGAACGTCCTTCCTCAGATTAGGAGACCAAAACTGAACACAATATTCCAGGTGAGGCCTCACCAAGGCCCTGTACAACTGCAGTAAGACCTCCCTGTTCCTATACTCAAATCCCCTAGCTATGAAGGCCAACATACCATTTGCCTTCTTCACCGCCTGCTGTACCTGCATGCTAACTTTCAATGACTGATGAACCATGACACCCCGGTCTCGTTGCACCTCCCCTTTTCCTAATCTGCCGCCATTCAGATAATATTCTGCCTTCATGTTTTTGCCACCAAAGTGGATAACCTCACATTTATCCACATCATACTGCATCTGCCACTCGTATGCCCATTCACCTAATCTGTCCAAGTCACTCTGCAGCCTTTTAGCATCATCCTCACAGCTCACACCGCCACCCAGCTTAGTGTCATCTGCAAACTTGGAGATATACACTCAATTCCCTCATCCAAATCATTAATGTATATTGTAAAGAGCTGGGGTCCCAGCACTGAGCCCTGCGGCACTCCACTAGTCACTGCCTGCCATTCTGAAAAGGACCCGTTTATCCTGACTCTCTGCTTCCTGTCTGCCAACCAGTTCTCTATCCACATCAGTGCATTACCCCCAATACCATGTGCTTTAATTTTGCACACCAATCTCTTGTGTGGGACTTTGTCAAAAGTCTTTTGAAAGTTCAAATACACCACATCCACTGGTTCTCCCTTGTCCACTCTACCAGTTACATCCTCAAAAAATTCTAGAAGATTTGTCAAGCAGGATTTCCCTTTCATAAATCCATGCTGACTTGGACCGATCCTGTCACTGCTTTCCAAATGTGCTGCTATTTCATCTTTAATAATTGACTCCAACATTTTTCCCATTACTGATGTCAGGCTAACCGGTCTATCATTACTCGCCTTCTCTCTCCCTCCCTTCTTAAAAAATGGTGAAGTGAATAGTGACAGTGTTGTGACTTCTGGATTTCATCCACTCCAACGATGTCCCTTGTAGGGGGTTGTAAGAACGTGATCCGTCTTCCCTGAGTTCCCTCTCTCTCCTCTGATTCCCCCCCCCCCCAACCCATGTCTCTCTCACCCCGCCACCCCCCCCCCCCCCAGTCTCTTTCCCCCTCCCCCATTGCAAGGGTATAGAGTATAAAAGCAGAGAAGTCCTGTACAGGGTATTGGTGAGGCCACACCTGGAGTACTGCGTACAGTTTTGGTCTCCGTATTTAAGGAAGGATATACTTGCACTGGAGGCTGTTCAGAGAAGGTTCACTCGGTTGATTCCGGATATAAGGGGGTTGACTTATGAAGATAGGTTGAGTAGGTTGGGCCTATACTCATTTAAAAGAATGAGAGGTGATCTTATTGAAACTTATAAGATAATGAGGGAGCTCGACAAGGTGGTTGCAGAGAGGATGTTTCCACTCATAGGGGAAACTAAAATTAGGGGACATAGTCTCAGAATAAGCGGCTGCCCATTTAAAACCGAGATGACAAGGAATTTCTTCTCTCAAAGGGTTGTAAATCAATGGAATTCTCTGCCCCAGGGAGTTGTGGAGACTGGGCCATTGAATATATTTAAAGCGGAGATAGACAGATTTTTGAGCGATAAAGGAATAAAGGTTTATGGGGTGCGGGCAGGGAGGTGGAGCTGAGTCCATGATCAGATCAGCCATGATCTTATTAACTGGCGGAGCAGGCTCAAGGGGCCAGGTGGCCTATTCCTGCTCCTATTTCTTATGTCCTCCCCCCCAAGTCTCCCTCTCTCTCTCTCTCTCTCTCTCTCCCCACTCCCACTCTCTCTCTCTCTCCCCACTCCCACTCTCTCTCTCTCATCACCCCCCCCAGTCTCTCTCTCCCTCCCATCTCTCTCTCTCCCCGACCCCGAGACTCTCTCTCTCCCCCTCCCCCGCCAGTCTCTCTTTTTCTCCCTCCCCCCAGTCTCTCTCTCTCTCCCCCGCCAGTCTCTCTCTTCCACTCCCCTCTTGGCTGCCCGATGCTTCACCAACCCTGCTCTTGGCCGCCTGCTGCTTCTCTCCCCGCCGGCCCTCTCGGATGCCCGTGGGCCCGCTTGGGCCCAGATCGATCGGAGGCTCAGTGTTGCCCGAGCCTCGAAGATGCAGTAAAGGCAATGTGGTGTTGTGGGGCTGCTCAGGGCTTAGGGCTGCTCAGAGGTTCGGCACAGTGGAGGCAACGTGGTCGGCAGATCGGGGGATGGATGGTGCTGCGGATGGGCGCATGCGCAGAAACGGGTTAGCGTAAATTGTGCTGGGAGGGTGGAGTCGGAGACTATTTGTCCTAACTATGCCACTGACTCCATCCCTCTCACTCGCATCAATCTGAGGGTGAAGAAGACTGTTCGAAACCTAGGTGTCATATTTGACCCTGAAATGAATTTCCAGCCACATATCCGCAGCATAACTAAAACCGCCTTTTTTCACTTCCGTAACATTGCCCGCCTCCGCCCATGCTTCAGCTCTTCTGCTGCTGAAACCCTCATCCATGACTTTGTTACCTCTAGACTTGACTATTCCAATTCGTCTGGCTGGCCTTCCACATTCTACTTTACGTAAACTTGATGTCATCCAAAACTCAGCAGCCCGTGTAATAACCCGCACCAAGTAAAGATCACCCACCACCCCTGTGCTTTCTGACCTACATTGGCTCCCAGTTAAACAATGCCTCGATTTCAAAATTTTCAACCTTGTTTACAAATCACTCCATGGACTTGCCCCTCCCCATCTCTGTAATCTTTTTCAGCCTCACAATCCCAAAGATGTCTGCACTCCTCAAATTCTGGCCTCTTGAACATCCCTCATTATAACTTCTCAACCATTGGTGGATGTGCCTTCACCTGCCTGGGCCCTAAGCCCTGGAACTCCCTCCCTAAACCTCTACGCCTCTACTTCTCTTTCCTCCTTTAAGACGCTCGCTAAAACCTACCTCTATAAACAAGCTTTTGATCATCTGCCGTAATTTCTTCTGTGGCTCGGTGTCAAATTTATCTATTTGTCTGTAACACTGTTGTGAAGCACCTTGGGACGTCTTACTACATTAAAGGCACTATATAAATAAAAGTTATTATTTATTATTAACTCTCGCTTCTGCGTATGAATCGGGAGACGCATGCGCAGAAGAGAGACTTAGTGCAAATAGTTACTTCGTAAAATAAAATAGTAAAATAGTTTACAGACATATGTATAAAACAAAGAAGGCTGGGATTGGAATAGGACCATTAAGGGATAGACAGGAACAGGCAACGATAGAGAGATAGCAGAAATATTAAATAATTATTTTGTTTCATTATTTACCAGGGAGATAGAACAGGTGGATATGACATTGTATGATGAGATTAATAATGAGATAAGTACATTTAAAATAAAAAGAGGGGATATATTAAATAAACAAATCAAACTCAAAGAGGATAAAATCCCTGGCCCCGATGGATTGCATCCACGCATGTTAAAAGAATCTAGGGAAGAGATAGCAGAGATAGCAGAGAACACCTCTGTTTACCTCTCTCCAGTCCAAAAAACAGCCATTCACGACAACTCTCTGGGTGCAAAATTGCCCCTTGCCCTGATTGGGGCTGGTAACCTTTTGAGACCGAGACTTTTATTACCCGGCCCGGAAGTCCTACCACTGACCCGGAATTGGGCCGTGCACCCCTCAAAGGATGCAGAGTACTGTCTCCAGCGCTCCGCTTCCTTGGAGGGGCGCTCCCACGGCAGCAGCACTACGCTGAGTCCAGCGCCACGCTGAGGAGGCCAGCACTATGTGGATGCTCCACGTAGCGCTATGTGCTACAACACCCCTCTCCTTCCATTAAAGGGGAGGGCTGCTGCGCACTCTGCAGGCCCTTTGGTGGCCACCAGGGATGCGATCGACCAGGCCAGCCGACTGGCACTCAAAATGGAGCGCCGGGCTGCATGCTGGCAGCCCGGTCAATGCGAGGGCTGCCATTGTCGGGCCGATACAAGAGTCGGCCGACAAATTAAAATCGTAGCACGGGGCGCTAAAGGCCTCCCCTTTAAGGGGCACCCCGGCAGCAGGTATCCCAGCTTTGCGACCCGCGGAGCAATTTCCCCCGCAGGGCAGTAAGGGATCAGCGTGGGGTCGGCATGCATGGCGATGACGTCACCGCCGATTGTGCGCCAGCCTGGGGCGCTAATTACGGGGCGCGGCAGGACAGCACCCCCCAAACCTCGAGGGCAATTTCCCTGGAGGCGTTAGCACCCCCCCCCCCTCCGGTCAAAAAAGCCATTGCGTCCCACTAGACCCCTGGAGGCGCTAACAGGCCTATAAAAGGGGACAATTTTAGCCCCTCTGTTTTCTATCCCTTAACCAATTTTGTATCCATGCTGCTCCTGCCCTTTTATCCCATGGGCTTCAATTTTGCCAACAAGCCTATTATGTGGTACTTTATCAAACGCCTTTTGAAAGTCCATGCACACAACATCAACTGCACTATCCTCATCCTCCCTCTCAGTTACCTCAGCAAAAAACTCAACAAAGTTAATCAAACATGATTTGCCCTTACAATCCATGCTGTCTCTCCTTTATTAGTCCATGCTTGTCCAAGTGGCTCATAATTTTCTCCTGGATTGTTGTTTCTAAAACCTTCCCCATCGCCTGTAAAGTCCTTACTCAATGGCACAAAACCCACACGAGGCACATTCTATGGACAAGGTCACTCTATGACCTGAACCTTTATTCACAGGACCAAGAAGTGATGACCCTGCGTGGGACCTCCCTTTATATACCTGGATGACCAGGTAAGGAGTGTCTCCCACAAGTTCACCCCTGTGGTCAAGGTGTGCATTGCTTAAGTATATACAGTATTGCAGTGGTGTTACATAGAGGTTACATACATGACACCGCCGACATTAAACTACTGGCCTGTTGTTGCCAGGTTTATCCTTTTCCCCTTTTTTGAACAAGCCTGTGACATTTGCAATCCTCCCGTCCACTGGCATCACCCCTGTAGCTAAGGAGGATTGCAGCAGGGAAGCATTGAAATTTTTGAAAGCATGAAAGATTATCAGGTAACTGTTATAGATGGTGACATTTGCTGGCACATTCAAGTGAAGCAATGGACAGAAGTGCTCAACAAATGAAGAAGGCATTGCAAGGAGGCTGAAAAGGAGAGGCCAATACATAATATACAACAAATATACATTCCTTTAAGGCACAAAACCCCCACAGAAAAAGTGGTCCAACCGTGGCTAACAAGAAGTTAAAGATAGTATTAGATCAAAGGAAAAAGCTTATAATGTTGCCAAAAAGAGCAGTAAGCCTGAGGATTGGGAGTATTTTAGAAGTCAGCAAAGGAGGATCAAATAATTGATAAAGGGAAAATAGAATATGCAAGTAAACTAGTGACAGACATAAAAACAGATGGTAAAAGCTTCTATAGATATGTAAAAAGGAAAAGATTAGCAAAAGTAAATGTGGGTCCCTTACAGGCTGAGACAAAAGAAATTATAATGGGGAATAAGGAAATGGCAGAGAAATTAAACAAATACATTGTGTCTGTGTTCTTGGAAGAAGACACAGAAAACCTCCAGAAATATTGGAGAACCAAGGGTCTGGCGAGAACGAGGAACTGAAAGAAATTAGGATTAGTAAAAAAATACTAGTAGAGAAATTCATGGGATGGAAAGCTAATAAATCCCCTGGACCTGACGTCCTTCATCCTAGGGTTTTGAAAGAGGTTGCTATAGAGATAGTGGATGCATTGGTTGTCATCTTCCAAAATTCCATAGATTCTAGAACGGTACCCGCAGATTGGAAGGTAGCAAATGTAACCCCACTATTTAAGAAAGGAGAGAGAGAGAAAACGGGGAACTACAGATCAGTTAGCTTGACATCAGTCATAGGGAAAATTCTAGAATGTATTATTAAGGACGTGGTAACAGGGCACTTAGAAAATAATAATAGGATTACGCAGAGTCAACATGGATTTATGAAAGGGAAATCATGTTTGACAAATCTGTTAAGATTTTTTTGAGATTGTAACTAGTAGAATAGGTAAGGGGGAAACCAGTGGATGTGGTGTATTTAGTGACTTAGAAGGCATTCGATAAGGTGTCACACAAGAGGTTATTAAACAAAATTAGGGCTCATGAGATTGGGGGTAATATTCTAGCATGAATTGAGGATTGGTTAACGGACAGAAAACAGAGAGTAGGAATAAACGGGTCATTTTCGGGTTGGCAGGCTGTAACTTGTGGGGTGCCGCAAAGATCAGTGCTTGGGCCCCAGCTATTCACAATCTATATCAATGATTTGGATGAGGGGACCAAATGTAATATATCTAAGTTTGCTGATGATACAAAGCTAGGTGGGAATGTAAGTTGTGTGGAGGATGCAAAACGGCTTCAAGGGGATATAGACAGGCTAAGGGAATGGGCAAGAACATGACAAATGGAATATAATGTGGAGAAATGTGAAGTTATCCACTTTGGTAGGAAAAATAGAAAAGCAGAGTATTTTTTAAATGGTGAGAGATTGGGCAATGTTGATGTTCAGAGGGGCCTGGGTGTCCTTGTACACAAATAACCAAAAGTTAACATGCAGGTACAGCAAGCAATTAAGAAAAAAATGATATGTTGTCCTTTATTACAAGAGGATTTGAGTATAAGAGTAAAGACCACAATGATAGACCGCAATTATATAGAGCCCTGGTGAGACCACACCTGGAGTATTGTGTACAGTTTTGGTGTCCTTACCTAAGGAAGGATATACTTGCCATAGAGGGAGTGCAACGAAGGTTCACCAGACTGATTTCTGGGATGGGGGACTGTCCTATGAGGAGAGATTGAGTAGACTAGGCCTATATTCTCTAGAGTTTAGAAGAATGAAAGATGATCTCATAGAAACAAACAAAATTCTTACAAAGCTAGACAGGGTAGATACAGGGTGGATGTTTCCTCTGGCCGGAGTCTAAAACCAGGGTCACAGTATCAGATTAAGGGGTCAGCCATTTAGGACTGAGATGAGGAGAAACTTCTTCACTTAGAGGGTGGTGAGTCTTTGGAATTCTCTACCCTAGAGGGTTGAGAGGCTCAGTCTCGGAGTATATTCAAGACAGAGATCGATATATTTTTGAATATTATGGGAATCAAGGGATATGGGGACAGTGCAGGAAAGTGAAGTTGAGGTAGAAGATCAGCCATGATCTTATTGAATGGCTCGAGGGGCCGAATGGCCTAATCCTGATCCTAATTCGTATGCTCTTATGTTCTTAATATTGCAGTCAGATTTTCCCCCATTTTTCAACACTATCCAGCCTACTTAGTTTGAGGGAATAGAACAAGTGAGTGAAGAGTTAGTCACATGGTAGTGAAAGAAAATACTTACTCTTTAATGGTGGAAGAATGCTTCTTGGAATGTTACCAAATCATAACAACATTAAGTCCCCAGTCTCATTAAGCCCATGAAGGGCTCTGAGGAAGTCACCAAGCTAATTAATTAACCGCAGGAGAAAGGATCCACCCAAGAGGGTTCTGTCACCACTTTATTGAAAAATGAAGCTTTTTGCTGTTTTTCAACAAAATCTTTTTCACTATGTGCCATTGTTCTCTTATGTAGGAGTTTGATGGATTTTGTAAATGCCTGATTAATATCTACCTTTGAATAATTCATCGGTGCAGTAAAGTTTACTCAAGTCAAATATAGAAACAATTGTGATCTTAACATCAGATAGCGATAGAGGGCTAGAAATTCATTATAGCCCAGGAATGGGCAGAGTCATTAGAAAAGTTGGAGAATTAGAACCAGGTGCTAATGCTTTAGACTGCATGCACAGTTCGAGCTCACTGCTCAAAGAAATGATTGGAGTCCTAATTCAAGTCTTAAAGCTCAAGCTCATTGGCGTTACACTCAAAGGGCTCAATTTTCCCCAGTATTTGCGCTGTTTTTCTTTGGAGCAAGCTGCTTTTTCTGGCCTAACTTAAAAATCCCCAGTTTCCCCAATCAATTTGCACCACCGTAACGTAGTTAGTTACGAATTTTTTAAATCAGTTTTTTTTAGCCAAAGGGGACGTAACCAGCCACCTTCGCCACTTCTGGCCATTTAGAGAAGTTTGGCCAGCTGAGAGTTACTCCAGTTCTGATTAGGCCAGCGTATGTGGCCTATCCTGAAAAACCTTCCCTAGAGTTAAGGAAATCGGCGCAGGTAAGGAAAGCGGTGCAGCAGATGTCCGGACACAGTGAAAGAATTGAAAAACACATAGCAGCAACTTACCTCCAACCCCGTCCGAAGGCTGTCCGGTCCCATTCTCGATCCCCGGTTCACACACACAGTCCGGTCCCATTCTTGGTCCCCGGTTCACACACACAGTCCGGTCCCATTCTCGGTCCCCGGTGTGAGTGAGAGAGAGAGAGAGAGAGAGAGAGAGACATCGAAAACGGCGACCGAGAAGACCGGACAGCCTTCGGGCGGGGTTGGAGATAAGTTGGTGCTATGTGTTTTTCAATTCTTTTAATGTGTTGGGAGGTGGCTGTATGCTTCACTTTGCAGCCTCAGCTCACATTGTGTCCCTGGTTACCATGGCACCATGGCAGCCCAATCTTTTTGGCGCAAATCAAGGCCCCACCCCAAAACTAAAGGTCGGGTTAGGCCACGCCAAAATGAAGAGATCCAACAGAGAAACTTGCAACACTTTTTTTTGGCGTACTTGGGTCCTAAAAAATCGGGCGTAACTCTTCAAGTACGCCAAAAAAATGCTTTGGGGAAAATTGAGCCCAAAGGGTGGACCGATATCAGATGCACTCTAATCACAAGTCATGCTTGCCACCAGTTCTTTTCAGTTCTTAAAGGGGAGGCTCACTGATGCTGCAGAACCTCATTCTTAGCATTGCTGGCTGTGCAGCTGCCTCAGCAAGCAGCAGCAGGACAACGAGAAGGAGCCAGAGGACTGTACTCATGGCAGAACCATGCCCTAGGGGTAGAGCCCACAGATTCTGCGATCAAGCATTGAAGGCATTGGTGTTCATTGTGGAGCGATAGAGGGTGGTGCTCTACCCGGCAAGTGGCGGGAGGCCCTTACCGCAAATCTTCCACACCATGTGGAGAGAGGTAGTGCGGCACGTCTCAGGCAGCACTGTGATCCCCAGGACCATCACACGATGTAGGAAGAAATTTAGCGACCTCACTTGGGTGGTCAGGGTGAGTGAATGCATCAACAAATGCTATATACCACCATCTGATCCACAGTCTTCACACACGGCCCAAAGCACCCTACCCCAGCACTCATTCACCAACAATCTCGACCTACCAACATTCACATCCATATATTACACCTTGCACACAATGACAGCTGCTCAACTATGGCACGAACTTCATCCAAAAACATTGCTCCACACTCACTCACGCAGGTCAAGGTGGCTCACAACAGGAGCTGATACCCAACCACTGTCTGCGCTGGAGAATTGAGTGCTGCAGATTATTGGGTGGCAGGAGGTGTGCACCATGGCCACCGTTGACGTTGACCCCTTGGGGACACCAACGGTATGTTCATCCCTACGCCTTCTTCTCACATCCCACTTCCCCCTCACCCCACAAGCATTTCGCACTTTCCAGCTAATCATGCTGTATGCATGCATTTCTCCCTTCCTGACCCCCTCCCCTCACCTTAACTCAACTCTTGTGCCTTTATACTTTCAGATAATCAGCAAGCACCTGAGCAGCCTGTCCCTGAGGGCACTGTAGGGAGTGGGCGGAGAAGCGGAGGAGGAAGAACACACGCATCACTGCATGTCTCACCCACAGGCACCAGCTCAGATACTGACACCCATTCTTTAGATGTTGGTATAGTAGCAGGAACTGCACAGGGTGAGGCACCGGGGATGAGTGGATTGCAGCAAGGCCAAGGAGAAAGAGTAGCTCAAGGCAATAAAAACTTCCCAATAATAGATAATCAAGGGACTATAGGGAGGGAAGAACTTAAAACAATCACTATAACTAAAGAAAAAATACTCGGTAAAATAATGGGACTAAAGGTGGACAAGTCCCCTGGACCTGGCCTGCATCCTTGGTCTTAAAAGAAGTGGCTGCAGAGATAGTGAATGTATTGGTTGTAATCTACCAAAATTCCCTGGATTCTGGAGAGGTCCCAGCAGATTGGAAAATCGCAAATGTAATGACCCTATTTTAAAAAAGGAGGGAGACAGAAAGCAGGAAATTATAGACCAGTTCGCCTAACATCTGTCGCTGGGAAAATGCTGGAGTCCATTATTAAGGCAGCAATAGCAGAACATTTGGAAAAGCATAATGTAGTCAAGCAGAGTCACCATGTTTGACAAATTTGCTTTAGTTCTTTGAGGATGTAATGAGCATGGTGGATAAGGGGGAACCAGTGGATGTGGTGTATTTAGATTTCCAGAAGGCATTCGATAAAGTGCCACAAAAAAGACTACTGCACAAGATAAGTGCTCATGGGGTTAGGGGTAATATATTAGCATGGATAGAGGATTGGCTAACTAACAGGAAACAGTTGGGATAAATAGATAATTTTCAGGTTGGCAAACGGTAACGTGTGGGGTGCCACAGGGATCGGTGCTGGGACCTCAACTATTTACAATCTATATTAATGATTTGGATGAAGGGACTGAGTGTAAATTGGCCAAGTTTGCTGATGATACAAAGATGGGTGGGAAAACAAGTTGTGAGGAGGACACAAAAAATCTGCAAAGGGATATAGACAGGCTAAGTGAGTGGGAAAACATTTAGTAGAAGGGGTATAAAGTGGGAAAGTGTGAGGTTATCCACTTTGGCAGGAAAAATAAAAAAGCAAATTATTATTTAAATGGAGATTACAAAATGCTGCAGTACGGAGGGACCTGGGGATCCTTGTGCATGAAACACAAAAAGTTAGCATGCAGGTACAGCAAGTAATCAGGAAGGCAAATTAAATGTGAGCCTTTATTGCAAGGGGGATGGAGTATAAAGGCAGGGAAGTCCTGCTACAACTGTAAAGGGTATTGGTGAGGCCACACCTAGAGTACTGCGTACAGTTTTGATCTCTTAAATAACTGCATGGAGGCAGTTCAGAGAAGATTCACTAAGTTGATTCCTGAGATGAAGATGTTGACTTATGAAGAAAGGTTGAGCAGGTTGGGCCTATACTCATTGGAGTTTAGAAGAATGAAAGGTGATCTTATTGAAACATATAAGATACTGAGGGGGCTCGACAAGGTAGATGCAGAGAGGATGTTTCCACTCGTGGGGGAATCTAGAACTCGGGGGCATAGTTTAAGAATAAGGGGTCACCCATTTAGAACTGAGATGAGGAGAAGTTTCAGCTCTCAGAGGATTGTAAATCTGTGGAATTTTCTGCCCCAGAGAGCTTTGGAGGCTGGGTCATTGAATATATTTAAAGTGGAGATAGACAGATAAGGGAATAAAGGGTTATGGGGTGCGGGCAGGGAAGTGGAGCTGAGCCCAAGATTAGATCAACCTTGATCTTATTAAATGGTGGAGCAGGCTCGAGGGGCCGAATGGCCTACTCCTGCTCCTATTTCTTATGTTCTTATAATGGCCCATTGGGCACAATGGAGCCAGCTCTATGGTTCGCACTTCCTTCCCTTTTAAGAGAAGAGGCACATTGCGACACATCACCGTGCCGCGTTTGAATGCTCAGCACGGCGCTGACTCACAGTGCCCCGCTCCCGCTTCCCGCCCGCCCTGAAAGCACCCGAATGACTTTTTTTAAGTTAAAGTGCCCAATTTTGAGGCTCTTGCGCCTACTGCCGGGCAAAATTTTTTTATTTAATTCGAATTAAGCACTCCAATCGCCCCTAAATGTCTTCAGCAGGAAATATTACATTTTTATTTTTGAATTTTCTTCCCTTTTCTCCCATCCACTCCTGAAAACAATAACTCAGAGTATAGTTAAACAGACATACACATATATAACATTCCATTCAATTCTGTAGTCATGTTATTATCCTCCTCTAATTTTACGATCGATGGATTTGGCAGTCCCAATGAGTGCTGATGGGACAGAATTGCTACATGTGCACCACAAGCATTTTGCTTGCAGAACTGACCTCATGTAATTTAGAGAAGTCAACTTATTACGATACTCCCTGTGAGCCTCGATGTAAATCGCCCTTGTTGATCTTATCTGAAGGTTTAGCTCAATGAGATGGCATAACTTCAAGACTGTTACTCTAGTGAAAGACCGTACTCTGAGTTATAATTTTCAGGAGTGAATGGGAGAAAAGAGAAAAAATTTGGAAATAAAATGGCCTAGAAGTTGGGTCACTTATCACCACGAGTTACTGCTGCAATACGGTCAAAAAATGGCGGCCGCTACTCTAATACACTTTTCTGGCGCAGGACTTAGCTGCCGCCATTTTGGTGAGGGACTTAGCACTGCCGATAGCAGCGCTGTCCCCAGAAATGTAAATGAAGACAGGGTGACAATCTCAGCGAACTTCAACCTTAGCGTGAGTTCAGCACTAGGTCCTAAGCTCATGATGAAACCCTGTGTTCAGTAGATTGTCAGAGATGCTGTCAGCAATTCTTAAAGGGGCGCACACATCTTTCAGGCAAGTTTGCATCTAAGCTTTTGGACAGGTTTTTTAAAATGTTATTGAAGTAGTGACTTGTTGCAATACATGTTCAAAGATTTTTGAGTGTGCAGGGAGTCCAGTTGGATGCTTGCAAGGCCTCGGATGGTAAAGGAAGGTCTCTGAGAAGACTGAAAATGCTCTAAATACTTTGCAGGTCAGGCAGCATCCATGGAGAAAGAAACAGAGTTCATGTCTCAGGTCGAGATGCTGCCTGACCTGCTGAGTATTTCCAGCATTTTATGCTTTTATTTCAGATTGACAGCATCTGCTCACAGAGAGAAGAGGAAGACACAGAAGAAGAAGTAGAAGAGGAGGAAGCAGAAGAGGATGCAGCAGTAGAGGGGTAAGCAGAAGGATACAAACCGGACAGCCCCTTTCTGGCCGGGATATCCGGGATGGAATCATCCGCCTGCGGAATCAGTGACCTCAACCCCAATTCCCCTTTCGACATTTATCCTACACCATACCTTCCCTCTGTTAATGACCATCACACTGTCCTCTTGGCCACAATGCTAGAATAAAAGCCACCACAAAGCAAACTTTCCAATCCAACTTTATCCATAAAGCTTCTTTAGGCACTGGAGTCAGGTGGTGGGGGCGACAGGACTGGTAGTGACCGTCTCGGTGATCTGGGCCCACATCCTTCTTACTGGAGGGCCTCCTAGCCATATAGGTAGAGGACCTCTCTTGCAGTGTTGACCCCGTGCACAAAGCTATAATGCTGCGTGCGAGACCCTGGGTACCCTTTCCCTGGCTTGCTGAGCCATTTGTGTTACTGCTGAAGCACTTTTCTCATTTTTTTAGGTCCGGAAGGGAATTCAGCTTTAAGAGCTGAAGACTCCCATTTGGTAATCTTTTTAATGTAAATTTTTTTTCAGAAGACAGTTGAGCTGTAAGGCTTACAAACTATATTTTTACATCATTTTTATTTTAAACATTTCAAAAGGCACTGCCCCTTTAAGAAACCGACAATACTTTGTGTAATCACAGCTGTTCTAGCTCCAACAACACTTCGGCCACGCTACATTGGGGCCTGCTGCCGGGACCAACTCCACCAGGACAGTGTTGCACTGTGAGTTAAGCGCTGGACTAATGTTAATTAGATCCCGGTGCCAATTTTTCTGTCCTTATCATCATCATCATCATAGGCAGTCCCTCGAATTAGAAACATAGAAACATAGAAAATAGGTGCAGGAGCAGGCCATTCAGCCCTTCTAGCCTGCACCGCCATTCAATGAGTTCATGGCTGAACATGAAACTTCAGTACCCACTTCCTGCTTTCTCGCCATACCCCTTGATCCCCCGAGTAGTAAGGACTTCATCTAACTCCCTTTTGAATATATTTAGTGAATTGGCCTCAACTACTTTCTGTGGTAGAGAATTCCACAGGTTCACCACTCTCTGGGTGAAGAAGTTTCTCCTTATCTCGGTCCTAAATGGCTTACCCCTTATCCTTAGACTGTGACCCCTGGTTCTGGACTTCCCCAACATTGGGAACATTCTTCCTGCATCCAACCTGTCCAAACCCGTCAGAATTTTAAACGTTTCTATGAGGTCCCCTCTCACTCTTCTGAACTCCAGTGAATACAAGCCCAGTTGATCCAGTCTTTCTTGATATGTCAGTCCCGCCATCCCGGGAATCAGTCTGGTGAACCTTCGCTGCACTCCCTCAATAGCAAGAATGTCCTTCCTCAAGTTAGGAGACCAAAACTGTACACAATACTCCAGGTGTGGCCTCACCAAGGCCCTGTACAACTGTAGCAACACCTCCCTCCCCCTGTACTCAAATCCCCTCGCTATGAAGGCCAACATGCCATTTGCTTTCTTAACCGCCTGCTGTACCTGCATGCCAACCTTCAATGACTGATGTACCATGACACCCAGGTCTCGTTGCACCTTCCCTTTTCCTAATCTGTCACCATTCAGATAATAGTCTGTCTCTCTGTTTTTACCACCAAAGTGGATAACCTCACATTTATCCACATTATACTTCATCTGCCACGCATTTGCCCACTCACCTAACCTATCCAAGTCACTCTGTAGCCTCATAGCATCCTCCTCGCAGCTCACACTGCCACCCAACTTAGTGTCATCCGCAAATTTGGAGATACTACATTTAATCCCCTCGTCTAAATCATTAATGTACAATGTAAACAGCTGGGGCCCCAGCACAGAACCCTGCGGTACCCCACTAGTCACTGCCTGCCATTCCGAAAAGTACCCATTTACTCCTACTCTTTGCTTCCTGTCTGACAACCAGTTCTCAATCCACGTCAGCACACTACCCCCAATCCCATGTGCTTTAATTTTGCACATTAATCTCCTGTGTGGGACCTTGTCGAAAGCCTTCTGAAAGTCCAAATATACCACATCAACTGGTACTCCTTTGTCCACTTTATTGGAAACATCCTCAAAAAATTCCAGAAGATTTGTCAAGCATGATCTCCCTTTCACAAATCCATGCTGACTTGGACCTATCATGTCACCATTTTCTAAATGCGCTGCTATGACATCCTTAATAATTGATTCCATCATTTTACCCACTACTGAGGTCAGGCTGACCGGTCTATAATTCCCTGCTTTCTCTCTCCCTCCTTTTTTAAAAAGTGAGGTTACATTGGCTACCCTCCACTCGATAGGAACTGATCCAGAGTCAATGGAATGTTGGAAAATGACTGTCAATGCATCCGCTATTTCCAAGGCCACCTCCTTAAGTACTCTGGGATGCAGTCCATCAGGCCCTGGGGATTTATCGGCCTTCAATCCCATCAATTTCCCCAACACAATTTCCCGACTAATAAAGATTTCCCTCAGTTCCTCCTCCTTAATAGACCCTCTGACCACTTTTATATCCGTAAGGTTGTTTGTGTCCTCCTTAGTGAATACTGAACCAAAGTACTTGTTCAATTGGTCTGCCATTTCTTTGTTCCCCGTTATGACTTCCCCTGATTCTGACTGCAGGGGACCTACGTTTGTCTTTACTAACTTTTTCTCTTTACATACCTATAGAAACTTTTGCAATCCGCCTTAATGTTCCCTGCAAGCTTCTTCTCGTACTCCATTTTCCCTGCCCTAATCAAACCCTTTGTACTCCTCTGCTGAGTTCTAAATTTCTCCCAGTCCCCAGGTTCGCTGCTATTTCTGGCCAATTTGTATGCCATTTCCTTGGCTTTAATACTATCGCTGATTTCCCTAGATAGCCACGGTTGAGCCACCTTCCCTTTTTTATTTTTACGCCAGACAGGAATGTACAATTGTTGTAATTCATCCATGCGGTCTCTAAATGTCTGCCATTGCCCATCCACAGTCAACCCCTTAAGTATCATTAGCCAATCTATCTTAGCCAATTCATGCCTCATACCTTCAAAGTTACCCTTCTTTAAGTTCTGGACCATGGTCTCTGAATTAACTGTTTCATTCTCCATCCTAATGCAGAATTCCACCATATTATGGTCACTCTTCCCCAAGGGGCCTCGCACAATGAGATTGCTAATTAATCCTCTCTCATTACACAACACCCAGTCTAAGATGGCCTCCCCCCTAGTTGGTTCCTCGACATATTGGTCTAGAAAACCATCCCTTATGCATTCCAGGAAATCCTCCTCCACCGTATTGCTTCCAGTTTGGCTAGCCCAATCTATGTGCATATTAAAGTCACCCATTATAACTGCTGCACCTTTATTGCATGCACTCCTAATTTCCTGTTTGATGCCCTCTCCAACATCACTACTACTGTTTGGAGGTCTGTACACAACTCCCACTAACGATTTTTGCCCTTTAGTGTTCTGCAGCTCTACCCATATAGATTCCACATCATCCAAGCTAATGTCTTTCCTAACTATTGCATTAATCTCCTCTTTAACCAGCAATGCTACCCCACCTCCTTTTCCTTTTATTCTATCCTTCCTGAATGTTGAATACCCCTGGATGCTGAGTTCCCAGCCCTGATCATCCTGGAGCCACGTCTCCGTAATCCCAATCACATCATATTTGTTAACATCTATTTGCACAGATAATTCATCCAACTTATTGCGGATACTCCTTGCATTAAGACACAAAGCCTTCAGGCTTGCTTTTTTAACACCCTTTGTCCTTCTAGAATTTTGTTGTACAGTGGCCCTTTTTGTTCTTTGCCTTGGGTTTCTCTGCCCTCTACTTTTCCTCATCTCCTTTCTGTCTTTTGCTTTTGCCTCATTTTTGTCTCCCTCTGTCTCCCTGTATAGGTTCCCATCCCCCTGCAATATTAGTTTAACTCCTCCCCAACAGCACTAGCAAACACTCCCCCTAGGACATTGGTTCCGGACCTGCCCAGGTGCAGACCGTCCGGTTTGTACTGGTCCCACCTCCCCCAGAACCGGTTCCAATGCCCCAAGAATTTGAATCCCTCCCTGCTGCACCACTGCTCAAGCCATGTATTCATCTGCGCTATCCTGCGATTCCTACTCTGACTAGCACGTGGCACTGGTAGCAATCCCGAGATTACTACTTTTGAGGTCCTACTTTTTAATTTAGCTCCTAGCTCCTTAAATTCTTTTCGTAGGACCTCATCCCTTTTTTTACCTATGTCGTGGGTGACTTGCTTCCACGTCAAAAAGTTCACAGGTGTTTCAATGAAGGACCTAAAATTCCAGGTCCGAACTAAATCTTGAAGGGTGGAAGATGCCTGTGCGTGGATTTTTTTTAATGTGTGGTGACCATTGCACACCAGCCACCACACGGACTTATCAACGCCACCATTTTGAGCGGCTGTTAACAACTGGCCGTAGGACACTGGCACCAGTACTGGGGTAAGAGGGAGCTGTTCTGTTGTGACGGACTCCACTTAGACCACGCTGGGATTAGGGTCCTGGGAATCGAATAACTAGGGCTGTAGAAAGGGCTTTAATCTAATTAGTGGAGGGAGGGTTCAGGTGGGCGGAAATTTAAAAAGTCAAAGAATAAGGAGAAGACAATAGAGCAGGGTAACACTGGGGGAAATGAAAACCAGAGCGTGACAGGAAGGGACAGAATGTATAAACATAAATGTGATTCAGAAAGTGGGGTCAAAGCAGGAAAAAATGGTAAAAATACAAATTTAAAAGCTCTTTATCTGAATGCACGCAGCATTTGTAACAAAATAGATGAGTTGACAGCACAAATAGATACAAATGGGTATGATCTGATAGCCATTATAAAGACGTGGTTGCAAGGTGACCAGGTCTGGGCCTCAGAGGTATTTGACAATTCGGAAGGACAAACAGAAAGGAAAAGGAGGTGGGGTAGCTCTGTTAGTAAAGGATGAGATCAGTGTGTTAGTGAGAAATGATATTGGCTCAGAAGATCAAGATGTTGAATCAGTTTTATTATGTTCAGAATAACTCCACAAGACTGTGTTGTAAGTTCAAACCATTGTGACCTTGGTCTCTTTAATGTAACTCCAAAGTGAAGAAGCAGCATGGTGGATTGTCTTTTATACCTGCTTGCCCAGGGTGCACAGGTGACCCTTAGGTCTCCCACAGGTGTGCCCCCTGGTGGCAAGTCTTACACATTGGTGAGGTTTGCATATATAACATCACTTCCCCCCAAAGTCTTACATGCAAGTTATTTACAAGTTGAAGCGATCTGGCGCTCTGCGTTCCCGGGTTGATCGCCTGAGTTGAAGTCCTGGCATGGGTGAGTTGGTTGGATCATTGCTGCGCGGCAGCGCGGCTGGTCTGATCGGACTGTCGGGCATGGTGGGTTCATCCTCGTGATTGGCAGCGAGGTCGATTGCTGGTTGGGTGTGTGTTGGTGGATCATAGATGGCAAAGTCTTCTTCAAACTGTCCTTGGTTGTCAGTGAATCACAGTTTGGTCTGATCCAAGTGCTTTCTGCACGTTTGCCCATTCAACAGTTTAGCAACAAACACTCTATTCCCCTCCTTGGCTAAAACAGTTCCAGCAATCCATTTGGGACCATGACCGTAATTGATAACAAACACAGGATCATTAACCTTAATGTCATGCGATACAGCTGCGCGATCGTGGTACACGTTATGCCGGTGCAGCCGGGTTTCTACGTGATCATTGAGATCCGGGTGGACTAAGGAGAGCCTGGTTTTGAGTGCTCTCTTTATTAACAATTCTGCAGGAGGAACCCCAGTGAGTGAGTGGGGGCGCGTCCGGTAGCTGAGCAGGACCTGAGATAACCGGATCTGCACGGAGCCGTCCGTTATGCGTTTCAAGCTCTGCTTGATGGTTTGGACTGCCCGCTCTGCTTGACCATTGGATGCGGGCTTAAATGGGGCAGACCTGACATGCTTAATGCCATTGCGGGTCATGAACTTGTTGAATTCCGAGCTGGTGAAACACGGTCCATTGTCACTTACAAGGACGTTGGGCAAACCATGAGTGGCGAACATGGCCCGGGGGCTTTCAATGGTGGCAGTGGACATACATGATGACATTATTTTACATTCAATCCATTTAGAGTAAGCGTCCACTGCTACTAGAAACATCTTTCTTAGAAAATGGCCAGCGAAATCTACATGGACCCTGGACCACGGTTTGGAGGGCCATGACCACAGCTCAGTGGGACCTCCATGGGTGCGTTGCTCAACTGTGAGCAAGTGTTACATTGGTGTACGCATGACTCCAATTCGGAGTCAATGCCGGGCCACCAAACGTGCGACGTGGCGATAGCCTTCATCATGACTATGCCTGGGTGGGTAATGTGTAGGTCGCGTATAAATGTTTCCCTGCCTTTTTTTGGCAGAACCATGCAATTCCCGCATAGGAGACAATCCGATTGGATGGACAATTCATCCTTACGTCGGTGGAATGGCTTCATTTCATCTTTAATTTCCCTGGGAACTGCCGACCAGCTCCCATTAAGGATGCAGCTTTTTACTAGTGATAGCACAGGGTCTTGGCTAGTGCAGGTCCTGATCTGGCGAGCAGTGACAGGTGACTCCTCGCTCTCAAAAGCATCCATTACCAGAAGCAAGTCTGCAGGTTGCGCCATTTCCACCCCGGTGGTGGGCAATGGCAGCCGACTGAGGGCGTCAGTGCAGTTCTCAGTGCCTGGTCTGTGGCGGATTACATAGTCATATGCAGACAATGTTAGTGCCCATCTTTGGATACCTTTGATTTCTGAGAGCAGTGAAGTAAGCGGTTTGTGGTCGGTTTCGAGCTCGAACCGGAGACCAAATAGGTATTGGTGCATCTTCTTAACCCCTTATACACATGCTAAAGCTTCTTTCTCAACCATACTGTAGGCTCCTTTAGCCTTGGATAAACTTCTGGATGCATATGCAACCGGTTGCAGTTTGCCTGACACATTTGCTTGCTGTAACACACAACCAACTCCGTACGACAACGCATCACAAGCTGGTACTAAGCGTTTACATAGGTTATACACTTCAAGTAACTTGTTAGAGCATAGCAGGTTTCTGGCCTTATTAAAGGCTGTCTCTTGAGATTTGCCCCAGACCCAGTCGTCACCCTTGTGTAGCAATAAATGCAAGGGTCCCAGCAAAGTGCTCAACCCTGGTAGAAAGTTACCAAAATAGTTGAGGAGTCCCAGGAACGAACGCAGCTCCATCACATTCTGTGGTCTGGGTGCATTCTTGATGGCCTCCGTCTTGGAGTCCGTGATTCTGATGCTGTCTGCCGCAATCTGTCTCCCCAGAAATTCAACCTTTGGCGCCAGGAAAACACACTTGGAGCATTTCAGCCTGAGTCCCACTCTGTCCAGTTGCTTTAGAACCTCTTCCAGGTTGTGCAAGTGTTCGGTAGTGTTGCGACCAGTGATCAAGATGTCGTCTTGGAACACCACGGTGCATGGAACCGATTTCAGCAGACTCTCCATGTTCCTCTGGAAGATGGCCGCAGCAGAGCCAAAGGGGCATCTGTGGTACACAAACAGTCCTTTATGCGTGTTGATGCACGTCAATTTCTTTGATGGTTCAGCCAGCTCCTGTGTCATGTAAGCAGAGGTTAGATCTAGTTTGGTGAACGACTTGCCCCCTGCTAACGTTGCGAATAGGTCCTTCGCTTTAGGTAGTGGGTACTGGTCCTGAAATGAGACTCGGTTGATCGTTACCTTGCAGTCCCCGCAGATTTTGACTGTCCCATCGCTCTTCAGCACCGGCACGATTGGACTGGCCCACTCGTTGAACTCGACTGGTGATATGATTCCCTCTCGTTGAAGTCTGTCCAGCTCGATCTCAACTCTCTCTCGCATCATATATGGACTGCTCGGGCCTTGTGATGAACGGGCCGTGCCCCAGGAACAAGGTGGATCTGCATCTTGGTACCTGTGAAGTTGCCGACGCCTGGCTCAAATAACGCTGGGAATTTGTTTAGCACCTGGGCGCATGGGGCGTCATCCACCGAAGACAGAGCTTTGATGTCGTCCCAGTTCCATCGGATCTTTCCTAGCCAGCTTCTGCCAAACAGCACTGGGCCATCGCCTGATGCAATCCATTGTGGTAAATGGTGCACCATTCCGTCGTACGATACTTTCATTGCCGCACTGACAATAACAGGTATGAGTTCTTTGGTGTAAGTGCGCAGCGTTGTGAATCGGGCTCAGTTTTGGTCTCTGTGCCTTGTTGCCCCACAGTTTCTCAAAAGCCTTCTGGCTCATAATCGATTGACTCGCCCCCGTGTCCAATTCCACGGAAACTGGAATGCCGTTAAGTTTAACTTTTAACATTATCGGAGGGCTTTTGGTGGTGAAGGTGTGTACCCCATACACTTCCTCTTCATCCTCAGGTTGAGTTGCCTCTCCTGCTTGTTCAGCGTGATCCGCGCTGGATCGGTCATCCTCTGCTGACTCTGCCACGTGGTGAGTCAGAGGTCGTTTGCACATTCGCTCGAGGTGCCCCATTGTTACACAGCCCTTGCACACATAGTGCTTGAATCGACATTGATGGGCTCTATGACTGCCCCCGCAGCGCCAACATGGTGTTAATGGATACGCATGCACACCCAACAGCGGCCTCTGAGTCACCCTAGGCCTGGCCTCTGCAGTCGTGTAGGCCCTGCCATGTACAGTTCTGCCTGCTGAAGGCATTATTTTATGCACAGTACTTGCCGGTGAGCTTCGAAGCTGTGAAGTTATCTGTTTCGTGTTGTCGCTCGTGGATATGAAAGCCTGGGCTATTGTGATGGCTGTGCTCAGATGTGGGGATTCGGCAGACAGTAGTTTGCGAAGAATGACCTCATGGCCAATTCCAAGCACGAAAAAGTCCCGCAACACTTCCCCCAAAGATCACGCAAATTCGCACTGTCCCGCAAGGTGTCTTAGGTGGGCGACAAAGCTCGCCCTCGGAATAACGGTGCGTGTAAAAGACCTGGCCATTAGGATGCTCTCCTTTGGCTTGAGATGGTCCCGAACCAGCGTGCACAGCTCTGTGTAAATGCCACCCCATTACCGCATTGTCTTCGATCCCCGCCACCACCTGCATCTCTCCCTAGCAACTGTCTGAGGCTGAACCAGGTCATTTGCAACCTTAGTGTCGTATCTGACCCCGCGGTAACCTTCGGACCACATATCCGCTCCATCACCAAGACTGTCTACTTCCACTTTGTAACATTGCCTGTCTCCCCCTGCCTGAGCTCATATTCTGCTGAAACTTTCATCCATGCCTTTGTTACCTCGAGACTTGACTATTCCAATGTTCTCCTGACCGACTTCCTGTATTTTACCCTACATAAACTTGAACTATGCTGCCCATATCCTAACTCACACCAAATCCCGTTCACCCAGCACTCCTGTGGTCGCTGATCTACATTGGATCTTGGTTAACCTAAGCCTCGATTTTACAATTTTCATTGTTGTTTTCAAATCCCTCCATGGCTGCACTCCTCCCTATGTCTGTTACCACCTCCTGCCCTACGAGATCTCTGCACTCCTCCAATTCTGGCCTTTTGTGATTCCTCGATTTTAATTTCTCCATCATTGGTGGGCGTGCCTTTAGCTGCTGAGGCCCTAAACTCTGGAATTCGAACACTAATCCTCTCTACTGCTCTCTCCTGCTTTAAGGTGCTCCTTAAAACCTATCTCTTTGACTACGTTTTTTTGGTCATCTGTCCTAATATCTCCTTATGTGGCTCGGTGTCAAATTTCATTTGGTAACGCTCCTGTGAAGCGTCTGGGGATGGTTTACTATGTTAAAGGCGCTATATAAATACAAGTTGTTGTTGTTGTGTTCTGAAGCATAACTGGTGAAAGCAGATCTCCTCTGACACACGTAGTCAGTTGTGTCTTTGTCAATGGACGCAGCTGATTAGATAAGGGTGGGTGTTGGTAGTCAGCTTCATGTATGAACAGACCTGTCTCTAGTTCCTACGGATATCCTTTACTTCCTTCTCCAAAATAAGTAGAGTGGAATTCCCAGAGGAATTGCCCTCTATGCAAAGTTGCCGAAACTGAGCTTCAAGAAGCCAGAAATGGAAATCGTCGGTACCAAATAATATACCATATATGCAAAAATCTACGTAGAACTGAATCACAAAATCAGAACTCCAATAATCTAAATTTCAACAGGAAATGCCATCAGTCATCTTCAGGAGTGCAAGCTCTATAATTGCAAAGCATGCCTTTTCAGCAGCACCAGTTTTAAATCAGCTTAGAGATATTAGGCTTGGTTTTTCTGTGGGTGCTGCCTCGGTGCAGCGGAACATAACTAAAATGCAACGTACTGAACACACCTGCATTTGTGGGTTCAGCTCCGTTAATTAGCCCAAATGGTCCCACAGAGCAAACCTGCCCACTTGCTTAGCCTAGTACCTGGAAGTGGGCATAAAAATTGGCCACCATGGTCGACACCTTCTGGCTGCTGTTCAAAAACAGCGTCAATCCCTGCTCTAATATCCCTGTAAAACTTTAAAAAAGGACTTACTTTCAGGTCTTGCCTGTTTGTTGCTTGCTTCTCTCCAATCCTCCAATCGGAGAAGCGCTTGATGTAGACCCACCTCCAGGGACAACACAAAAGGGGCAGAAATTCAATGCCATGGGTCTCCATGCCTTTTTCCTGTGTTTTGCACTTGGAGAATAAATGTTCACAGGAAAACCTGCGCCCTGGTGTACATTTCCGGAGCGAACTGGGGAAATGGCACATTAGTTCACAGATTATTCAGGGATTTAATGAGGCGAGAGGTCTAAATGCTGACAATTTTCTCATGCTGTAAAATCACAGGGAGAAGCAATTGGGCAGGAAACAGGTCTAATGGGGCCAAAATTGATGGACGTACCATTCACTGCCGCTGAATTTTCTGGGCGGTCTCCCCTCTGAGCGAGTTTGGTGGAAGCCTCCCGCCGGCGGGGAGGGAAGACCACTAGGGACCGCCCGCTGATGTCCGCTGGTGTGCAACGCACCTAAGAGTCCTCCCGCCTGCCGAGCTGCCAGTTTGGTTTGGACGGTCCTCCGCTGCAGCAGGGGAAAAGACCGCTGCGTGGAGGCAGGTCTAACCTCAACGATAAGTAAGAAGACCTGCAAAAAAAGGTTAGCACACTTCTTTTCTTTCTTTTCTTTGCAGGAATTCAGATGGATAGGGTCCCCTGGAGGATTTCTAGTGTTTTCTACTTGCAGTCCACCAGTTTGGCAGCTGCTTCAGAGAACTCCCGCAAAAGCTTCAAAAGCAATGCTAAGCTTCAGGGCACCAAGACTTCGAAGAGCTCAAATATGGGCAAAGAAATCTCACAAAGATCACAACTCCATTAGGAGTTATCTAAATTGGTAAACAAGCTAAACTGTAACGGGGAAATGCTTTGCCGTTGGGAGAGCTCAGGTCTCTAAAGCCTCTGAACAGTGAGAAGTTTCATAAAATAACAGGATGGAAGGAGAACAGTAACCCTAGTGGGCTGAAATTGGTGAAGGCCAAGGGCCGCCCAAGTACCGCCCAAAGGACTGCCAATGGCTGCCGAGATACCTGATGGTACACTGTGTCATGTTTGTAACCTTCACATAACTGTAACCAATATGTAACAACACTGTACACTGTATACAACTGTGAAATACACACCTTGACCACAGAGGGTGAACTTGTGGGGACACTCCTTACCTGGTCAGCCAGGTACTTAAAGGGAGGTTCCGCGCAGGCTCAGCACTCCTTGGTCCGGGGAATAAAGGTGCAGGTCATGAGTGACCTTGTCTGCAGTATATGCCTCGTGTGAATATGTTCTAGAGTTGAGAACTCTACATCTGGCGACGAGAAACGGGAATCACTGAACCATAAGGATGGCCACAGGTAGCACAGAGGAACGTTACTGTGTGGGTGAGGACTGGGACAATTTTGTGGAGCGACTCCAGCAGACCTTTGTCACAAAGGACTGGCTGGGAGTGGAAGCGGCTGACAAGCGGAGTGCGCATCTACTGACAAGCTGCGGGACAAAAATGTACGCGCTGATGAAAGACCTGCTTGCACCTCTCAAGCCGGCCGACAAGTCCTTCGAAGAGCTCAGCCAGCTGATCAGCGAACATCTGAAACCGGCGAGCAGCGTACACATGGCCCGGCACCGGTTCTACACACACCAGCGTCGGGAAGGGAAAAACATCTTGGACTTTGTTGCAGACCTGAGGCGCTTGGCCAGCTTCAGTAAGTTCACAGACGCCTGCAGGGGGGAGATGTTAAGGGATTTTTTCATTGAGGGCATTAGTCATGCCGGTATTTTCAGGAAGCTTATTGAGGACAAGGACTTGACTTTGGAAAGGGCAGCTTTGATAGCTCAGACCTTCTTAGCGGGGGAAGAGGAGACCAAGATAATTTACGCAAGCAGCCCTGGTTTTAACGTTGCGATGAACCAGGGAGTTAATGTTGTAAAAGTGATACAGAACCCCGCAGGCAGGCAAGGGCAATTCGACACCGCCCAGGCAGGCAGGCAAGGGCAACTCGACACCGCCCAGGCAGCAACAGGCTCTAGGGTGGAGCAGCAACAGAGACAATGGCAGGAGGATCGGCAGTTCATGCCATCAAGAGGAACAATGCGACCTGTGATGGGACAATTGGCACCCACCACCAGAGTGCTTAGAAACAACCAAGGGGACAATCAGAGAGGAATGCCTGGTAACAGCCCCTTTGTGAACAACAATCTTAGCCAATGCTGGAGATGCGGGGGTAGACATTCTGCTAAAAGCTGCAAGTTCCAGCAGTTCACCTGCAGGAATTGTAATGCCAAAGGACATTTGGCTAGAATGTGCAAAAAGGCTGCAGCGAGGCTAATCTATGAAACAGAGGAATCAGACGAGGGGTCTGCAATGCAGGATGATGCCTGGGGCCAAGCCATGGATGCTGAGGTTCAGAGGGTTCATGTGGCTGACATCCGCAGCTCATACACTAAAACGCCACCCATGATGATGAAAGTTTTATTGAATGTTATCCCAGTGCGCATGGAGCTGGATACGGGAGCCAGCCGATCCCTTATGAGCGTCCAACAATTTGAGAGACTATGGCCACACAGAGCTAGCAGGCCCAAACTGGAACGCATTGACACGCAGCTATGCACGTACACCAAAGAAATCATCCCAGTGCTGGGCAGTGCAAACCTGGTGGTAACACACAATGGATCACAGAACCACCTGCCACTCTGGATTGTTCCGGGAAATGGCCCCGCGCTTTTGGGAAGGAGCTGGCTAGCCGAGATGAACTGGAAATGGGGAGATGTGCACGCCATTTCGTCTGTGGAGCGAAGTTCATGCTCACAGGTCTTACAAAAATTCAGGTCACTGTTTCAACCCAGTGTTGGAACGTTCAAGGGCACCAAAGTAGTGATACACATCATCCCGAATGCCAGACCAGTGCACTACAAAGCCAGAGCGGTGCCATATGTGATGCGTGAGAAAATTGAGAGTGAATTTGACAGGCTGCTCAGAGAGGACATAATTTCGCCCGTTGAATTCAGTGACTGGGGAAATCCCATCGTTCCTGTCCTTAAAGTGGATGGCTCGGTCAGGATCTGCGGCGACTACAAAGCCACCATCAACCGTGTGGTCACTGCAGGACCAATACCAGCTCCCGAGAGCGGAGGACCTATTTGCCACATTGGCAGGTGGCAAGCTGTTCACTAAGCTGGACCTCACTTCGGCCTACATGACTCAGGAACTGGCTGAAGAATCCAAGCTTCTGACCACCATCACGACGCACAAGGGACTATTCATCTACAACAGGTGTCCGTTTGGCATTCGTTCAGCGGCCGCAATCTTCCAGAGGAACATGGAAAGCTTGCTCAAATCCATTTCCGGCACAATCGTATTCCAAGACGACATCCTAATAACGGGTCGAGACCCACCGAGGAACACCTCCACAGCCTGGAGGAGGTGCTATGCCGACTGGACCGGGTAGGCCTGCGGCTGAAAAAGGCCAAGTGTGTGTTTTTGGCCCCAGAGGTCGAGTTTTTGGGCAGGAGGATTGCCGCAGACGGGATCCGGCCTACCAAATCCAAAACGGAAGCGATCCATCGCGCGCCCCGGCCCGGCAACACATCGGAGTTGCGATCGTTCCTGGGAATTTTGAACTGTTTCGGGAACTTCCTGCCTAACTTAAGCACTTTGTTGGAGCCGTTACATGTGCTCCTGTGCAAGGGTTGTGACTGGTTCTGGGGGGACTGTCAGGAACGGGCTTTCAGCAAGGCGCGGAACCTGCTTTGTTCTAACAAACTGTTGACTTTGTATGACCCCTGTAAAAAACTCGTTTTAACATGCGATGCATCATCATACGGGGTTGGGTGTGTGTTGCAGCAGGAAAATGACGACGGCCGACTACAACCGGTGGCTTATGCCTCCAGGTCGCTCTCCCAGGCAGAGCATGGGTACCGGCATGGTCGAAAAGGAAGCACTCGCTTGTGTTTACGGTGTGAAAAAGATGCACCAGTATCTTTTCGGCAGACCGTTCGAGTTAGAAATGGATCACAAGCCGTTAACATCCCTGTTGTCCGACAGCAAGGCTGTCAATGCCAATGCGTCAGCTCGCAGACAGCGATGGGCCCTCACGCTGGCTGCGTATGACTACACCATACGGCACCAGCCAGGCACTGAAAATTGCGCTAACGCGCTCAGCAGGCTTCCGCTGGCCACCAACGAGGGGGCGGCGGAGCAAAGCGCTGAGATGGTCATGGCCGTTGAGGTGTTTGACACCGCAGGCTCCCCCATTACAGCCCGCCAGATCAAACTCTGGACCAACAGAGACCCCTCCTATCCATGATAAAGAAATGTGTCCTGACTGGGGATTGGGCGCCCGCACACGGGGCGTGCCCCGAGGAGGTCAGACCATTTCAGAGACGGGTGGATGAGCTCTCCATCCAAGCCGACTGCCTATTATGGGGCAGCCGGGTGGTCATGCCCCAAAAAGGAAGGGAAGCATTCATCAGGGAACTCCACAGTGAGCACCCTGCCGTTGTGCTAATGAAGGCCATTGCCCGGTCACATGTCTGGTGGCCGGGGATTGACTCAGACCTGGAACACTGGGTTCGCCCAGCTGGGCAATGCCCCCAGGGAGGCCCCGCTCAGCCTGAGGCCCTGGCCCACCAGGCCATGGTCACGCATCCACGTGGACTATGCGGGGCCGTTCATGGGAAAAATGTTCTTGATTGTAGTTGATGCATACTCGAAATGGATCGAGTGCATCATAATAAACTCGTGCACGACATCCATCACCATAGAGAGTCTGCGCACGGTTTTCACGACCCACGGCTTGCCGGACATTCTGGTCAGCGACAATGGCCCGTGTTTCACCAGCCATGAATTCCAGGAGTTTATGTCGGGTAATGGCATTAAACACGTCCGGACGGCACCGTTCAAGTCGGCTTCCAATGGCCAGGCAGAATGTGCGGTCCAAGTCATAAAAGAAGGCATGCTCCATATCCAGGGACTCTCTCTTCAGTACCGCCTATCGCGCCTCCTGCTGGCCTATAGGTCCCGCCCGCACTCGCTCACGGGAGTCCCGCCAGCGGAACTCCTCATGAAATGTACGCTCAATAAGCGGCTGTCCCTCATTCACCCAAGCCTGGCAGACATTGTTGAGGGCAAGCAGCAGTCCCAAACCGAGTGCCGTGATCGCAACTCAAGGGGGAGGTGTATAGAAATGGATGGCCCAGTATTTGTGCTTAACCATGCACTAGGACCCAAGTGGCTTGAGGGCACAATAATTGGTAAAGAGGGAAATAGGGTCATAGTGGTCAACTAAACAATGGGCAGATATGCCGCAAACATCTGGACCAGGTAAAGAAAAGGTTCAGCATGGACACTGAGGAACCTGAAATAGACCATTGGATGTCAACCACACCACTGCCAGTGAATGAGCATCAAGGACAGTCAGCAGCATGCACAGTCCCTGCGGCCAGCCCGGACAGGCCGGAATCACCTCAGGTGACAGAGACGCATGCCATGGCTCAACCACCAGAGCCACAACTGCGGCGCTCCATGAGAGAGCGTTGACCACCTGAAAGACTCAATCATTGACCCAAAGACATTGCGGGGGGAGGTGATGTCATGTTTGTAACCTTCACATAACTGGGGCCCCAGCACAGAACCTTGCGGTACCCCACTAGTCACTGCCTGCCATTCTGAAAAGTACCCATTTACTCCTACTCTTTGCTTTCTGTCTGACAACCAGTTCTCAATCCATGTCAGCACACTACCCCCAATCCCATGTGCTTTAACTTTGCACATTAATCTCTTGTGTGGGACCTTGTCAAAAGCCTTCTGAAAGTCCAAATATACCACATCAACTGGTTCTCCCTTGTCCACTCTACTGGAAACATCCTCAAAAAATTCCAGAAGATTTGTCAAGCATGATTTCCCTTTCACAAATCCATGCTGACTTGGACCTATCATGTCACCTCTTTCCAAATGCGCTGCTATGACATCCTTAATAATTGATTCCATCATTTTACCCACTACTGAGATCAGGCTGACCGGTCTATAATTCCCTGTTTTCTCTCTCCCTCCTTTTTTAAAAAGTGGGGTTACATTGGCTACCCTCCACTCGATAGGAACTGATCCAGAGTCAATGGAATGTTGGAAAATGACTGTCAATGCATCCGCTATTCCCAAGGCCACCTCCTTAAGTACTCTGGGATGCAGTCCATCAGGCCCTGTGGATTTATCGGCCTTCAATCCCATCAATTTCCCCAACACAATTTCCCTACTAATAAGGATTTCCCTCAGTTCCTCCTCTTTACTAGATCCTCTGACCCCTTTTATATCCGAAATAAAAGCAGAAAATGCTGGAAATACTCAGCAGGTCAGGCAGCATCTGTGGAGAGAGAAACACAGTTAACGTTTCAGATCGATGACCCTCTGTTTCTCCCTCCACAGATGCTGTCTGACCTGCTGAGTATTTCTAGCATTTTCTGTTTTTATCCTGCATTAAGATGTATATTCATGGACACTAGAAGCATTATAAATGAGATGCCGTAACTGGAAGCTGTTGGGAACTGCGATGTGGTGGGAATATCAAAAACCTGGCTTAATTCAGAAGATAGAAATGAATATAACATTCATGGGAGCAGAGTGTTTATAAAAGACAGTGTGGATAAAAAAGGAGGTGGTGTAGCCTTAGACATCAGGGATCCCTGGGAAGTAAATAAGGTTGATCCTGTGAGGTGTAGAAAACTACAAAGGGAGCTACTCTGGGTAGACAGCACTAATACTGAAAAATCAAAGCTGACTCCGGGATTATGTTATAGACCACCAAATCAGAACTGAAACATACGAAAGGAAAAGACCGTCTGGTCCATCAAGCCTGTCGGGCAGGAAAGTGGAGTTGAGGTCGAAGATCAGCCATGATCTTATTGAATGGCGGAGCAGGCTCAAAGGGAGCCTTTTATGTTTTTAAGTTTCTGCAACTCTTGGAGCTTTCTAAACTTGTTTGAAGTTGCTGAGGTTACAGGGAGTGCTGCTGTAAGTGGAGAAGGTCTGGCTTCTCATTTAAAGGCTTCTGCTCAGTCACGGGGGCTCTATTTGCAGCCCCTCTCCCACTCGAGTATCATAGGGAGATGGCGTGGAGGCAGCGAAGAAAAGATGCTCGCATAGGGGGGAGGATGAGAGCCAGGAGGGCTCTCAGTTGGAGGCCTTATACAACTAGAGTCTTCCGAGAGCACTTCTCTTACATGCACTTAAGCCAGGAGCAGTGTATTAGGAGGCTCTGCTTCACTAAGAAAGGTGGTCACAGAACTCTGACACCTCCTGCAACCAAACTTGCAGCCTCTGAGCAGGGCAACAACAGCTCTCCCAGTGGCCCTCAAGGTCACCATGACCCTCAATTTTTTTGCTATCAAATCCTTCCAGGCTGCAGTAGGAGACATAGCTAACATCTCACATGTTTGCTGTCCATCGCCGCATCCGGGAGGTCACAGAGGCTTGCCTTCCATCGCTGCATCTGGGAGGTCACAGAGGCTCTGTACTCCAGGAAAAAAGACTTCATTGTCTTCTCTCTGAACAGAGAGAAGCAGGACGAGCATGCATGTGGCTTTGCCAGGATAGCGGGCTTCCCCATGGTGTAGAGCGACATCGACTGCATACACGTGGCTTTGCGGGCACCGTGTAACAATGCTGAGCTGTTCCATAACTGCAAAGGCTACCACTCACTTAATGTGCAATTGTTGTGTGACTACACCCAGCGCATCATGATGGTGAATGGCCGCTCTCCTGGCAGCTTTATCCCACGTCAGTCCAGTGTGCCAGCAATCTTCCAGCCACCACATCAAAGCCGAGGGTGGCTGGGGGGTGAAATTGCCCCTCACCCCGATTGGGGGCGGTAACCTTCTGGGGCCGGGACTTTTACTGCCCGGCCCACAAGTCCCGTCCCGACGCGGAATTGGGCCTTCCACCCCTCAAAGGAAGAGGAGCACTATCTCTGGCACTCTGCTTCCTTTGAGTGGCACTCCCAAGGCGATAGCGCGGTGCTAAGACACACTACAACGTCCCTCCCCTTCAATTAAAGAGGAGGGCCACTGCGCACTCTGCATGGCCCTTTGTTGGCCGCCACTGGGCCACCAGGGATGCGTGAGACCGGGCCAGCAGCCCAGCACCTAAACCGGAGTGCAGGGCTGCACGATGGTGGCCCGGTGCACGCTTGGGCCGCCATGGTCGGGCCAACCCAAGAGTCGGCCGACCAAAAAATATGGCGGCCTGGGGCGCTACAGGTCTCCCCATTAAACAGCGCCCTGGCAGTGAATGTCGCGGGTCGCGAAGCTGGCATTGACATCTGCCCGAGGGGCAATTTCCCCCATGGGGTGGTAAAGGGTCAGCACGGGGCAGAAAAGGGTCGCTATGCATATCGATGACATCATCGCTGGTTGTGTGGCAGCCCGGGGCGCATCGCTTCCAGAGCATCGCCTCACAAATCCTCGGGGCAATTTCCCAAGAGGCGGTAGCGCCTCCTCCCCAGGCAAAAACGGCCTTGCGCCCCATGAGGCTATTAAACGAGTAAATTTCGCCCCCGAGGGCTATCCGCTCAGCACCTGGCTGATGACTCCTGTCCGCAACATCACCACTCATGGCCAGCACTCATATAATGACAGCATGCTGCCACGAGCAGACTATTGGATGTGGTCAGGCAACTATTCCGCTGCCCTGACCGCTCGGGAGGAGCCCTCCAGTACTCGCCGAAGCAGGTGTTCTATTTATTGGTGGTCTGCTGCATGTTCCACAACTTAGCCATCATGAGGGCACAGCCCTTGCCACCAGGGGTTGTGGGACCACCTCCGGATGGGGAGGAGGAGAAAGAGGTTGAGGATTTGGAGGAGGAAGTGGAGGAGGAGGAAGAAGCAGAAGAAGAGGAGGAGGGAGGAAGCAGGCAGCAAATCCCCATTCCAGGTAGGCTGTTGGTGAGCACCTCATCAGATTCCAACTCGACTGAATGAAACCCCAGACTACCGCTGATCACCACTTCCCCATCATACCATCCCTCTGTCACGGAACACCTCAACATTCTCCTGGCCACCGCAAAAAAAAACATTCCAAACAAAATTTATAAAAATTTATCAAAATCCAATCATCAGAATCTCAACTATTCATACTTATGTTTTCCCTTAGAGTCTGTCTTTTGTGTGCCTTCACCTCCTCTAGTACTCCTACGCAATGTTCCACCAGTGGCTGCAGTATGGCTTGTGGAAGACTGCTCACTTTCAGTGGGGGAGATTACATATGTCCTTGCAGGACGACCTCGAGCAGCTCTGAACCTAGAAGTCCCGGCTGTAGACTGCACCACCTTGGCATAGCCGGCAGCAGTCTGGGCTAGCTGGCTGACAGGCAGCGGCAAGGGCAATGGCGGAGTGGCAGTGGTGGGAATAGGAATGCTGTCATCCTGAAAGAGAACAGAAGGTTCGTGCTGCACAGACCCACTGCCACTTCCCGGATCGGCGCCTCAGCTTTCCTAGCAATCTCTTCGAGGACAGATTGCTGGCCTTCTGCAACACCCTGCAAGCCCCTTTCGAGACTCGGTGACGATGGCAATAGTCTGAGCTTCCACTGAAGCACTGCGACGTTGGGTCGCTTCCACCTGTGCTGCAATGGAAGTTGCAATATTACCCATCACATCAAGCATTATCCATGGGTCCACAAAGTCTCTCCTGGAGTTGTTCATCATTTCCATCCTGGAAATCATTGTCTCCAAGCTCTGCGCGAAGCCCTGTGCAATGTTGGAGCTGGACTCCTCCATGCTCCTTGACACTGACAAGTGGCTCTCTGACAGGCTTTCCATTGCACCTAGCATTTCCGTGTGCATGGCCATCACCCTTCTTCTGAAGGATGCCCTATCGAGGTCATAATCAGAGTCCTGTGGAGCAGAATTCGTGTTTGAACACGCCCTCTGGGAAGCTGGCACCTGAGCTACCCTTTCTCACTGGCCTGGCTGGAGCCCACTCGTAACCGATGACTCACCACGTGCAGATCCCACTTGTAAACATAGAAACATAGAAACATAGAAAATAGGTGCAGGAGTAGGCCATTCGGCCCTTCTAGCCTGCACCGCCATTCAATGAGTTCATGGCTGAACATGCAACTTCAGTACCCCATTCCTGCTTTCTCACCATACCCCTTGATTCCCCTAGTAGTAAGGACTTCATCTAACTCCTTTTTGAATATATTTAGTGAATTGGCCTCAACAACTTTCTGTGGTAGAGAATTCCACAGGTTCACCACTCTCTGGGTGAAGAAATTCCTCCTCATCTCGGTCCTAAATGGCTTCCCCCTTATCCTTAGACTGTGTCCCCTGGTTCTGGACTTCCCCAACATTGGGAACATTCTTCCTGCATCTAACCTGTCTAACCCCGTCAGAATTTTAAACGTTTCTATGAGGTCCCCTCTCATTCTTCTGAACTCCAGTGAATACAAGCCCAGTTGATCCAGTCTTTCTTGATAGGTCAGTCCCACCATCCCGGGAATCAGTCTGGTGAACCTTCGCTGCACTCCCTCAATAGCAAGAATGTCCTTCCTCAGGTTAGGAGACCAAAACTGTACACAATACTCCAGGTGTGGCCTCACCAAGGCCCTGTACAATTGTAGCAACACCTCCCTGCCCTTGTACTCAAATCCCCTCGCTATGAAGGCCAACATGCCATTTGCTTTCTTAACCGCCTGCTGTACCTGCATGCCAACCTTCAATGACTGATGTACCATGACACCCAGGTCTCTTTGCACCTGCCCTTTTCCTAATCTGTCACCATTCAGATAATAGTCTGTCTCTCTGTTTTTACCACCAAAGTGGATAACCTCACATTTATCCACAATATACTTCATCTGCCATGCATTTGCCCACTCACCTAACCTATCCAAGTCGCTCTGCAGCCTCATAGAATCCTCCTTGCAGCTCACACTGCCACCCAACTTAGTGTCATCCGCAAATTTGGAGATACTACATTTAATCCCCTCGTCTAAATCATTAATGTACAGTGTAAACAGCTGGGGCCCCAGCACAGAACCTTGCGGTACCCCACTAGTCACTGCCTGCCATTCTGAAAAGTCCCCATTTACTCCTACTCTTTGCTTCCTGTCTGACAACCAGTTCTCAATCCATGTCAGCACACTACCCCCAATCCCATCTGTTTTAACTTTGCACATTAATCTCTTGTGTGGGACCTTGTCGAAAGCCTTCTGAAAGTCCAAATATACCACATCAACTGGTTCTCCCTTGTCCACTCTACTGGAAACATCCTCAAAAAATTCCAGAAGATTTGTCAAGCATGATTTCCCTTTCACAAATCCATGCTGACTTGGACCTATCATATTACCTCTTTCCAAATGCACTGCGATGACATCCTTAATAATTGATTCCATCATTTTACCGACTACCGATGTCAGGCTGACCGGTCTGTAATTCCCTGTTTTCTCTCTCCCTCCTTTTTTAAAAAGTGGGGTAACATTGGCTACCCTCCACTCCATAGGAACTGATCCAGAGTCAATGGAATGTTGGAAAATGACTGTCAATGCATCCACTATTTCCAAGGCCACCTCCTTAAGTACTCTGGGATGCAGTCCATCAGGCCCTGGGGATTTATCGGCCTTCAATCCCATCAATTTCCCCAACACAATTTCCCGACTAATAAGGATTTCCCTCAGTTCCTCCTCCTTACTAGACCCTCCGACCCCTTTTATATCCGGAAGGTTGTTTGTGTCCTCCTCAGTGAATACCGAACCAAAGTACTTGTTCAATTGGTCCGCCATTTCTTTGTTCCCCGTTATGACTTCCCCTGATTCTGACTGCAGGGGACCTACGTTTGTCTTTACTAACCTTTTTCTCTTTACATATCTATAGAAACTTTTGCAATCCGTCTTAATGTTCCCTGCAAGCTTCTTCTCGTACTCCATTTTCCCTGCCCTAATCAAACCCTTTGTCCTCCTCTGCTGAGTTCTAAATTTCTCCCAGTCCCCGGGTTCTCTGCTATTTCTGGCCAATTTGTATGCCACTTCCTTGGCTTTAATGCTATCCCTGATTTCCCTTGATAGCCATGGTTGAGCCACCTTCCCTTTTTTATTTTTACGACAGACAGGAATGTACAATTGTTGTAGTTCATCCATGCGGTCTCTAAATGTCTGCCATTGCCCATCCACAGTCAACCCCTTCAGTATCATTCGCCAATCTATCCTAGCCAATTCACGCCTCATACCTTCAAAGTTACCCTTCTTTAAGTTCTGGACCATGGTCTCTGAATTAACTGTTTCATTCTCCATCCTAATGCAGAATTCCACCATATTATGGTCACTCTTCCCCAAGGGGCCTCGCACAACGAGATTGCTAATTAATCCTCTCTCATTACACAACACCCAGTCTAAGATGGCCTCCCCCCTAGTTGGTTCCTCGACATATTGGTCTAAAAAACCATCCCTTATGCACTCCAGGAAATCCTCCTCTACCGTATTGCTTCCAGTTTGGTTAACCCAATCTATGTGCATATTAAAGTCACCCATTATAACTGCTGCACCTTTATTGCACGCACCCCTAATTTCATGTTTGATGCCCTCCCCAACATCACTACTACTGTTTGGAGGTCTGTACACAACTCCCACTAACGTTTTTTGTCCTTTGGTATTCTGCAGCTCTACCCATATAGATTCCACATCATCCAAGCTAATGTCCTTCCGAACTATTGCCTTAATTTGCTCCTTAACCAGCAATGCTACCCCACCTCCTTTTCCTTTTATTCTATCTTTCCTGAATGTTGAATACCCCTGGATGTTGAGTTCCCAGCCCTGATCATCCTGGAGCCACGTCTCCGTAATCCCAATCACATCATATTTGTTAACATCTATTTGCACAGTTAATTCATCCACTTTATTGCGGATACTCCTTGCATTAAGACACAAAGCCTTCAGGATTGTTCTTTTAACACCCTTTGCCCTTTTAGAATTTTGCTGTACAGTGGCCCTTTTTGTTCTTTGCCTTGGGTTTCTCTGCCCTCCACTTTTCCTCATCTCCTTTCTGTCTTTTGCTTTTGCCTCCTTTTTGTTTCCCTCTGTCTCCCTGCATTGGTTCCCATCCCCCTGCCATATCAGTTTAAATCCTCCCCAACAGCACTAGCAAACACTCCCCCTAGGACATTGGTTCCGGTCCTGCCCAGGTGCAGACCGTCCGGTTTGTACTGGTCCCACCTCCCCCAGAACCGGTTCCAATGCCCCAGGAATTCGAATCCCTCCCTTGTAAGGGAAATAAATTCCACACCGAGTCCGAGAACAGTGAGGGAAACGTCACAGTTTATTCGTACAGAGCGCTCTGGGAGAAGTGGGGAAACTCCGCAGCTTCGCCACACCCTTCTCTCTGAGTGAAGTTTTCAAGTTACAATTATACCTTTGGGGGCGGTCTCGCCCCCTTACACCATTGTCCAATTATCTAACATTTTTGTAACATCTTACCCTATATGGTAATGCTATGACAATCTATCTTTACATTGTGGTAAGTCAAAGGTTAACTAGCATACGCACACACAAGTGGGGTCAGTTCCATGTTTCAGCAGAAAAACAAGGAACTGTCTTCCATAAAGCGAGGTACATCTGTTTGCATCTACTTCCCCTATCTTTATGACTCGGGGTCAACGAACGTTGGGGTCTAAATGTGTCTTTTGTTTTAAGCAGACAATTTGTTGCTTGAACATTTACATGGTACAGGAACAAGAGTATTATAAACTTAAGAAATCATTCTCCCCCAACAGTCCCTCCTGTTGATCTTTTCCCATTTCATGCGGATAAGAACAATCCAATCCTACATTCGGACTGTCTCGTCATCTTGTGCCAGGATTCTTGGGCGAGCCTGGAGTTGGTGGTACTGCTGAAAATGGAGGAGCAGCTTCTGATATGTTGCGGGTGGAAGTTGGGTTGTTGTATCGTTGATGCGGGTCCTGGCAGCTATGGGTATCGCGGTACACAACTTGGACATACATATCTTAATCATCATTACCGCAAGGTTCAAGGCCAGGCATATGCCCACAATCAAAATCAGCCCCTGTACAATACTTTGTCCCAACTTAGACATCCATCCCCCCAGCCAGCCAACTTCACCATCCGGGGTGGTTCGTTTCCTCACTTCTCTCCTTATATGGTCGGCTAGGTTGGTTATATTCTCTGAATTATCGGGTATATAAGTGCAACATTCGGCCCCAATCAATGCGCAAGTGCCTCTGTTCTGGGCCAATACTTAATCTAGGGCCATTCGATTCTGAAGTACGGTAGTACGTATGGCTACCATTTCAGCTGTTATGTTCTCCATCGCCTTGGCAGTGTCGTTAGCTATTTGTTCCAAAACCCTCTCTACGTTTCTTAGTTCATCCATGGTGCGCCCTATCCCGTATGGGAACATCACAACTCCAAAGAGTCTTTCTACCGGGGTAATCGCTCGTCTTCGTCGACCTGGTGTACGCACCTCTGCCAGGGTACATACCTGTCTGACAAAGGGGACCACATATCCCAAATAATAGGACCCTGTCCATTGCCTGGGTAACCAGGGATATGCCCTATGCCCGCACACAAAATACGTGCCGCTATACGCTGCCATTTCATATATTGTGTCGGAGTTCCAAAACTGGGCCCACAGACCTCCACCTGTTTTAGTCGGAAGGCGTGAGAGGATAGTGACCCGTGCGCCTGTTGTGATATTGAGGTTGTGTGGCCAATCGCTGTACCCTATGATATGTCCCTTTCTGCTGGTGTCATTTCAGGTTAAACATATGGTCCCGGTTGGCCTCCCGATCCCCGAGGTATTGGTCAGGACTAGGAATGGGGGCTCCCTTTTATGGTCATAGGATGGTTGGTACCATCCCTGGAACGTTTGACTAATGGGGTACCCAGCACTCTCCCACTCGGTGACGTCCCCGCGGTTGTCCACACGGTAGCGGTATGATGGTCCTCCTCCCATCCGTGATCCCTCTCTTGACCTGCCTTTCATCCTTCGTTCTTGCATTGGCCCCCCTCCTCCCGTGCCATTCTGGCTCAGAAGCCACTTGACAGTCTCAATTAGGGTCAGTGGAACGGGGCGCAAAGGAATTCCCCCTTTGGAATGTATAGGGATATGTGAGCACACCCAGCAACTAGAAAAGTTCCCATTTCGCGCATAAACATAAGACATATACAAAAAGGTGTTTACATGGAGCTCTCGCTTCCGTCTCGCTTCCCACGTGCCGCACTTGACGTACACCAATGCTACTATACAGACTGTGGCACACAGTTTCATTCTTATCACTTTATATTAACAACTAGTCAAAGGCAAAATGGCCGTATATGTTGCTTGTAGTGTCTCTATTAACCTGTAGATGAATCAAAGAATGGTGGATACTACAGGCATTAGTTTTTCGGCTCGAAAACCTTAAGCTGGGTCCAGTGTTTCCACTGCCCCCGTCCTCTCATGTTGACGCAGGCACATGTATCTCCGCTAATCATAACCTCGTACGGTCCTATCCATTTGGGTGCAAATCCAGGCTTCCCAGGGATGACCTTTACCATTATGCGGGTCCCTGCCTGGGGCACATCTGGGAGGGCGGTGGATTCTAATTTCTCATCCTGCTGGAGCTACTTATCCCTGACCTGCGTTCTCATCTCCTTAAGACTGTTGCTCATTTCCAGGACGTACCTCCTGATCCTATCCCTTAAGGGTCCCACATCAGTCCCCCCTGTAATGATCCCTTCTGGGAGTTGTATTGCATTGCTCTACCCATCATTAGCTCATAGGGGGACAGCCCAGTCATCCTATTTGGGATCGCTCTTAACTTCATTAGAATGAGGGGCAACACGTCAACCCAGGTCCTCCCGGTTTCTTGGATTGCCTTTGCAATCGCCACCTTAAGGGTTCGATTCATCCGTTCTACCATCCACGAGCTCTTGGGATGGTATGGGATGTGGAATTTCTGTCTTATCCCCATCAGTTTACATTCTGCCTTTATCACCCCTCCCGTGAAGTGGGTGCCCTGATCCGAATCCATTTGCACTGGCATTCCCCATCTGGGGATGATCTCCTCGGCCAGTATCCTGGCCACCGTAGTGGCCGTACAATTTCGTGTGGGGAACGCTTCCACCCACCGAGTGAATTGGTCAATTACCACCAAGCAGTATCTTTTCCCCCGCGAGTCCGGCAGTGGCCCGGTGAAATCTATCTGTATATTTTCCCATGGCCCCCTTGGTCTCGGTTGATGGGCCATCCGTATCTTAAATGCCTTGCCAGGGTTATGTTGCGCACATGTTATACAGCGCTGACAGTGTTTGGCTATATCCCGGCCCACTCCAGGCCACCACCATTCGCGCGTGAGTAGCTCCGTCATGGACCCTCTGCCCAGATGTGCCACACCGTGGTGTAGGTCCAACAAAGTGTGCTTAATACAATTTGGGGCTATGACCTTCCCCTCTTTCCTCCACACTGAGTCTTTATCCGGGGCGCTTCCCACCGCCTTCCACTCTTCCCACTCCTCGGGGGAGGTATCCGCGTGAGGTTGGACTATGTCCACCTTCTCATGCGCCACACTACCCACTCCCTCAGTTCTCTCCTCTAAATCTTGTTCCAGTGCCCTTTGCGCGGCAGCATCCACTGCCTGATTACCCTCTTGTTCTGGGGATCTGACCTTCTGATGGGCCCGAATCTTTATTACGGCTGCCTGTAATGGCTCACCTTTGCTTTTACTAACTCCTGGACCCTCCCCTGGTGCCGGATTGGTTCCCCTCCTGTTGTGATGAACCCCCTTCTTCCTCAGGCTACCATGTAATCATGAACTACTCCGAATGCGTATCGGTTGTCGGTGTATCTATTAATTGTCTTCCCCTTAGCTAACTTCAGGGCCTCTGTGAGGGCCACGATTTCAGCAACCTGTGCCGAAAGTCCCCCCTCTAGCCATCCCGATGCGATGGTCTGCAGCCTGTCGTCTATTACCGCCCACCCATTCTGGGCGTCCCCTCCACGTACTTTCGAGACCCGTCCACGTAGAGGGTCATCTGTGCTCCCACCAGCGGTTCATCCGCGAGGCGGCCCTCGGCGGCCTCATCCTCTGCCTCGTTACATTCATGTGGTTCCCCATCCGCAAGGAGGCCCTCCGCCGGGTTTCCTCCCGTATCCCTTATGATCACTACGGATTGATCTACCGGCAGCAGGATCGCCTCCCACCGTGCTCTGCGCATATTGGAGACCGATTTCAACCGTCTGGTATTCAGCATTTCTACCAAGGTGTGTCTCATGTGCAGGACAATATCCCCAGTCATCACGGTGGGTTCACTGACTTTCACTGCCCATGCGGCACAATCGAGGGCGGCCATGCATTTCGACAGTCTGCCTACTACAGGTGACTGTTGTGTGGAATAATACGCCACCGGCCGCTTCTGTTGCGCGACTACGGCCGCATAAAACCCTCCTTCGTTTTCACAGTAAATATGGAAGGGCTTCCCCATGTCGGGCAGTCCCAGTCCCAGGCAGAGGTCAGGGCTTGTTTGAGTCGCCCATATACCTCCTCCTGTTCTGTTCCCCATTCTATGGGTGCGGTGGCAGGCTTTCCACCTTTTACCAATCTTTGGATTGGCTCTACTATTTCGGCGAACCCTGGGATGAAATTCCTACTATAGTTAAACAGTCCTAATACCTTCCTGACTCCTCGCACTGAGATCGGTCGGGGCATTGTCTGGATCGCCACCTTCCGATCACTAGGCATGGTCCTGATTCCTTGGGATATTTCCTGTCCCAGGTACGTCACAGTCTCTTGCCGATCTGAGCGTTCTTGGGGTTTACTTTAAACCCTCCATTGCTCAGAGCTTCCAGGACTGCAATAAGTGCTGCCTGGTGGGCTTCCGAGTCCTCAGACGCTATCATTAGGTCATCCACATACTGCAATACTGTGCTATGGTAGGGAATCAAGTCTATGGTCTCCAGCACAGAGTCCATGACCCGGTGAAAGATTGCTGGACTATTGTGAAATCCCTGCGGCAGTCGGTTCCAGGTATACTGCCTCCCACCCACCGTAAAGGCCAGTTTCTCCTATGACTCCTGGTCCAGGGGAAGGAACCAGAATTCATTTGCAATGTCCAGCACCGTGAATATCCTATGCCGTGGGCTCAGGCCATTCAAAATGGTAGCCGGGCTAGCCACTATGGGATGTAATTTAGGGGTAACTTTGTTCAGGGCAGTGTAAACAATAGTGAGACGGTAGGACCCGTCAGGATTTACGATCGGCCATACCGGAGAGTTTGTGGTACTCTCCGTTTCCCAGAGTATACCTTTGCTGACAAGCTCGGACACGATTTTTAATACGGCTTCCACCACTTCCGGCTTTATTGGGTACTGTCAGTGCGCCTGATGCTCAGGTCCTGCAATATGGATTGGTGTCATATTTACCCGTCCCGTGTCCTGTTTTGTTTTTGCCCAGACCTCTCCTAATGCCTCACATATTATTCCATATATCCCCAGCTCTTGTTTCCAATTTCGGATCCTTAGGGCAGCGCTACTTATTGTTGCAATGTTTCGTAAGGCGATGGACGAGTTATTTTTTCGTCCGTCCGCCTCTGGCCAAATTATTTTATTGTGCCCGGCGTCTACCAGCAATCTAAATTCCCTCATCAGGTCTATTCCCAAGATAGTTCCCTCATTATTTTTACATACCCAAAACTGGGCTAACAAGAGTTTATTCTCCAGTTCCACCACCTGCATCTCGCTTTTGAACGCCGGAATTTGTTCCCCCCCAAGTCCCACTATGTAAATCTTATGCCAAGTCAGGGGCAGGGGTAGATTTGTGATTGAGACAGCGGCTCCGGTGTCCACTAGCATTTCACATGGACGGCCCCCTACTAGTGTAGACACAAACATCCGCTCGTCTCCTCGCCCACGGGCCGGGGCCACCGCCCCGCAGCGAGTCCCCTTGGTCTTTAGGTAGTCTAGGAACTGCTTATATTCCTCGGCTCCTACTTTATCGTGCAAGGTGTTTCCGGACGTTCCCGCGCCCTTTCCTTTCTTCCAACAATTCTCCTCTACATGGCCTTTCTTATTGCAATATGTACATAATTTGGCAGAGCGGCAGTCTCGCGCCATGTGACCCATCTTTCCACATTGGAAACATGCCCCACCCCCCCTTGGAGGTGGTCCCTGCCGCCCCACCCGCTCCTGTTTCACCACTGCGGGCTTGTCCTCATGATCCTGAGCGTCCACCGAACATGCCCAGCGGACAACCTCATCGTATACATTGTGGATCATTCCTCCCAACTTTATTACCGCTTGGTGTTCAGCGGACAACCCATCTGAACGAAGGGCGGATCGGTCAGTTGCGGGTTGGCCTGTCCGAATGACTCCTTATAGGCCTTGAATAATCGTTCCCCGAATTCACTACTCCCCTCACCCTTCCTTTGCTTACATGTCGTGATTTTTCCCCAATTAACCTGAGGATTGCCCGGGGTGGTTTGGAGCGCTGTTTTAAAGAGGAGGAACGCAGCGACCTGCTGGGCTCGAGTCGTGAGGTGTGTCACCGCCGTTGCCCATCCTCCGTCCGACATCCCAGAGCCCTGTAGATTCTTCCACTTGTCTCGTGGACAACTGGCGCGTACTATGGCGTGAATGTCTCAGGGGTGTAGGTCGTGTAGGTCCCATAACATGTCTAATTTTGCCCAATAAGCCTCGTTGTTCGACCTGGGTTTTAAGGGTCCCAATTCGGTCATGACTATTTGTTTTTCGGCCGGGCTGAATGGCCAAAATTTTGAGGTAGGGTTTGCCGTCGTCCCCCACCATTTCAGAGGGGCGGCTTTCGCCTCCTTGGTGTCTGAGTCGTCCCCTGCCGGTGGGGCAGTTGGACTAACTTCTTCTTTCTCCTGATACTGGGTGGCCCTTCTCCTCCGATTTTGCCCGCTGTTACGTTAAACCCCAAAAACCGGGGAGGATTGTACATTTCCAATTGTTTTTCCAACTCCCGTATTCGCTTATTTTTTTTCTGTCAGTTTAGCGCTTAATTCTACACATTCTGTCATTTTATTCTCCACCACATCAGTCAATTTGTACCAACAAAACAGCACCTTTCTTCATTTTCTTTTGCTTCTGTGTTTCCCACCACTCCTGTTGTTCGTGTACCTTCTTTGCCGGGTCCCAACCCTCCTTTTGCATTCTATCTATCAATCCCTTTTGGTCGACTAGGTACAGTCTGGTCAGGGACTCCGTTTCCTTACCAGACATCGCAGTCTTTCCCGTCGCGGTCTTACTACTGTCAGCGATCCGTTCAGGACTTGCAGTCTATCGTCAGAGGTGTTTCAACACACTTGCGATTCGTTAAAAATGGGGCCTCCGTGACCCACTACGATCTTTTCCAGCAGCACCCGCAACTTACTACAACCACATTAATTCTTCTACACACGTCCCCCAATGTTCCAACCTGTGTGACTCAAAGTCGCAAGGAGATTAGTCCCTACTTCACTCACTGTTCCACTTTTCCGTCGCCACTTTGTCCTCTCTATGTTCCCTTAATCCTTGGCCTTCATGTGGAGCATTCGCCCTCTTAATTCCGGCTCAAGTTAGGTGACTGAGATAGTTTGTGACAATCGAGGTGGCGGGGAACACTCGTTTCTTTCACACACACACACACCACTCACACCATCCTAGCTTAGACTCTAACCCGTGGCTCAACTGTGGTTTTTCTCACTGTTCACGGACGTTTTGTTCTTTGGTGAATCGGGGCTCGGGAGTCACCCTTTCCTGGGGCTCAATTGACTGGACGGTCAAACCTTGATTACTCGTCCCTCTCCACCGGCTAGAAGCGACCATATTCACCCTGCTCGCAGCGCCAAATCTGTAAGGGAAATAAATTCCACACCGAGTCCGAGAACAGTGAGGGAAACGTCACAATTTATTTGTACAGAGCGCTCTGGGAGAAGTGGGGAAACTCCGCAGCTTCGCCACACCCTTCTCTCCGAGCGAAGTTTTCAAGTTACAATTATACCTTTGTGGGCGGTCCTGCCCCCTTACACCATTGTCCAATTATCTAACATTTTTGTAACGTCTTACCCTATATGGTAATGCTATCACAATCTATCTTTACATTGTGGTAAGTCAAAGGTTAACTAGCATACGCACACACAAGTGGGGTTAGTTCCCCGTTTCAGCAGAAAAACAAGGAACTGTCTTCCATAAAGCGAGGTACATCTGTTTGCATCTCCAACCGTTCATTGTTCTACTTCCCCTATCTTCATGACTCGGGGTCAACGAACGTTGGGGTCTAAATGTGTCTTTTGTTTTAAGCAGACAATTTGTTGCTTGAACATTTACATGGTACAGAAAGAAGAGTATTATAAACTTAAGAAATAATTCTCCCCCAACACTACCTCTATACTACCCTCTAAAGAACGCGCAGTGCCATTTTCTGAGCCGGTGTCTGTGAGTGTCAAATGCAGTGCCGCTGTCTCTTCTTCTTCATCGTCTCCTCCGTCAGTTTGCTGATGATGATGAGGGACAGGCTGTATCTCAAAGCAGAAAGGCACAAAGGTCGGGTGAGGGGATAGGGGAGGGGAGAAGCAAGATATCCATTTATAAACCATCAGCAGCTTGTAAGTGAGAAGAGATTGTGGGACCAGGGGGAACTGGGAAGGGAGAAGAAGGTTTTGTATGACCAAACCATCATCAGCAGCAGCAATTGTTTCAACTTCTCCACTGGCCACAGACTCTGTCACTGCCCCTCCAATAATTTGAAGGACAGATTCCTCAAGGTCGGTCAGGGTCTCAATGGCCACCTCCGGTCTGTTTTTGCTCATGCCTGTTCTGTGCCACCTTTGCCTGCAAGAGAAAGGGAAGGGTGTGTCAGTGAGTGTTGTGCAATGGGTTTGGATGATGTGCCTGCCATGGTTGAATAGCTAACAGTATGTGGAAAGTGTGAGATGTGTGTGTGTGTGTGTGTTGCAACAGTGGTAAGTGTGTGAGGGTGAAGTGAAGCCATGATTGTGAGGCATGAGTGGTGATAGCTGGAGATGGTTGGTCGGTGATTGATGGGGTGTGGTGCATTGAGCTGTGTGTAAGGCTTGTGGTTCACATGGTGGGATATGTCATATGCTGAAGCCTTCACTCACCTTGACCAGCCATGTGCGGTCATTGAACTTTTTGTGGCACTGGATCCAGGTGGGCTAGATTTTACATTATTTTTGCATGCATAACACCCACTTAACGTCCATTTTAACACTGAAATGACGCGTAACGCCCAGATATCACCCATTTAGCCACAAAATGGAAACTGACGCCCATTTCTCGGTCACTTATCGCCGAGCATTACTTTCCCCATGTAACGCCGAGAAAAAATACCGCCCATCCACGTTTTTTTGGCGGAATCATCAGAATAGGCGAACCCAACGCCCATAATATCGCCCAGCGTTACTTTCACACGTAATTAACGCTGAGATTTAATAATACTGACCACCTACTGTTTTTTGTCGTAAAGATCACATTTGCTGAAACTAACGCCCAGTATATCACCCATCCTTACTTTTGGCACCTCGCACACAACTCGCCAACAATATCGCTCGCCGAAAAACCGCTGGGAAAAAGTTGAACTAACCAGAACTACTGACAGCGGTATGGACGCCATGTTCTAAATCACAGGTTGCATCATTTAAAAGGCTGCTCTGCTTCAACCTCGCGAGAGTTTGAATGTACTCTGAAGGTCCTTGGAGGTGATGTGAACATCTGACCAAACATCTTATCGTACTGTGGACGATTGGAATTTACTAGGTGCCTTAGTAGGGACATTCATTCTTCGTGAACAATCGGTGGAAAACAGATAGCTATTGGAATGGGGCCTGTCCTTTTTCATCCTCTCTTGATGACCACTCACATGCTGCGGACTCGAGATGGCAGAAGGTACACTCAACAGCATCATGTGCCCAATGTAAGACATGACAGACTGATGAGGAGAACAGGGAGAAGCAGTCTTACCTCAACTTGCCCGACAGCACCTGCCTTTGGCGACTGCGCTTCCACAAAGAGGTTATCAGTGAATTCCACTCCTGACATTCATTGTTTATTCTATGGGGTATGGCGAGAAAGCAGGAATGGGGTACTGAAGTTGCATGTTCAGCCATGAACTCATTGAATGGCGGTGCGGGCTCGAGGGGCCGAATGGCCTATTCCTGCACCTATTTTCTATGTTTTTCTATGTTTCTATATGTCAGCTCATAAGGGGAGATCTGCAGCCTACCAGCATCATCAGGACTGCACTGTCTGTCGAGGTCAAGGTCACCGCGGCACTGTCGTTCTATGCATTGGGTTCTTTTCAGGCCTCAGCTGGTGATATTTGAGGTATGTCTCAGCATGCCACACATTGCTGCATTAGACAGGTCAATGAAGCCCTGTACGCATGCAGGATGGACTTTATGAGCTTCCTTATGACCAGGGAGGCTCAGACTGAGAGGGCTTTAGGATTCTACCGAATTGCTAACTTCCCCAAGGTGCAGGGAGCAATCGACATCGCGATGCGGGCACCTTTTCAGGATGCAGAGATTTTCAGGAACTGCAAGGGATTCCACTCCCTGAATGTGCAACTCGTTGTCGACCAGCAGCAAATTATTATGGCAGTGAATGCTAAATTTCCGGGCAGCATCAATGCATGAAACACAAAAGGATAGTATGCAGGTATAGCAAGTGATCAGGAAGGCCAATGCTATCTTGGCCTTTATTGCAAAGGGGATGGGGGGATGAAGTATAAAAGCAGTGAAGTCTTACTGCAGCTATAAAAGGTATTGGTGAGGCCAAACCTGGAATATTTACAAAAGCATATGCTTGCTTTGGAGGCAGTTCTGAAAAGATTCACTCGGTTGATTTCGGGGATGAGGGGGTTGATTTATGAGGAAAGGTTAAGTAGGTTGGGCCTCTACTCGTTGGAATTAAGAATGAGAGGTAATCTTATCGAAACGTGTAAGATTATGAGGGGGCTTGACAAGGTAGATGCAGAGAGGATGTTTCCACTGATGGGGGAGACTAGAACTAGAGGGCATGATCTTAGAATAAGCGGCTGCCCATTTAAAACTGAGATGAGGAGAAATTGCTTCTCAGAGGGTTGTAAATCTGTGGAATTCGCTGCCTCGGAGAGCTGTGGAAGCTGAGACACTGAATAAATTTAAGACAGAAATAGACAGTTTCTTGAACAATAAGGGGATAAGTGATTAAGGGGAGCAGGCAGGGAAGTGGAGCTGATCTTAGTGAATGGCGGAGCAAGCTCGAGGGGTCTCCTAACTTGAGGAAGGACATTCTTGCTATTGAGGGAGTGCAGCGAAGGTTCACCAGACTGATTCCCAGAATTGCAGGACTGACATATCAAGAAAGACTGGATCAACTGGGCTTGTATTCACTGGAGTTCAGAAGAATGAGAGGGGATCTCATAGAAACGTTTAAAATTCTAACAGGTTTAGACAGGTTAGATGCAGGAAGAATGTTCCCAATGTTGGGGAAGTCCAGAACCAGGGGTCACAGTCTAAGGATAAGGGGTAAGCCATTTAGGACCGAGATGAGGAGAAACTTCTTCACCCAAAGAGTGGTAAACCCGTGGAATTCTCTACCACAGAAAGTTGTTGAGGCCAATTTACTAAATATATTCAAAAAGGAGATAGATGTAGTCCTTACCACTAGGGGGATCAAGGGGTATGGCGAGAAAGCAGGAATGGGGTACTGAAGTTGCATGTTCAGCCATGAACTCATTGAATGGCGGTGCAGGCTCGAAGGGCCAAATAGCCTACTCCTACACCTATTTTCTATGTTTCTATGTATGGCCTACTCCTGTTCCTATTTCTTATGTTCTTATACTTCTATCAAATCACCCCAATGCTGGGGATGTTGGCCTGGTTGAGGACACTAATGTTGTTGTGTCTGTTCTCCCAGGGGATTTGTAGTATTTTGCGGAGACATCGTTGGTGGTATTTCTCCAGTGACTTGAGGTGTCTACTGTACATGGTCCATGTCTCTGAGCCATACAGGAGGGCAGGTATTACTACTGCCCTGTAGACCATGAGCTTGGTGGTAGATTTGACGGCCTGGTCTTCGAATACTCTTCCTCAGGCGGCCAAAAGCCGCACTGGCGCACTGGAGGCGGTGTTGAATCTTGTCATCAATGTCTGCTCTTGTTGATAAGAGGCTCCCGAATTATGGGAAATGGTCTACGTTGTCCGGCTGGGGGGGGGCCGTGGATCTTGATGACTGGGGGACAGTGCTATGCGACGAGGACAGGCTGGTGGAAGACCTTTGTCTTATGGGTGTTTATTGTAAGGCCTATGCTTTCGTACGCCTCAGAACTACGTCGACTATGTCCTGGAGTTCAGCCTCTGTAGGTGAACAGATGCAGGCATCGTCCGCGTACTGTAGCTCGACAACAGAGGTTGGGGTGGTCTTGGACCTGGCCCGGAGACGGTGAAGGTTGAGCAGGTTCCCACTGGTTCTGTAGTTTAGTTCCACGCCAGCGAGGAGCTTGTTGACTGTGAGGTGGAGCATGGCGGCGAGGAAAATCGAGAAGAGGGTTGGGGCGATGACGCAGCCCTATTTGACCCTGGGTCCGGGCGTAGATTGGGTCTGTAATGGATCCGTTGGTAAGGATCACGGCCTGCACGTCGTTGTGGAGCAGGCAGATGATGTTGATGAACTTTTGGGGGCATCAGAAACGGAAGACGACGCTCCATAGACCCTCGCGGCTGACAGTGTCAAAGGCCTTTGTAATGTCTAAGGGCTGGCGCTGTTCCCTGCATTTTTCCTATGATGATGATGCATCGCACTATTGACACCGAGGCCCGGATAGGGTTATGGATTGGGGGTGTGGCGGAGGGTTTGGGATTCCAAGATATGGTGTTCGTTAGCGCTGCGCACTGTGAAAGATTGAAACTGAGAATCGCAAAAATACTTACCCTAATTTTGATTGTTTATAAAGTTTTGTTGAACCAATCACAGTTTAGTTGCCAAGGAAAACCTGCCTTTGTGACGTCGAGTGATCCCAAATGGCGCAGGCGCAGTCATTCGCGAGTTAACGGCGACTGATGCCAAATGGCGCAGACGCAGTCATTCGCGAGGTGACGTCGGGTGATCCCAAATGGCGCAGGCGCTGTCATTCGCGAGGTGACGTCGTCCCGTTGCGAGCGTGCGGCGGGGCTGGTTCGGTTAACTGACGCGGTGACGGGTGCTCTCATTGTTGGCGAATAACACAGTTAGACGTTAACATGTTTCGGAGGAAGTTGTCGGCTTTAGAGTATCATAACAGCGGCGTGTTTGACTGTAAAGGTATGGGCTCCGGAACCGGCAATTGTTGGACCGGTTGCGAGGCCGTGGCCGCTTTGATGGTTCACAGGGCCCAATTTAACCTGCGCCAGGGCCACAGCGCGTGCGCTCCGCTTTGTATAGTTCAAGCTGATGCTGCAGTGTCCGGGATATAAAGCCGAGCACGATTTCTATACTTAACGAGCCACCCACCAATGGTTTCTTCAGTCTTGCATAATGCTTTAAAATTAATTTAAAAAACTAAAGACTTCCATTGTATGTCTGAGAGAGGTCCAAAATGCAGCATATAAATCACTGTTATGCCGGCAAATGGAGCAGCCATTTTGTGCACAGCAAGCTCTTTCAAGCAGTGGTGAAGTGATTGAGCAGTTAATTAATCCGATTATGATGGTGGGTGAAGAAGAAAATGGAAAACACAGTTCCCTGTCTTTTAAATAGTGGCACAGGATCTTTCATGTGCACCCAATCGGGATTTCTAATTTGTAGGAAATAATAGAATTGAACTAAATACGATTTTCACAGGATAAATACTCCTTGTGAATTTGTATTTGTACAAGCTGCAAAGTGGCAAAGTACAATCTGTCCAGAAGCAAATTTATAGTGGGGTTCTTGAGCGAGAGTGAGACAACCTAGACAAAATAAAACATTTTATTTCCAGTAACTAAGCTTTGAAATAGATTTGTGATGGTGCAGAAGTATGTTGTGGAAGTACTTTATGTATTGTTAGATGCAATGTTGAGAGATATGTTAATATTGTATTGGAACTGGAACATTTAGACATTGCACATGCAACAACTGACTGATGTGACAACAGTCTTAAAATAGAGCAAATCCTGTAAAATGTAGAGGTGTAATAAATATAGTTTGTTATGCATTATGGCTTTGTTGAAGATTCAGTATAAATAACTACTTGTAAAGAAAGATGTGAAATCAGGGCTCAAAAATGAGAAAAGGGGGACATAACCTATCATGGCTCTGGTGTCCTATTAAAAATGAATGAAACCTGAATGTTTCAACCTTTATTTCCCATTCTAGTTAAACCATCTTACTTAATTCTAATGAAGAAATAGTTGAGGTTTACAAAATCCTTTTTACAAAGGTGAAAATATAATTGTATAATTTTGTAATTGCAAATAAAAAAAATTCTCAGGAAATGTAAAGCAGTTTCTTTTGGTGTAATTTTTTTCAGTGCCCTATCTGCTCCACTGGAGGAATAAGTATAGCTAACGATCTTCAAATTGGCAGTGATGCTTACATTATCAGTGAAGTATGTGTGTATAGCAAGTGGGTTATGAGATCTGCTGAAAAACATTGTTTGGAGTACAAGTCTAAGATCCTGACTCATTTAACTTACTGCTCCATCTGTACCAGTGATTCTGAACTATTTTTCAATAGCGCAGAGGAAGAATTTTAACTTCAGCTCTATCATCAAGAGGCTGTGTTGTCATAAGTTTTTAGGCCTGGGAAAATTCATTTGAGTTTTTGAATATCAACTGCATGAGAGTCAGTTATGCATGTTGGAGGTACATCATAAGAAGGGAAAGGGCCAGTCAGCCCATCAAAGATCATTCCACTGATACTCTAGCTTTCCCATCATATGCATCTAACTATTTTGAATGATCCCAATGTTTTGCCTCAATTACCCTACCTGAAAGATTACCAATATTATTAATCAAGAAGTTTTTTCTGATGCAGGTTGCCATTTAAAAAGTTGCTTGTTTACATAACGCTTTAATGTATCTTTACAATATTCCAAAGTGCAGTCACAACCAACAAATTGTTTCTGAAGTGCAGTTACTGATATATAGGTGGAAATGGAAACCAACTTCACACGGCAAAATCCTACAACCAGTTAATGAGACCAATGACTCATTAATTTTTATTGGTGTTGATTGAGGAAGGAATGATTGAGGAAGGAGAACCCCCACTTCTTTTGGTGTGGTGCCATGGGAACTTTTATGCATGCTTGAACAGGTGGATAAGGTTTCAGTTTAAATGATTCATCCAAAAGATGACATCTTTACTAATGTAGCACTTCCTCTAGTCTATGTGCTCAATTGCATAACAACATAAATGGGAGCAGGAGTCGGCCATTCGGTCCTTCGAGCCTGCTCCGCCATTCAATAAGATCATGGCTGATTTACTGCAACTCCATCTTCCCACACCATCCCTGTATCCCTTGGTTCCCTTAATCCTAGCGTAGGGCTTGACCCATGACCTTCCCCAATTAGACTTTCTCCAGTTAGCAAAAACTCCTTCAATATCAGTGATCTTCGACCAGACTTCTGAAAATGTTGAGGGGGATAAAAAGACTATTTATGAAAATAAATCCAATAATTCTGCTTTATCTATTTTAAAGGTAGAATCAAAATGTCTTTTTCCAAAAATCAACCATAGTTTTTAAAAAGATTGCAGTAATGCTGAGTAAGTGCAGTGTTCTCTTTCTGATAGTTAATCAAACAGCCAATTACGAGCTTACTTTTAGGGGAGGGATGGGACAGTTCATTAATCAATCTTAAACCTTGGGAGAAGATGATTATTAAAAGCTATTATTTCAAAAGCAAGCTTTAATATTTACAGTCCAAATTCTGAAATATACTGTGTAAATGTGAACCTTAAATCTAAGTATAGATCTTAGTGAGTCATAGAAGTTCCACTTGTGAGACATTGCTAATAGTTCAACATTGGATTTTTCCTGTCAATTCTTGATATGAAAATTAGTAATTTGATGTTCAGATCTGTTTCACATATATAAAACAGCTGTATAGTTTAAATTCTGGAAATAAATCTCCTTTGTGGTGGATAGTACAGTGCAAAGATTTTTTTAACACATTTAATTGGTCTTGAGTTTGCAGTTTTATCTGTCAATGTATTAAATCTGTGTGTCTGAAGAGGTTACTTTTTATATTCTAGATGAGGTGGAATTTAGAAATTTAATTGTGTGGCTTGAAGATCAGAAGGTAAGACATTATAAGATTGAAGAGAGAGGCAACCTTAGAAATGTGCACAGTAATGAATGGCCAAAACACTTTGAAAAGGTGAGCATTATTTTGAATAAAGCTTTGTGTATTTTAAATATGCATGTTTTAATCTGTCAAGAATATATCGTTTTACCAGTGAATTAGACCCGTGTCTGGGTGTGAATTTTTTAAGATTGCAAACAATAGTGATGTAGGGCCCAAGTTTGCTCCAACTTTGTAGTACAGAAACGGTGCCAATTTCTTACCTCCGTATTCTCCCCATTGGTTCCAGGCCTGTGGCCTGTGACGCAGCGCATCGGTACGCGTGGTGGGTGGAGCTACAGCCCTGCGTCAAAAAGAGTGCCAGCAACTGCACGCGTGCGCAGTGGAGTCTGCACGCATGCGCAGTAGCTCCTAGCTCCTGGCTCCGGGTGACCCTATCCCTGGCCGAAGGAACGACACGATGTTCGCCGCCCCATCCCGGGTTGATTGGCCTGCCGCACAGGCCGGCCGCTGCCTTCCTGTGCTAAGGGCTACAAGAGACAGGTTGGTTGGGGGGAGGGAGAGAAGAGTTTTGATTGGGAGGAGAAAAGAATCTTCAAAGATTTTCCTTTTTTAATATCTAGCTATCTTTAGTAAAAATATACTCAATTTAATCAGGCTGATAGCACCTACACCCTGTTCAGTCTCGCTGCTTGGGATTTAAAAAAAAAACTAGCATTCCATCATAACACTGTCATTTGGAGGCCACCTGCTGATTTCTTAACTCACCAGAGTTTTTCAGAACGTACAAAAATGGCCACTTACTCTGGCCTAACTTAGTTTGGAGTAAATTTTAGCTGGCTAAACTTGCTTAAATGGCCAAAACAGGTGTAAGTGGCTGGTAACGCCCCCTTTTGGGGGAAAAAAAACTTAAAGAAAACCTAACTCACTGACACTGGAGCAACTTAAATGGGGAGAATCGTGATTTTTAAGTTGCTCCAAAAAAAAATGGAGCAACTCCTGAGGAAATTTGGGCCCATAGAAACAGCAGTACACAAATGATGCAAATGGTTTGAGACTGGGCAGAAGGAGGGAACAGATCAGTATGCATTGACAACCAGAAAAATATGGCTGGTCTTTATTGGGATTGACTTGCATTTTCCTTTATCACTTCACTCCTTTGACTGCTGACTGGTACCCCTGTATTCTTCAACTGTCAGTTCTGCAGCTTGCTGCCAATTTTCAACATGTTTGACTTGGGTCAGTTGCCATGAAGTGGTAAACTTACATAATCTTTTCATACAATGTCATTGAATGTTTTACTAAACCTTTGCCAGGAATATTCTAGACCAGTAGAAGGGGATATTATCTTCCTTGAGGTTATAACCGCCTCAGAAAATAGTAGTCATAGAAATTACAGCGCAGGAGGAGACCATTTGATATATAGTGATGGTGGTGATAGCTTTTCAATTGAAACTATCTACTCTAATCCCACTTCTTTTGCCCTTTTCCCATATCCTTTTACATTATTTTTAAATGTTTCTCAAGTTCCCTTTTAAATATTGCAGCCACTGCCTCAATAATCACTTGTAGACTATTCCACATTCTAATAACCCTCCTGTGGAAAAATACAATAATTCTGCTCCCTTTGTTCTTTTAGCAATAATCCTGAATCTGTGTCCCTTTACTTACAATAAGTGGAAGCAATCTTTTATTGTTTACACACTTTCAGAATTTTTGAATCAATATTTGATTCCCCTTCACCCACTATTCACTGTTCCATTGGGGAATTTTTTTTACTTTGAGTCTTTCTTTGTAATGTTTCATTCATTGGCTCAGCCTTGGATCATTGGTGGCAGCACTTTTGTCTCTTGAGCCAGAAGGTTCTAGGTTCAAGCCCCACTACAGAGACTTAAGCATATAATCTAGACAGACACTTCAATGCAGTACCGAGGGAGGTGCTGCACTATTGGAGATGCCGTCTTTCGGATGAGATGTTGAAATCGAGGCGCTCTGCCTCTCAGGTGATGTCAAAGATCCTACGGCACTATTCAAAGAAGAGCAGAGACTTGTCCTGGCCAATTTTTCTCTAAACACTAAAAACAGAAGATCTGGTTATTTAGCTCATTGCTGTTTGTAGAACCTTTTTCTAGACAAATTGGTTGCTGCGTTTCCCTATATTACAATAGTTATTACATTTCAAAAGTACTTAATTGGTTGTGAAGCGTTTCGGATGCTCTGAAGTCATGCAAGCTCTTTTCTTTCCTAGCATAATTGTAACATGCCAATTGACCTTGTGTCCCTGAAACTATATGTGGTACTGGAGGATTTGTGTAATATTAAAATGTGGGAAATTCCTGGCACTATTAATCTTTACATTTCTGTACTAACCCACAGGGCAGATGACACTTGTGTTCTTAATTGCATCCTCTTGTATCAAGAGTTTCATTAAATGCTTTTCTTGTCTGAAAAGCAATGATAGCAGATTTGTTGTTGCAAAGAAATTGCATTGGTAGAATGGAAGGGCTGCTTGTAATTTTCCACATCCCTAGCCATCGACTCCATCCATCTCCCTGGCCACTGGCTGGCTGAACCGACTGTTCACAACCATGGGATTCTATTTGACCCTGAGATGAGTTTCCAACCACATATCCGCTCTATCACCAAGACTGCCTACTTCCACCTCTGAAACAACGCCCGTTTCTGCCCTTGCCTCAGCTCATCTGCTGAAATTTAACATTTATATGAAAGCCTTAATTTAACTTTTGTGTTAATCCTTTTATATGGTTGATTTTGTAAACTTAAAATTCTATTGTATCTGTGATTCCTTTACTTTCAGTACCTGACAGATGTAAACTGCCCATTCAAGGCTGAAGAAAGGCAGGAAAATGTTGACTGGCTTCTGGGCTTGGCTGTGAGACTTGAATATTCAGATAATGGTACGCTTCTTTAAATCACTTGATGTTGCATAGCCATTTTATGTGATATTCGGCTAGAATTTCAATCTGTCAACTAGAAGTTAGTGGAAAATCTAAACGTGAGGCTTTCTATCCTTGTGTAACTTTCAATTTTTTTAATTGACCTGTTTTTTTTGTTTACGGGCCGTAAATTGCGACTTCTCCGGGTATGTACGATGTGCACACTCACCCTAAGAGGCCTCGCAAATGCCAGATCTCACCATGCAATGCACATCTGTCAAAATCGCACGCACCCCCGGGAGAAGGACATTCGCATGCAGAGATTTGGGCTATTTGCCCAACTCCTGCCCAGCGAATGTCCTTCAAACTCTCGCGCCTGATAAAAGCAGGCATTTAGCCTACTTTTTACCAGTGTATGTGTTTTTAAAAGATAGAAAAATTTAATTTTATCACTAATTTTTATATTAAAAATTCTGTCCGTTTTAAGGTAAGTTTATTTTTACCCCTATTAAAACGTGTTTAAAAAAATTCAAATTTTTTGTCAAATATTCAATGTTAAATTCAATTTCAATTAACTTTAAATATGTTTTTGGGGGTATTCTCATTGATGATAATGGGAGCTCGGTCTGTACGAGCTCCCATTACTATCAATGAGAATACTCCAGGCCCACGTGATTCCAGATTGAGCTTATGTTCCTGGGATGTGAGCCCATACGCTGGACTGCGCATCTAGGCCTCGGACTGCAAGTATACATTCTTCCGGGATCACCAGGTACTTTCGTGTAAAAAAAAAAAAAAAAAAAAAAAAAAATTTGGTCGGAGGCGCCTGCCCACAGGAAACCTTTAACCACAATTTTTGGACTTTGATTTTTTTTTTTTGTGGTATCTGTTTACAAATTGGTAATTAAGCATTCATTAAATGTAGACCACAATATAACATTGAGGCAGGATAAAGCTATAGTGCATTAAATGATTCTGTTGATGTCCATTGACTATTTGTGCTTAAACTTTCAACTGAACTTTAAGCTCTAAGCATCCATTATTTTCTATATATTTGAGAACTGGTTGTGGTTAGTTTTCCGTAGTCTGCTTTTAAAATGGAATATCCTCACTTTCCTCTTTAAGCGATCACAATTCGACTGTTAAAAGGGGAGCAACACTATTGGGGAGAGGTGAAAGTATACTAAAGTACTTGTCCCCTCTCATCGTCCTCCAGCCTATGACTTTTATTTCTGTCTGTACCTCGGGAGACATTCCAAATTTCAACAATAACCATGTTGGTTATATGGGTCAACTGTGCTGTTGTGTACAGCTGGTGATTTGGTGATAGTTCCCATCCTTTTCCAAAATTGGCATTCCTGACCAGAGAATGCTGATTTCCACGCTGATAATGAAAACTTCCTATTCTTGTATGGTGTACATATAATTGCAGAGTAAATCTGCTTAGCTGGGAGAACACAAGAGAACACGGAGCAGGCCATAAGGCCCCTCGAGCCTGCTCCGCCATTCAATAAGATCATGGCTGATCTGATCATGGATTCAGCTCCACTTCCCTGCCCGCTCCCCATAACTCCTTATCGCCTCATCGTTTAAGAAACTGTCTATTTCTGTCTTAAATTTATTTAATGTCCCAGCTTCCACAGCTCTGAGGCAGCGAATTCCACAGATTCACAACCCTCAGAGAAGAAATTTCTCCTCATCTCAGTTCTAAATGGGCGGCCCCTTATTCTAAGATCATGCACTCTAGTTCTAGTCTCCCCCACCAGTGGAAACATCCTCTCTGCATCCACCTTGTCTAGCCCCCTCATAATCTTATACGTTTCGATAAGATCACCTCTCATTCTTCTGAATTCCAATGAGTAGAGGCCCAACTTCCTCAACCTTTCCTCATAAGTCAACCCACTCATTCCTGGGATCAACCTAGTGAAGAACCTTCTCTGAACTGCCTCCACAGCAAGTATATCCTTTCGTAAATATGGAAACCAAAACTGCACGCAGTATTCCAGATGTGGCCTCACTAATACCCGAACCATTTATCCCGACTTTGTTTTCTGTTTGTCAGCCAATCTATCCATGCTAATATATTACCCCCAACCTCGTGAACTTTTATCTTGTGCAGTAACCTTTTGTGTGGCACCTTGTCAAATGCCTTCTGGAAGTCCAAATACACCACATCCACTGGTTCCCCTTTATCCACCCTGTTGGTTACATCCTCAAAGAATTCCAGCAAATTTGTCAAACATGACTTCCCCTTCATAAATTCATGCTGACTTTGCCTGACCAAATTTTGCTTTTCCAAATATCCTGTTATTGATGTGGTCAGTTATCAGCAGGCTTTCTCTGTGCTCAAAACAAAATTTCTCCCTTGTAGATAAAGGAAACTGCACTTTGTTCATGGGAGGCTGAAGGATTTAACTAGACCAAAAGTACCTCTTTCCATCTCGTGTTTTAAAAAAACATTTTTTTAAATTCTTTTTCCTCATGTAAATGCATTGTACTTGGTTTACAAGTAGGTTATTGGAGCCAAAAACCTTAAACTCTTTCAAAAGTAAGTCAGATGATGTGATGGGGAACTTTTACGTTGGAATCAGAGGTTTGCATTTATGCGATGGTTGAATTAAATATATAAAGGGATTAATTTACATAATATAGAATTTTCTATTGTGGTATTATACATGTAGAATGAAACAAATTAATGTCCTTTCTTTACTGTTAGCACATCTTTTATGTTAATGTTAACTAAACTATATGTGACAAATTGTCTTTGCCATATGTTGACCGTCCATTACTGTGGTGTATATCATTGTTCTAAAAGTGTAAATGCGTTTTTAAAAAAAAAAATGTAGAACTTTCAACATTGATCTGTTTCAAACATAATGGGCATAAATTGAACTTCTTGATCCTGAACTGATGAATGATGTAGTGGTTATGGTACAGAGCTGTGAGGTTGTGGAATTCACTTCTGGGGTTAATCTTTGAGGCAGAAACAGTCAAAATGTAAGATTAGATTGGATAGATGGATGAAGCACAAGGAGATAAAAGCATATGGGAACAGGGTGAGCACATATGCTTAGGATATTTGGGATAAATGGTCTGTTTCTGTGTAACTTCCAATCCCAACCATGGCAACTTTTAGCTGATAACTTGTGGGCCAGAAACATGAACTCAGACTGTTGCATTGTCGTAAAACCTGGTTCACTGATGTCCTTCAGGGAAGGGAGCATGTCACCCTTACCTGGTCTGGCTTGCATGTGACTCTAGTTCCACACTATGTAGTTAATTGTATATGCCCTTTGAAGTGGCCTAGCAAGCTCTTGGCTGTAAAAACAATTCCTAGGAGCTAGGCAATAATTGTGGCCTTGCCAGTGTTGCCCACAACCTGAGAAATTTTAAAAGTGGGGTCGTCTGTCATTAAGCTTGTTTTTAAAATTGAATCTTTTTTCCCTCACAGTGGATAAATACAAGAATTGTACAGCAGATAGTGTAAGAAATGACGCTACTAAAAGCACAGATCCACTTATTAATCTGGATGGTAAGTAACAGCCATGCTCAGCCATAATTTACTTCAAGAGCAAGAGACATGATTAAAGCACTTGTATAGATTGTCCAGATTGACCAAAAAGTTGCAGATAAGCAATCTGTTTCTGTTGAAAGGCCCAGGGCACTGCTCAATAAATATTGCAGTAGCCTATCAACATCTGGACTAATCATTAAAACATTATTCACTAGTTCTCATATTACAGGCAAGGTTTGGAATGTGCCATGTATGGAATCATGGATGTGAACTTGTATTAGTCTCCTATTACGCCTTTACTGGGTTGCCAGTGCATTTTTTGTATTCGTTTTTATATAACGTTTAGCTATACTAATCTTACTTTATGACTCGACCAGAAAGTAGTTTCTTCCACTTAATCCAATCAATTTTACAGTTTATTTAGCTCTCCTAACAACCCATTCTTAAAGTTTGAGTTATACTGCCGCCTTTGCATTAATGTGAAATGGTTTTTGGTGCTTACTGACACAAAAGTGGCAGTATAACTTCGGATTAGGCCCCAATTATACCCCTGGGCGTATTTGAGCCAAGTAAGACTCCTGCCACTTCCTACCACTTTGAGATCACATCAGCTGCTGTATAACTCCATATAGTGCAATATTGTATTCTGAAAGTGTATAGGCTGTCATTGGAACTCCCTGCATACTTTAAAACTTTGTATGGAATCCTTCTAACACTGAGAACAGACACTTCCTGTTTCCTAACATCAAAATTAGTTGCCTGCGTGCGCCGCCATGCATGTGTCTATAAGAATGCGGAACTCAGTGTGACATGCAGCAAAGTGCAATTGATATACTTTGATCCGCTAACTACACAGCACTCTGGATAGCAGTCTAAGACTGATAGCTGCAGCATAACTAGATCCTAATCCTCAGACTTTTCCAGCTGTATTCTAGACTTCTGTTTGCTCATGGTTCTTTTCAGCTGTGTTGTCCAACTGATTGTTTCATGGTTTTTTTGTTGTACCTCTACAAAATTCTATACAAGTTCAAGGAATGGAATAAAATCATATCACAATCTTTTATCAGATGGGTTTTGATTGCTCCCTGTTGGCTTTAATTTGCATGTTATATAAGTAAAACTGAGGGTGAAATTGGGGAGTGCCCCATTTGGGGCGTTAACTCTTAAAAGTTTGAAAAATTTGTGCCAGGCGCTAATGGTTTCAAACTTTAAAAAAAATCTGGCGTTTGCGCTCAGAAGGAAGTGGACGCTAAATCTAGTGCTCCACTTCCTTCCTGGAGCGCAATTGGCAGCAGGTGGCGAGGTGAGTGGTGCAACGCTGCACACTGGGCCGTCAGTGCTGCTGTGTTGCAAGCTTCTTCCCACCCTTAAAGAGAAGGGTCATCGCTGCAGGGTTTTCAAAGGGAAAAATACTTAGCTTCTCCACGACGACAACCTTGATCACAGTTGATCAGCCCGGCACTCGAGCAGAATGCTGGGCTGATTCATTGCGGGCAGGAACACACGAGAAAACCTGCAAGAGAGAAGGTAAAAGTTTTTTTTTAAACTTATCTCGGCCACCACTCCTTTAAGCATTGTCCCTGAAGTGATCGGCCACCCGATGCACGCCACTTGCAGCTGTCTGTGTTTGTGCCTGGCGATACTGCAGGAGGTTAAACGCAATTTTGGGTCCGGGGCGATGCGCACGGTGATGACTTCATGATCTCCGGGCGAAGGAAATCAGGGCGTCGTGCTGCCGCAAAACTCCTGCCAAATTTAGCAGGCATCTGATCTCGCCACCCCCGGAGTAATGGGAGACGCAAAGAAGCTTTAGATGAATTAGGGAGCGGGAGAAAAAAAATGGAATTTCAAAAGTGAAAGATTTTCTATTTGGATCAGTGAATTTTATTACACTTGAAATCTATATTGCCATTTGGGCTGAGTTTGCTGAAAACTTGCATATTATAGTGCAGAAACACCAGGAAATTATGGCATGAGTGACATGGAATTATGCATGCCGTAATTTGCTGCGATTTTTACGATGTGCCACAGACCCTTGCCAAAAAAGGTGAACCGCTAATTACCATAGCTCCACCCCCTTAAAGTAAATAGTAAGATCTAGAATTAACACCACTGTGATAGCAACAGCCATTTTGACCATTACATAATGGTGTTGGAATGCTCAGAACCAGTGAATTACTTATTCGCTCAGCAGCTTGCCTGAGGGTAACATCTTCATTGCCTTAGTTGAGGTTTTGATGTTCCTAAAACAAGAAAATAAGTGTTTTGACAGCCAGGCATGAACTGATTTTCCCCGACTGATATATTTTTACATTAATATTTATTAAGCTGTTCATTAAGCGTGGATTGCAACTGGTAATGAAATATGATTAGGGATCGCACATGATTCAAGAGACAACACTAAGCAATACGGGTCCCTTCTTAAAGCTGATTTTATATATTTACTGTTGTAGTACAAACTCAAATTAAACCCGACCTAGATATTCTGTCTGTACATACTGCATCCCATCCCCAGGCTATCAAATTGGAGCCACTGGTCCTAAATGTGTCCCTGCTGAATAATCTGTTCCATTTTAAATAGGGCCCTGGTACCTTGGATATGTATCAGATATCTGGTATGCTGCAACGTAATCTCTCTTTCCAGCAAGTTGTGATGTGAATTCACCATTGGAAGATCAGGGAGCACAACATTTGTGGCATTCACCAATATCGCCATTGCATCGAATTCCGGTCCATTGCATTTCTGGATTCTCAGAGAAGCATTCACCCTGCAGAGGGTGCTGTTTACAGCCACTGGTGCTTTCTTACATACTATCATATTTTATAACCACAATTCCATCAAAGTATTGAGACAATTAAATTGCTGTTTTTGTTTGAGACTTATCTTCAGCATTCAAGAAACCATATTCACCCAAATTTACATTTTTTATTTGAAATACTGCTGTTTAAATTTTTTCTGTCCCGCTACAAATATTTTGGTTCTTTTTTGTTGTAGTTAACAACCCTGACTTTAAGGCCGGTGTGATGGCATTGGCTAACCTTTTGCAAATCCAGCGCCATGATGACTATCTGGTAATGTTGAAGGTAAGCACAATCAGCTTCACTAGTGTCCTTTGAACATGTCTCAACAACTTGTGTAAGAGAGTTCTCTTTGTACTGCACCTGATGAAGAAATAATTTAATGAATGATGTATTGATGCATTTCCCAAGATACGTCATAAAGTAAATGAGCATGCATCTCATTACATAAATAAAAATGTAAAAACTGCAAATGGTAGAACTGAAACTAAACTAAAACACTGGAAGTATGCAACAGGTCAGTCAAGCGAATACAGGTTAATGTTTTGGGTTTTAGAGCCTTTCTTGGAGTTGTAATATGCGTAACGGTTGAAGGGCGAAGCCGGAGGACAAATAAGATATTTCAGTCACATAGAAAATGAATGGGTTGAATGATATGCAAACTGCTTAATAGAAAATCTTGATCTCGAAGATTATCTCTCAGGCAACTGAAAGACATTACAACAAAAACAAATAGCTGAGAGAGTAAAATGACATGAGGGAGACTCTCTCAAAAAAAAATATATAAGAAAAGGGAGTGGGGAAGGGACGGGACGGGACCCTGCAGATGCAGAAATTCTGAAGTGATGATAGAAAGTAAAAATGGAAATATAGTAGACCTGCTAGTTCCACTCCACCTTCCCCCAAAAGCCTAATCCCCTAGGTGCAGTACACCCCTGCCAGAACTGTGTTCTAAAGAATGATACACACCCAGAATGTCAACCATATCCCACCTCTCCTCCCTTTCTCTGTTGTTCCCCCTACTCCTTGCTGGCAGATCTACCCCACACCACCAGTATTTCCTGCTGTAAACTAAATGGGAATATAGCTAATGTCTGATATTGGTGTTTAAATCAGGGTGCACTTCATTTATATAAGTTGCATTTCATCATCATATGGGTACTGACTGTTTGCATTCCTATCAGTAATCAGACTGCACAATCTGACATTCTACTCTTCCCACTCGTGATGAGTGTATCGAGTCCTTGGAAGTTACTCTGGTGTCACTGATGAGTGCAAAACAAAACACTGCAGGAGGAAGAGTAGTTTAGTTAGGCTCTGTATCCTCTATGACTCTTTATACTTGACCTATTTGTGGTACAGTTAGCTGCTCCATCCTTCTCTACTGCCCTTCCTATGTGGTTCAAGTCCACGAGATAGCCCCTCATGGAAACCCACTGGGTTGCAATGAAGTCTTCTACCTCCCTATGTTCTTGGGTACTCATCCCAACATAGCCAGTACATTTCCAGAAATGGCTTCTCCTGTCACCCCTACATTATCATTATCCCCTGAATACCTCCTTCTTTCCCTAGTTTACATGTTTTCCTTCAGACACTTTATCTGTAGATTTGCGGTCAGTTTCCATTTGTAATTTAATAACTTTTAGCTCCCATCGGGAGCCATCCCCGTCAAGAGAATATATTGGATGTTCTGGTGCACAGTGCAGTTTTCCAACTATCAACGAAAATAGTCCAAATATTAAAAGTACATATACCCAGATTTTGAAGTTACCCCTTGCGTTTAGCATGTTGCTGTAGAAAATTTTCTAGTGAAGAAAGAATTTTCTCTGGCAGCTGCTACATGACTTGTAAAATGTCTGTTTTTCCTAAGATTTAATCTTGCTTAGAACATCTTCATGGTTTTTTTAGCCAGCAGCTGTATCCATATTTTTCCTACTGAAAAATGTCTTAAGACATTGTGTACTCTTCAAGAGATACATAAGGAACAGATATAACCACTGAAATGCTCAATTAATTTTTGACGCTGTAAGCAATGGGACTAACTGCTTTGTTCCAGCAGAGTTGTAAATGAAACCATCTAATGCTCCATAGGCTTCCGTCGAGAAAACATTTTGTAGAATTGATTCCATATGTTCGCCATGAAATCTGTAAATTCTTCTGTAAGGACACCCTCAAAGCCTCCCTGATAAAGTGCAATATCCCCACTGACACCTGGGAATCCCTGGCCAAAGACCACCCTAAGTGAAGGAAGTGAATCCGGAGGGTGCTGAGCACCTCGAGTCTCATCGCCGAGAGCATGCAGAAATCAAGTGCAGGCAGCGGAAAGAGCGTGCGGCAAACCTGTCCCGCCCTCCCTTACCCTCGACGACTATCTGTCCCACCTGTGACCGGGACTGTGGTTCTCGTATTGGACTGTTCAGCCACCTAAGGGCTAATTTTAAAGAGTGGAAGCAAATCTTCCTTGATTCCGAGGGACTGCCTATGATGATAGAAACATAGAAAATAGGTGCAGGAGCAGGCCATTTGGCCCTTCGAGCCTGCGCCACCATTCAATATGATCATGGCTGATCATGCAATCATGTACCCCACTTCTGCCTTCTCTCCATACCCCCTGATCCCTTTTGTCGTACGGGCCACATCTAACTCCCTTTTGAATATATCCAACGAACTGGATTCAACAACTTTCTGTGGTAGTGAATTCCATAGGTTCACAATTCTCTGGGTGAAAAAGTTTCTCCTCATCTGGGTCCTATATGGCTTACCCCTTATCCTTAGACTGTGACCTCTGGTTCTGGACTTCTCCAACATCGGGAACATTCTTCCTGCATCTAACCTGTCCAACCCGTCAGAATTTTATATGCTTCTGATCCTTCTCTCTCATTTTTCTAAATTCCAGTGAATATAAGCCTAGTTGATCCAGTCTTTCTTCATATGTCAGTCCTGCCATCCCGGGAATCAGTCTGGTGAACCTTCACTGCACTCCCTCAATAGCAAAAATGTCCTTCCTCCGATTAGGAGACCAAACCTGCGTGCACTACTCAAGCTGTGGTCTCACTAAGGCCCTGTACAACTGCAGCAAGACCTTCCTGCTCCTAATACTCATCCTCTAGCTATGAAGGCCAACATTCCATTTGCTTTCTTTACTGCCTGCTGTACCTGCATGCCTACTTTCAATGACTGATGTACCATGACACCCAGGTCTTGTTGCACCTCCCCTTTTCCTAATCTGACACCATTCAGATAATCTGCCATCCTGTTTTTGCCACCAAAGTGGATAACCTCACACTTATCCACATTATACTGCATCTGCCATGCATGTGCCTACTCATATGATGATGATATAAATTCTTAAGTGTATAGTATGAGTTGTCTTACAATATATACCATTAGCTATATAACAAAAGCTTCTCTCAATTGAATAAAAAATGTTATTTTATGATTGTTGAACTAGGGCCAATGGGATCTGTTCTCTTAATTACAATTAGTTTTTTTTCTTTAGCACCATGATATATCTTCAAATTTTGATTTCAGGCAATTCGTATTTTGGTGCAAGAGCGATTAAGCCCGGAGGCCATTGCAAAAGCTAACCGATCAAAGGAGGTAAATAATGTTTTCAAAAGTGTTCAGAATGAAAATGATCAGTATATCTTTGTTTTTAAGCTCTGACTTGTATTGTTGATGCAGTTGAATCAGATGTACAATTATGTGAATCTTTTGTTACTTAGTTTTACCATGGTTTAAACTTGTGAAGCAAGATTGAGGGCTAAACAAAACTGACCAAAAAGAAAATAGTCTGGTGGCTAATGCAGTAGAACAGTTCCCATCTGCTTTCCATGCCATTCTCAGTGTTGATGGCTGAGATTGTAATCTCTATCTTGGGTCTGAGAGCTTCTGTTCTACAGTATACAGAAACTGCATCCTATCCATTAGCACTGAGCACTGCATGGAAAGCCGTTCTGATGCAATAGCTACTTGAGCTGAGAGGAACAGGGGAGGCAGAGAGGTCCTAGCTGTGGTGACTTTTGCCAGCAAATGCAAACCAGATCCTCAAATATTCACTGTCGGCATGAAACACAGCCAGTTGGCATGCATCCATGTATTTTTCTGTCCTGTGGTTAGTCCAGGTTCTCATTGATTATCCTCAAAAGTTAACTCTTTCATTTTTATGAACCAGTTCTGGACTAAACATTAACTTGCCTATGCAAGATAAAATTACTGCATTAAACCAGTATTTAAATAACCTTTTATTTTTACTGTTTATGGTAAACTAATGCTTTGCTGTAGATTTATTTCTAGACAGGGATTGTAAATGTATGGGGCTCCTGCTTTCTACAAGCATGAGTTACAACTTCTATTCAAAAGGAAGTAAAGCAAGGAAGCAGTTAGATTCTACTGAGGATGTCTACATGGATCAGATGTGAAATTTCTTCACTGGTGCTTCTGTTAAACTTTTTCTAGTTGCAGATCTTCCCTTACTCATGTTACTCTTAACTTTCAATTTTTGAAGAGCAGTGACTGTTGCTCCTAATGATGGAAATCAAAGATTTTAACTCTGTTTACATGCTTTGTTTGTACTATTTTGTCAGTATACACTATTCCATTTTATTTTTCAGGGCTTAACTGTATCTTTAGAAAAGCATTATCTTGGCTTTGATACTGGAGGTAAGCAGAATGTCACTGAATAGCAAATCTTGTAACCTGGCTTAGAAGCATGTTGTAACTTGTATAAAGATCCAAAAAAGGACAGGAAAAGACCTGTTGTTTCATCAAGCCTGTCCCAACCTGACATGGTGCAATCACTGCCCTCCCCCCCCCCCCTCACTAAATGCCACCAATTATGCAAACTCCAGGGAGGCAAAAAGCTAGAGAAAAAAACTCCAGCTTAGGAAAGGAACCCTTGAAAATACCAGTCTGAACCCTGCAATCGATCAAACAAGGTTCCGGAGACTGCAGTGACTGGTATCATTATCCCATTTACCCAGCTACCATCTGTAATTTGATTTTTTTTTTTGTGCGCGCACAAACTGGTCCAGATCTCTTTTGAATGCTTGCAGTGAATCACCAGTTTGAAAGTAGATCAGTCCCCAGGCCCTGATTAAATGCATCCCAGGCTGTTGAGCGAAGTGAAAGAGGAAATAGCACAATCTTTGACCATCATTTTCAAGTCCTCTTTGAATTTGGGCATGGTGCTGGAAGACTGCTAATGTAGTATCCTTGTTTAAGAAGGGAAAAAGGGATAGGTTGAGTAATTACAGGCCTGTCAGCCTAACCTCAGTGGTGGGAAAATTATTGGAAAAAATCCTGAAAGACAGGATAAATCTACATTTGGAAAGGCGAGGATTAATTTGGGACAGTTAGCATGGATTTGTTGAGGGAAGATCATGTTTAATTAAACTGATTGAATTTTTTGAGGAGATAACCAAGAGGGTCGATGAGGGTAGTGCGTACAATGTAGTGTATATTGGCTTTAGCAAAGCTTTTGATAAGGTCCCACATGGCAGACTGGTCATGAAGATTAAAGCCCATGGGATCCAGGGCAAAGTGGCAAGTCGGATCCAAAATTGGCTTGGAGGTAGGAAACAGGATAATGGTTGATGGATAGAAACATAGAAAATAGGTGCAGGAGTGTGCCATTCAGACCTTCGAGTCTGCACCGCCATTCAATAAGATCATGATCATTCCCTCAGTACCCCTTTCCTGCTTTCCCTCCATACCCCTTGATCCCCTTAACTGTAAGGGCCATATCTAACTCCCTCTTGAATATATCCAATGAACTGGCATCAACAACTCTTTGTGGAAGGGAATTCCACAGGTTAACAACTCTGAGTGAAGAAGTTTCTCCTCATCTCAGTTCTAAATGGCCTACCCCTTATCCTAAGATTATGTCCCCTGGTTCTGGACTTCCCCAACATCGGGAACATTCTTCCCACATCTAACCTGTCCAGTCCCGTCAGAATTTTATGTTTCTATGAGATCCCCTCTCATCCATCTAAACTCCAGTGAATAAAGGCCCACTTGATCCAGTCTCTCCTCATATGACAGTCCAGCCATCCCTGGAATCAGTCTGGTGAACCTTCACTGCATTCCCTCAATAGCAAGAATGTCCTTCCTCAGATTAGGAGACTAAAACTGAACACAATATTCCAGGTGAGGCCTCACTAAGGCCCTGTACAACTGCAGTAAGACCTCCCTGCTCCTATACTCAAATCCCCTCGCTATGAAGGCCAACATACCATTTGCCACCTTCACCGCCTGCTGTACCTGCATGCCAACTTTGTGACTGATGAACCATGACACCCAGGTCTCGTTGCACCTTCCCTTTTCCTAATCTGCCGCCATTCAGATAATATTCTGCCTTCGTGTTTCTGCCCCCAAAATGGATAACCTCACATTTACCCACATTATACTGCATCTGCCATGCATTTGCCCACTCACTTAACCTGTCGAAGTCACCCTGCAGCCTCTTGGCGTCCTCCTCACAGCTCACACTGCCACCCAGTTTAGTGTCATCTGCAAACTTGGAGATATTACACTCAATTCCTTCATCTAAATCGTTAATGTATATTGTAAAGAGCTGGGGTCCCAGCACTGAGCCCTGCGGCACTCCACTGGTCACTGCCTACCATTCTGAAAAGGACCCGTTTATCTTGACTCTCTGCTTCCTGTCTGCCAACCAGTTCTCTATCCATGTCAGTACACCCCCAATACCATGCGCTTTGATTTTGCACACCAATCTCTTGTGCGGGACCTTGTCAAAAGCCTTTTGAAAGTCCAAATACACCACATCCACTGGTTCTCCCTTGTCCACTCTGCTAGTTACATCCTCAAAAAATTCCGGAAGATTCGTCAAGCATGATTTCCCTTTCGTAAATCCATGCTGACTTGGTCCGATCCTGTCACTGCTTTCCAAATGTGCTGCTATTTCATCTTTAATAATTGATTCCAACATTTCCCCCACTACTGATGTCAGGCTAACCGGTCTATAATTACCTGTTTTCTCTCTCCTTTTTTTTAAAAAGTGGTGTTACATTAGCTACCCTCCAGTCCATAGGAACTGATCCAGAGTCGATAGACTGTTGGAAGATAATCACCAATGCATCCACTATTTCTAGGACCACTTCCTTAGTTTGCATCCCACAGTACTTACCAGGCCCCGGGGATTTATCGGCCTTCAATCCCATCAATTTCCCTAACACAATTTCCTGCCTAATAAGGATATCCTTCAGTTCCTCCTCCTCACTAGACCCACTGTCCCCTAGTACATGTTTTTGTAACTGGAAGGATATTTCCAGTGGGGTTCCGAAGGGCTCAGTACTGGGTCCCTTGCTTTTTGTGGTATATATCAACGATTTAGATTTGAATATAGGGACTATGATTAAGAAGTTTGCAGATGACACTAAAATTGGCTGTGTGGTTGATAATGAAGAGGAAAGTCATGGGCTGCAGGAGGATATCAATCTACTGGTCAGGTGGGCAGAGCAGTGGCAAATGGAATTTAATTCCGAGAAGTGTGAGATGATGCACTTTGGGAGGGCTAATAAGGAAAGGGTATACACATTAAGTGGTAGGCCACTTAATAGTGTAGATGAACAAAGGGACCTTGGAGTGCTTGTCCACAGATCCCTGAAAGTTGCAGGCCAGGTGGATAAGGTGGTTAAGAAGGCATAAGGAATGCTTGCCTTTATTGGCCGAGGCATAGAATATAACAGCAGGGAGGTTATGCTTAAATTGTATAATACTTTGGTTAGGCCACAGCTGGAGTACTGCGTGCAGTTCTGGTCGCCGTATTCTAGGAAGGATGTGATTGCACTAGAGAGGGTGCAGAGGAGATTTGCTTGGATGCTGCCTGGAATTGAGAATCCTAGTTATGAGGACAGATTGGATAGGCTGGGTTTCTTCTCATTGGAACAGTGGAGGTTGAGAGGAGACCTCTTTGAGGTGTGCAAAATATTGAGGGGCCTGGTCATAGTGGATAGTAAGGGCCTATTTCCATTGGTAGAGGGGTCTATTACGAGGGCGCATAGTTTTAAGGTGGTTGGTGGAAGGTTTAGAGGGGATTTGAGGGGGGGCTTCTTTATGCAGAGGGTTGTGGGGATCTGGAACTCACTGTCTGGAAGAGTGGTGGATGCAGAAACCCTCACCACTTTTAAGAGATGGCTGGATGGGCACTTAAAGTGCCGTAACCTGCAGGGTTACTGACCTAGAGCTGGTAATTGGGATTAGACTGGATAACCTTTTGTTGGCCGGCACACACATGCTAAGTACCGCAGGGAATCGAATACAGCCAGGGAGATATCCTGGACGAGTTTCGATCATCTGGATGGGTCGGAAAGGAATTTTCCCAGATTTCTTTTCTCTCTAAATTGGCCTGGGTTTTTCTGGTTTTTGCCTCTCTCAGGAGATCACACGGCACCAGTTGGGGTGGAGTGTAGAAGGTTTCGTTATATGGGGTGTCGCAGTTGTGTGAGGTGGATTATTTGGGCTGGGTGCTCTTTGCCTTTCCGCCATTGTTCATTGTTCGTAGGTTTATATGTAACCTTCAGGGCTGCTGACCGAGGGCCATGTGGCTCTTTGTCGGCCGGCGAGGACACGATGGGCCGAAATGGCCTCCTGCGCTGTAAGTTTCTATGTTTCTGTGTGTACTGGCAACTTATTCTGGAAGTTGACACTGCAAAAAGAAGTACTTCCTAGCATCTATCCTAACTCTTTATGATTTCATAATTTGTACTGATGTCCCCATGTCCTCCCCTGCCTATCTAGCTCAAAAAACCATTCCATACGGGCAGAATCTAATCCCTTTTTATTATTTTAAAGACATCAATCATATCCCCTCAAAGTCTGTGCTTTTCCAAAGTAAAACATCTCAGTGCCCTGGTAACTAAGAACCCTTAAGCTAGATATCAGCTGAGTCGTCGTCGTCTAAATCTTTTCCAGGGCCTTGATATCTACCACCATGTGAGGGCATCAAAACTGGATGCAGTATGCTAGATACAATCAGACCAAGGTCTTGTATGAGGAAAGGATAATACTTCTAGCTTTTGAATTGTTCTAACTATACATCCTAGTTGCTTTTGGAAGAGCTTTGTGGCATTGGCATAGACCTACAATGACTCATGAACTATAACCCTCAGGTCCTTCTGCTCAGCAGCCTTGAGCATGTAACCCTAAATAATGCGCAGTTTGATGCATTTGATCCCTGTTCAAATTCATCACACTGAAATTCCCTATGTTGAAAAACATCTCTCAAATACGGACCCATTCCCCATTGTATCTAGATCTGTCTGCAACCTGTTTTTTCCATCTAAGATCCTTGCATCTGCTCATATCTTCATGTCGTCAGTAAATATGTAACAAGGTGGGAATTTGTGTTGAACTGCAAGAACAAAGTTATTAGATATTCAGTTACAGCATTACACACTCTAGTCTTTTGTTTATAATAGCAATTAGTTTAATTGTTCTCTGCTGCCAAGTTTAGCTATTCATGTTTAAATTCAATGACTAAGTAGGCATTACAAAATAATCAATTGTTAAGGGACATTGATGTTGCTGCCTTTTGTGGGGGTGTCATGGGCTTTTTGTTTTTGGAAAATGTACAGCTGGGAGTTTTTTTAAACTCCATTTATCTAAATCGACTGACCCTGTGCATAATTTTACTGTATATCCTTTCTTGTCTGAATTAATACACTTTAATACACTATGACATTGAAATTATTGTGATTACTCACTTTCTAAACCATGTTTCCAAACTGTGAGTGTTGACATATATACACTTAATATATAATACAACATTTTAAAGAGATATTGTGATCCTATGTTGTTGTTGGATTTCTTCAATATTGTTGTTTGTAATCTCTGGCTTCCACTTCCACATATACTAATCTTTCAAATGATTAAAACACCAGGAACTACATAAAGTTACATAGCCATTCAGTCTAACCAGTCCATATTGGTGTTTAGCCTCCAAGTGTACAGTAATCCTATGTGTCTACCCTGCTCCCATTTTTGTATTCCCCTTTCTTTCAGCCACCTATCCAAATTAAAATTTAGCATGGTTTCAATCACTAACTATATTAGCCTCAAAATCCTATGTGTAATAAGTTTTCTCTTGCTCTCTGTCCTAAATCGTTTATGTTTAATCTTGTAAATAAGAGAGCGATAACCTAGTGACCTCGCTTTCTGTCTCTGTATACATGGAAGAATGCAGCTAGGGCTGATTGATGAAATTCAGACACATTTATAATATTCACATTATTGTACAAGTAAGTTTTTCATATAAATTTCACTCTATTTAATGTCTTCTCCAGGTAGCTGTAGATCACACATTGCAATTCAGTGTTAAATCTGTTGCCAATTTACATTGTGCCTCCTCTGTATCTGTCCTGTCAAGAAACCCATTCCAAGTGGGGTAGGTTAATTTTGTGCTAGGAGACATTTAGAGCATAGAATTAGTTGGTCTGTCTCACTATTATTGGTAGATCCTATTGTGTAGCTGTCAGATCTGTTCCAACTACATTGCCAAATTGGCTTTCTAAGTTTCTTGATTGATTCCATTGCTAGCTGTTACTTTGAATTTTACCATATTAGACATAATCACTATTGAAATATCTATCTATTGGCTTTAACAGATGCCACCTTGAATGAGGCTGCAAGAGTCCTCCGGTTGCTGCATATAGAGGAGCTACGAGACCTTCAGACCAAGATTAATGAAGCTATTGTAGCTGTTCAATCAATAATAGCTGATCCCAAAACTGATCACAGGCTGGGAAAGGTTGGAAGATGATCAAAAGATGGAAGTATTTGACAAATTGCACAGCTTTGTAATTTTTATTTTGAAACTGTGCAGACAGAATGAGAAATTTACAAAGGGAAAATAACTCTTGAGCCTAGGTGATTGAAGTAAACTGATGGCGTGGTAAACTATTCACTAAAGTGGAATAAATGCTAAAATAACTTCAGAAATTAAAGGTTTGTTTTTGAGTTTATTGTTAAATTGGAACAAAGTACAACAGTGTGGTTACAAGAGTATTGTCTAGTTACACACATTCCAAGTGATGTATATGTTTTACAATAGGAAATAGATAGCAAAAGTATAAAATTAAACTGTTCAGGTTGTGTCAAAATTATGGTTTATTCCTTGTCATAAAAAAATCTTGCACGGAGCAACACTACAATGTATGCTCTAAAATGAAATGGTAGAAATACAAAACAAGTGTTTCAGAGAGCAGGTTAATTTAGTCAAATGTTTATTGATCTATAAACCATCTGAGAACTTGTGCTGGTCAACATATTGCTTACATTTTTTCAAAGAATGGTATAAATAGAAAAGCTGAATAATTTATACTATTTTCTACCAGTAGAGAATCCCACATTGAATTAATTAAGGATTCTGTTACAGAGATGGGTTAGTGTGCTGCTGTCCCCATTTGGAGAAGCAGTTTAGAAACATGAACAGGATTCTTTTTAAAAAGGGAGGCTTAATGTTTTGAAAGCATGGCATGGCATAGCAATATTTGCACTGTTTGAGTGAATTGATGCAATGATTGAAGGATTCAAATAATTTTTCAGTCAACCTATGCTCTCTGATACCACCAGTATTTGTTCAAATGCTTCAAGAGTAAGGGTATTGTGCTCAAGTGGCACATTATCCTGATATAGGAAATATTTGTCTGAAACAATTGCAAAGAGTGACAAAAATTGTGATGCTTTGAAAATATTAGTTGGAGTTCGACTGGGAACAAACATTTTGTGTAACTGATACGAATCATTAATGCATATATCACTCTCTGATTTTGCACACAAAATGTCTACTGCCAGGCTATAACTAGCAATTTTAAAGCATAACAACTATGTGTATCTAAAAGCTACTGACACTAAGGGAACAGATACATTCTTTCATAACACTTGTATTGGCCTGGATTTTGAGGTAACAAGCGATCACTGTTATTATGGAGTAAATTGACAACAACTTCCGGTGTCTGCACATGTGCAGTAAAATGTGGAAATCAGAAAGTTGCTGTTTGATTTGCCCTGCTCCTCCACAAGCTGTGCTACACTGCTATCTCACTGAGACACTCTGCTTTCAAACACATGAAGGGTGTGAAGTTGCAGTTCTTATCCAATAGATACCCACTAAACATGCCAGAAAAATTTAGGGATGGTCTATTCAAGTTTAAGTGAATTTTTACAGGTGTGGTGAGTCTTAATTGCTACCAAACAAATTTTCTGGCACTGAAAATTAACTTTTACAAGTGTGGAGTCTTCTTCAGATTTAAATTGTTGTGGGAAGATTTTATAAAAATGTAAATAAACTTTTTAAAACCTTTTCTTTCTGTCTCATCTCTCTCTCTTCCATCTTTCTTTTCCTCTTTATTTTACTTTCTGTACATGATTTTATATTGAATTTAATATTCTAATTTGCACTTCCAGGTTTATACTCTGTCTCAGTAAGGATTCTTTAATCTGATTGAAGAGACAAGCTGTTGCTTGTCCTGCTCACACAGGTCCTAGATCCCCTGTAGAGGGTGCTGCACTGCTCTGACTGTCTATAACCCTAAGTTGCTGTAAGCGTAATGAACAGCGAGTGCTGTTCGTTCACCGCTGACCGCAAAATCTGGGCCAATATGTGATTACTCTGTCGAATAACTTTTTTATGTGATACTATGTGGAATCCAAAATTCTGAATTGCCGTTTAGGTCTTCAGAGAATCAGTTCCACATTATAAGGTTCAGAGAATACCTGAATTAAACTGAGCTTCGTGCTATTTATTTTAGATACTCGTTAACCCTCATTTGTTTCAACCTTTTTTTTTCTACTAGGATGTTTTTACTAGAATGTTTAATAGGATTTAAATTCTCTTTTCTGTCCCAATCTGTAAGATAAAGTGGTTCAAGTTGGATGCCGGTCATAAAACCTGGTTATGTACCTTAATGATGGGAAAACAAGTTGATATCCAGGCTTTTTTCCCTGTCTCTCTCTCTCTCTCTCTCTCTCTCGTCTGCTTCTCCTGCCTGGGTCCTTTTGAGAAGTACAGGTGTAAAATGCTACTGTTCTGAAGTCCAGTATATGAACTGTGTTCTTGAGAGGCGAGAAGTGTCTCGGCTACTATAGTCAGTTACAATACAGCTATACCTGATTCATCTCCAGAGTTGCTGGGTACCTTTTATGTACTCATTAACATCTACTAGTGGCAAGAATACTACATCAGAACAATATTTAATAGATCTACATGTTGCAAAACCACAGACATTTTTGGCATTACCAACACAACCAGCTAACTGCCAAAAAAGTTAACTACTTTGAAAGTTCTGTTGCTTCATTTATTAAATAGGCCAATTCAAAACTACAACTTGTATTTAGGCAATATATATAATGATTCCATTGTGATTTGGTGTGTAAATGCATCTCAATGGTAGGAGTCAGCCATAAAGATCAGTGCAGTACTTTTCAGTCCTTTTGAAGACTGAAGCCAACTTTAAGAATTAGGCATGTTTTTTGCATTCTTTTACAATATTCACAATATTCATGAAGTAAAATGATTTCTTAAATTTGAATCATAGCTTTTAAAATTACAAAAGTAGTTTGGCTATTTTTAATGCTGTGCAAAAGAGAGTCCATGTACAATGATTTATTAAAAGCATTGGTTTGCAATGGCCCAACATGACCAGGCTTTTTGGCTTTAGTCTGCAGCATTAGTGATCATAGTATCATCCCTTCAGAATATGGCAGGCTAGCAATTGCTGCCTTACTGATACGATATAGGCATTTCACAATTAAATAAAACCGATATTACTATAGTTTGTTCCAGATTAAATCCTCTAATGTACCCCAATGTACTAAGCTTTGGCTCAATTTGTAATTGTCTTAATTTTGTGGTTAAAGCAGTTTGGGTTAAGGAGCAATCTTTACTGTAAACTGTACGCTTGTTAAACTATGGTAGTTATACATCAGATAGGTCCATGTATGTATTTTGACTAAGGTAACATAACTATCATATGACAACAACTGCCTGAATAACTAAAGGGGATGACTAATTCTTGGTAAAGTTTTAGGTGCAGATTTAGGATATAGAACTTCTGAAAGGCATGTTTGTTGGATAGGTATAGAAATAGGTCTGCAGTAAATGCTGGATGATGGGAGAGGAAATTGAAACTTTTTTGACAACCTTTAGAAACAAATTACTGCTTTCCCTTAAACCAGCTCTGAAGTGCTGTATTATATATTCTGTGGTTTTGCTTGTGTTCTACTGCATCACATACTTCATGTGTCCTACACAGAACTACTGCTTTAAGCTCGTGTTCTTAAAATTAAATTTCAAAATTAGAGGCACCAGGTAGACTGGTATTTGTACCAGTCAGTCGTTGACTCATATTGCAGACAATCAAAAAGCAGCACAGTGATGCTTTTATTAAGTAATGAGGTATGAAAACTCTTCCCAAAAAAAGTAGTTGCTATGTAACACATTTTCAAACTGAAATTTTCAGTTTAGTTCTTTACTAAGTTAATGGGGGGAAAAAGTACACACCAATCTATCTGTAGCACTGCTCCAAATAGAGACTTTCTTTTCCTCCAGATGTAGTAAGTTGAAATATAGTTGTCATTGCCAGCAGTCATTATTTTCTTCCTGCCAGAAAGGAAAAAAAAAGTTGGGTAAATGATGGACCTCTGTTAGAAATGCACACACTTCATTGCACATACCACTACGTTTCACTGAGTTTTAGCAATTGTAGCTGTTTTGAGACCATTTTTGGATTTTTAAATGAGAATCATCATGTTAATTGTAAAACTTATATCCTGCTATAATGTGGCAAGAATTTTGAGTTATTTGAATTAATTTCATATTTTCCCCATAATGTTTTTGACTTGCAAGAATTCTACCAAATGATCAGAGCTCCTACATACAAATTTGAGAATTCTACTCTGAAATTTGCTGAAGTGGTACTGGCATGAGAACTTAGCTGAGGAAGAACTTAAGAAAACTTGAGGTACTGAGTTAAAAAGCCATGAAACAATTTCAACATGCCACTAAAGATAAAAATAAGGAACTAATCAAATTATTCTGCCTATACAGGTCATGGAATCAATTCACTACACTCAATCCTGGAAGATAGAGGTAGATAACATTTAATGAAAAGGCACTGCTCTAATATCAAAACTTTAAAAAAAAAAAAAAAAAATTGTTTTACATCAATTGTCTTTGAACAAGCATATACATCCTTTAACGGTATATTGATGCAGTGCTATGAGCTAAAACTAGGAAGTTTGTCTAAAAGCAATACTTTTCTATCACTGATGCTTTAAGTTAAAGGAGTATTATCATCACCACTGGTGTTGGGCAAGCATTTTAGTGTTGGTATATGTGATGCAACTGAGAGCTCAGATGATGCCATGTGACTCGGCCAGGTCAAAAATAAAAAGTTTGTACAAGTATTGGCATTGCCTCACAAAAACTACATTTCAAAAACTTAGAATGTTTTCAGCTTGCATTTGCGCAAGAATATTAGCTGGTATACCAGAACTCCCTGCTCCTTTAAATGATTCCATGGAATCTTTCAGGGCCACTTGAGCAAGCAGACGGAGCCTTGCCTCATCCCACAATATCAGTACAGGTATTCCCTCCATACTGCACTGAAGTGTTGGCCTAGATTATGTGCTCAAATCCATATGAGGCTTGAACCCATGGGCAGAGAAATCAAAGGGCCACATTACAACATAATTCTAAAAGGACAAAGAGTGTTTTTAAAAAAAAAAAAACACGCCTGAAGGCTGTGTGTCTCAATGCGAGGAGCATTTGTAATAAGGTGGATGAATTAACTGCGCAGATTGCTGTTAACGGATATGATGTAATTGGGATTACGGAAACATGGCTTCAGGGTGACCAAGGCTGGGAACTCAACATCTAGGGGTATTCAATATTCAGGAAGGATCGACAAAGGAAAAGGAGGTGGGGTAGCGTTACTGGTTAAAGAGGAGATTAACGCAATAGTAAGGAAAGACATTTGCTTGGATGATGTGGAATCTGTATGGGTAGAGCTGCGGAACACCAAAGGGCAGAAAACGCGAGTGGGAATTGTGTACAGACCACCAAACAGTAGTGGTGAGGTTGGGGATGGCATCAAACAGGAAATTAAGGATGCGTGTAATAAAGGTACAGCAGTTATCATGAGTGACTTTCATCTACATATAGATTGGGCTAACCAGTGGAGGAGGATTTCCTGGAGTCTATAAGGGATGGTTTTCTAGACCAATATGTCGAGGAACCAACTAGAGAGCTGGCCATCCTCGACTGGGTGTTGTGTAACGAGAGAGGATTAATTAGAAATCTTGTGCGAGGCCCCTTGGAGAAGAGTGACCATAATATGGTAGAATTCTTCATTTAAGATGGAGAGTGACGCAGTTAATTCAGAGACTAGGGTCCTGAACTTAAAGGTAACTTCGATGGTATGAGATGTGAATTGGCTAGGATGGACTGGCGAATGATACTTAAAGGGTTGACGGTGGATAAGCAATGGCAGACATTTAAAGATCACGTGGATGAACTTCAACAATTGTACATCCCTGTCTGGCGTAAAAATAAAACTGGGAAGGTTGCTCAACCGTGGCTAACAAGGGAAATTAGGGATAGTGTTAAATCCAAGGAACAGGCATATAAATTGGCCAGAAAAAGCAGCAAACCTGAGGACTGGGAGAAATTTAGAATTCAGCAGAGGAGGACGAAGGGTTTAATTAGGAGGGAAAAATAAAGTATGAGAGTAAGCTTGCAGGGAACATAAAAACTGACTGCAAAAGCTTCTATAGATATGTGAAGAGAAAAAGATTAGTGAAGACAAATATAGGTCCCTTGCAGTCAGAATCAGGTGAATTTATAATGGGGAACAAAGAAATGGCAGACCAATTGAACAAATACTTTGGTTCGGTCTTCACTAAGGAATACACAAATAACCTTCCGGAAATACTAGGGGACCGAGGGTCGAGTAAGGAGGAACTGAAGGAAATCCTTATTAGTCATTTTCCAACATTCTATCGATTCTGGATCAATTCCTATGAATTGGAGGGTAGCTAATGTAACCCCACTTTTTAAAAGAGCGAGAGAGCAAACAGAATTATAGACCGGTTAGCCTGACATCGGTAGTGGGGAAAATGTTGGAATCAATTATTAAAGATGTAACAGCAGCGCATTTAGAAAGCAGTGACCGGATCGGTCCAAGTCAGCATGGACTTGTGAAAGGGAAATCATGCTTGACACATCTTGAATTTTTTGAGGATGTAACTAGTAGAGTGGACAAGGGAGAACCAGTGGATGTGGTGTTTTTGGACTTTGAAAAGGCTTTTGACAAGGTCCCACATACTAGATTAGTGTGCAAAATTAAAGCACATGGTATTGGGGGTAATGTATTGCTGTGGATAGAGAACTTGTTGGCAGACAGGAAGCAAAGAGTAGGAATAAACAGGTCCTTTTCAGAATGGCAGGCAGTGACTAGTGGGATACCGTAAGGTTCAGTGCTGGGATCCCAGCTATTTACAATATACGTTAATGATTTAGACGAAGGGATTGAATGTAATATCTTCAAGTATGCAGATGACACTAAGCTGGGTGGCAGTGTGTGCTGTGAGAAGGATGCTAAAAGGACAGGTTAGGTGAGTGGGCAAATGAATGGCAGATGCAGTATAATGGAGATAAATGTGAGGTTATCCACTTTGGTGGCAAAAAAAGCAGATTATTACCTGAATGGTGACAGATTAGGAAAAGGGGAGGTGCAACGAGACCTGGGTGTCATGGTACATCAGTCATTGAAAGTTGGCTTGCAGGTACAGCAGGCAGTGAAGAAGGCAAATGGCACGTTGGCCTTCATAGCGAGAGAATTTGAGTATAGGAGCAGGGAGGTCTTAGTGCAGTTGTACAGGGTCTTCGTGAGGCCACATCTTGAATATTGTGTACATTTTTGGTCTAATCTGAGGAAGGATATTCTTGCTATTAGGAAGTGCAGCGAAGGTTCACCAGACTGATTCCCGGGATGGCTGGACTGACATATGACGAAAGACTGGATCGACTAGGCTTACATTCACTCGAATTTAGAAGAATGAGGGGATCTCATAGAAACATATAAAATTCTGACAGGATTGGACAGGTTAGATGCAGGAAGAATGTTCCCGATGTTGGGGAAGTCCAGAACCAGGGGTCACAGTCTAAGGGTAAGGGGTAAGCCATTTAGGACCGAGATGAGGAGAAACTTCTTCATCCAGAGAATTGTGAACCTGTGGAATTCTCTACCACAGAAAGTTGTTGATGCCAGTTCGTTAGATATATTCAAAAGGGAGTTAGATGTGGCCCTTACGACTAAAAGGATCAAGGGGTATGGAGAGAAAACAGGAATGGGGTACGAAAGTTGCAAAAATGATCTGCCATGATCATATTGAATGGTGGTGCAGGCTCGAAGGACCGAATAGCCTACTCCTGCATCTATTTTATATGTTTCTTCTGATTCATGAGTTCCACTAACTGATTAGATTGTCAAGACCTGGCTTTGCAAATTCTGCTTTGAAAACTCCCTGCACAAGCCCTTTAAAGTTCTAACTCAAATGATGACTTCTAGCAACAAAAGATCAAACAGCATTGCCCTGTAATACTATTTTTAACTAAGTTTTAATTATTTTTGTTTTTAAAATTCTGGAATGTTTAAGTATAGGAGGCTACAGTAAGTCTAGAATATGTTTATACATGATCTGCACCAGCAAAGCTTTAAATGGGAAGAAGCATTACAAATAGAATATGGCTATGACTTTACATTAGACCTTTTGGAAACCATAAAAATTGCTTTTAGAGCACAATGCTTTGAGGAGGATTAATATTACAAGGCATAGTAATTCTAAATTGAACAATTGTATTTCCTGGCAAAAAACTTCCAATTTTGTATCTTCCATACCATGTGGACAACGGGGGTAAGCCACAGTTATTCCGTACAAATGCGATCGTTGATCAGGTAGGTACTCATCAGTAATCTGGCTGCCATCTTTAGTTACAACTATAATTCCATCTCTGAAAAGCAAGATATTGAAGTAATGTGAACACAATCAAAACTGCAAAATCTTAAGTATGGAGTAGCTGCGAAGGAGAATTAAATAGAGTAGTGGATACCAATGAGCGTCTAATCTGAGTTAACTTTTGCTCTTGTGAACCCATCAATTAAGATTGCTGCCTTGAAATTACTCTCATGTATAACATCTTTTGTTTATTCTGGTCTTTAAAGGGAGTGCTGGAGGCTACTAAAGACATTGTAGGAAAATATTTTTTTACATCTCTGGATCAGGAGTGCTTATGCTAACTGCCCTATGGGCTTGTCTGCTGTATCTGCCCTCCTGCATCTCTATGTATTTGAGCTTGTGATGCTCCCTAAGCGCAATGATAATCCTTAGTCCCCATCCCCTTCTCCATTTGCGCACCAGTGGAACCAATCTTACTATTTACCCACAGTACCCCAGGTTTCACTCACCCTTTTACTGGCTGCTCCTCTCAGTGCCAGCCCCACTCACCGCATTGCTGCTGCGGCTTCTGGCTCTCTTGGAGATACGGGGCCCAACCCCATTCTTCCATACTGCTCCCAAGTCCCCATTCTTGACCCTTAGTCCTTCCTTTCCTGAGTCCACATCCTTGAACTGCATTTTCCTCGACTTCCTCTTTCCCCTAGCCCCCACTTCATAGTCTCTGATGCGCTCACCAAACCATCTCCCAGACCCTATACGCTTGTCTCCCTGCACCATTCCATGCTGGTTGAGGGCGTCGTGCTGCAATGTACTCCCGGGCTGAGAGAAGCAATGCCCGGGAGATGTGTGATCCTGTTCTAGAAATACAAAGGCAGCAGGTGCATGGGTACATCACGTCCTCCAAATTCCACACCATCCTGACTTGGACATATATCACTGCTCCTTCAGCAGCGCTGGATCAAAATCCTGGAACTTACTAACCAACAACATTATGGAACACCTTCACCACATGGGCTGCAGCGGTTCAAGAAGGTGGCCTACCACCTTCTGTAAATGTTGGTCCTTTAGAGGACGAGACTGGGGAATTAGTAATGGGGAACATAGAGATGGCAGAAACTCTAAACAAATATTTTGTATCAGTCTTTACGGTAGAGGACACTAACAATATCCCAACAGTGGCTAGTCAAGGGGCTATAGGGGGGGAGGAACTTAACACAATCACTAAGGAGGTGGGACTAAAGGCAGATAAATCCCCTGGACCTGATGGCTTGCATCCTAGCGTCTTAAGAGAAGTAGCAGCAGGGATTGTGGATGCATTGGTTGTAATTTACCAAAATTCCCTGGATTCTGGGGAGGTCCCAACAGATTGGAAAACTGCAAATGTAACGCCCCTATTTAAAAAAAGGTGGCAGACAAAAAGCCTAACATCTGTGGTTGGGAAAATGTTGGAATCTATTATTAAAGAAGCAGTAGCAGGACATTTGGAAAAGCAAAATTCGGTCAGACAGAGTCAGCATGGATTTATGATGGGGAAGTCATGTTTGACAAATTTGCTGGAATTCTTTGAGGATGTAACGAACAGGGTGGATAAAGGGGAACCAGTGGATGTGTATTTGGACTTCCAGAAGGCATTTGACAAGGTGCCTCATAAAAGGTTATTCCACAAGATAAAAGTTCACGGCGTTGGGGGTAATATATTTAGCATGGATAGAGGATTGGCTAGCTTAACAGAAAACAGAGTCGGGATAAATGGTTCATTCTCTGGTTGGCAACCAGTAACTAGTGGGGTGCCACAGGGATCAGTGCTGGGACCCCAACTATTTACAATCTATATTAGTGACTTGGAAGAAGGGACTGAGTGTAACATAGCCAAGTTTGCTGACCATACAAAGATGGGAGGAAAAGCAATGTGTGAGGAGGACACAACAATTTGCAAAAGGACATAGACAGGCTAAGTGAGTGGGAAAAAATTTGGCAGATGGAGTATAATGTTGGAAAATGTAAGGTCATTCACTTTGATTTTTTTCTGCCAAAGAGCAGGTTATTATTTAAATGGAGATTGCAAAGTGCTGCAGTACAGCAGGACCTGGGGGTACTTGTGCATGAAACACAAAAGGATAGTATGCAGGTACAGCAAGTGATCAGGAAGACCAATAGAATCTTGGCCTTTATTGCAAAGGGATGGAGTATAAAAGCAGGGAAGTCTTGCTGCAGCTATACAGGGTATTGGTGAGGCCACACCTGGAATACTGCATGCAGTTTTGGTTTCCATATTTATGAAAGGATATACTTGCGTTGGAGGCAGTTTAGAGAAGGTTCATTTGGTTGATTACGGAGACAAGGGGGTTGACTTATGAGGAAAGGTTGAGTAGGTTGGGCCTCTACTCATTGGAATTCAGAAGAATGATAGGTGATCTTATCGAAAGGTATAAGATTATGAGAGGGCTTGACAAGGTGGATGCAGAGAGGATGTTTCCACTGATGGGGGAGACTAGAACTAGAGGGCATAATCTTAGAATAAGGGGCCACCCATTTAAAACAGATGAGAAATTTCTTATCGGTTGTAAATCTGTGGAATTCGTTGCCTCAGAGCTGTGGAAGCTGGGCCATTGAATAAATTTAAGACAGAAATAGATAGTTTCTTAAACGATAAGGGGTTATGGGGAGCGGGCGGAAAAGTGGAGCTGAGTCCATGATCAGATCAGTCATGATCTTATTGAATGGCGGAGCAGGCTCAAGGGGCCGTATGGCCTACTCCTGTTCCTATTTCTTATGTTTTCAGAAAATTAGGGATGGGCAATTAATGCCGGCTTTGCCAGTGGTGCCCACATACTGAGAATTACGTTTTTTTTTTATAATTCTGTCCATTAAGACTTTGGTGTTTTTCTCCACCTACAACTTGCATTTATATAACACCTTTTTTAATGTAGAAAAATATCCCAAACTATTTCTTAAGAGCGCAATCAAAAAATGGATGCAGAGCCTAAGAAGATATTGGAATCTATGACCAAAAATATGTCCAAAGAGCTGGGTTTTAAGGAAAGTCTTAAAGGAGGAGAAAGAGGGGGATTAGGCATCTGAAAGCAGAGCTGCCAATGTGGGGCAAATGGCATATTTGATTATACCCACTCCAGCTTACCACGCTTAACATTTCATATTAAGTTCACATTAAGGTCAGAGACTAGGGTCCTGAACTTAAGGAAAGATAACTTCGATGGTATCAGATGTGAGTTGACTAGAATAGACTGGCAAATGATACTTAAAGGATTGACGGTGGATAGGCAATGGCAAACATTTAAAGATCACATGGATGAATTTCAACAATTGTACATCCCTATCTGGAGTAAAAATTAAATGGGGAAGGTGGCTCAACCGTGGCTAACAAGAGAAATTAAGGATAGTGTTAAATCCAAGGAAGAGGCAAAAAAACGGGCCAGAAAAAGCAGCAAACCTGAGGAGAAATTTAGAATTCAGCAGAGGAGGACAAAGGGTTTAATTCGGAGGGGAAAAATAGAGTATGAGAAGAAGCTTGCCGGGAACATAAAAACTGACTGCAAAAGCTTCTATAGATATGTGAAGAGAAAAAGATTAGTAAAGACAAACGTAGGTCCCTTGCAGTCAGATTCAGGTGAATTTATAATGGGGAACAAAGAAATGGCAGACCAGTTGAACAAATACTTTGGTTCTGTCTTCACGAAGGAAGACACAAATAACCTTCCGGAAGTACAGTTGGTCTCGTGAGAAGGAGGAACTGAAGGATATCCTTATTAGACGGGAAATTGTGTTAGGGAAATTGATGGGATTGAAGGCCGATAAATCCACGGGGCCTGATAGTCTGTATCCCAGAGTACTTATGGAAGTGGCCCGAGAAATAGTGGATGCATTGGTGATCATTTTCCAACAGTCTATCGACTCTGGATCAGTTCCTATGGACTGGAGGGTAGCTAATGTAACACCACTTTTTAAAAAAGGAAAGAGAAAACAGGTAATTATAGACCGGTTAGCCTGACATCAGTAGTGGGGAAAATGTTGGAATCAATTATTAAAGATGAAATAACAGTGCATTTGGAAAGCAGTGATAGGATTGGTCCAAATCAACATGGATTTATGAAAGGGAAATCATGCTTGACAAATCTTCTGGAATTTTTTGAGGATGTAACTAGTCGAATGGACAAGGGAGAACCAGTGGATGTGGTGTATTTGGACTTTCAAAAGGCTTTTGACAAGGTCCCACACAAGACATTGGTGTGCAAAATTAAAGCACATGGTATTGGGCTAATGACGTGGATAGAAAATTGGTTGGCAGACAGGAAGCAGAGAGTTGGGATAAACGGGTCCTTTTCAGAATGTCAGGCAGTGACTAGTTGGGTGCCGCAGGGCTCAGTGTGGGACCCCAGCTATTTACAATATACATTAATGATTTGGATGAAGGAATTGAGTGTAATATCTCCAAGTTTGCAGATGACACCAAACTGGGTGGCGGTGTGAGCTGTGAGGAGAACGCTAAGAGGCTGCAGAGTGACTTGGACAGGTTAGGTGAGTGGGCAAATGCATGGCAGATGCAGTATAATGTGGATAAATGTGAGGATATCCACTTTGGGGGCAAAAACACGAAGGCAGAATATTATCTGAATGGCAGCAGATTAGGAAAAGGGGAAATGCAACGAGACCTGGGTGTCATGGTACATCAGTCATTGAAAGTTGGCATGCAGGTACAGCAGGCGGTGAAGAAGGAAAATGGTGTGTTGGCCTTCATAGCTAGGGGTTTTGAGTATAGGAGCAGGGAGGTCTTCCTGCAGTTGTACAGGGCCTTGGTGAGGCCTCATCTGGAATATTGTGTTCAGTTTTGGCCTCCTAATCTGAGGAAAGACGTTCTTGCTATTGAGGGAGTGCAGCGAAGGTTCACCAGACTGATTCCTGGGATGGCTGGACTGACATATGAAGAGAGACTGGATCGACTGGGCCTTTATTCACTGGAGTTTAGAAGGACGAGAAGTGATCTCATAGAAACATATAAAATTCTGACACGACTGGACAGGTTAGATGCAGGAAGAATGTTCCCGATGTTGGGGAAGTCCAGAACCAGGGGACACAGTCTAAGAATAAGGGGTAAGCCATTTAGGACTGAGATGAGGAGAAACTTCTTCACTCAGAGTTGTTAACCTGTGGAATTCCCTTCCGCAAAGAGTTGTTGATGCCAGTTCGTTGGATAGATTCAAGAGGGAGTTAGATATGGCCCTTATGGCTAAAGGGATCAAGGGGTATGGAGAGAAAGCAGGAAAGGGATGCTGAGGTGAATGTTCAGCCATGATCTTATTAAACGGTGCTGCAGGCTCGAAGGACTGAATGGCCTACTCCTGCACCTATTTTCTATGTTTCTATATTCCTGATTTCAAGCAACAAATTAAATCCCTTTTAAAATAACTTATGGACATTGTTTTAACAATGGTTTCTGGCAGATAAATTCCAAATTCTAGCCCCATTTTGTATTTAAAAAAAATCAAACTTAGTAACTGCAGGTCTGCTGAGAAATTAACAGTTGACTACTCACCAGTTGACCAGGATTGCTTCCCTAATTTTTGGTTCTGACAAATGTCCATCAGTCCAGTATAAGCAGCATTTAAGATATACTTGCATGTAAATTAAAAGTTCCATTAGGTTTTGTTCCTACCTTCTCCAGTCTGTGTAGTAAAAGTGATTTGAGTAGGCAACAATACTAAAGGGATAATTTAGACCACTCTGCACCACATGCCTTCCTGTACCATCTGAAAATATGCACTCCAGGTCTTTGGTTCCTTTTCATTCCAATCATCAATGAAAGCAAGTGTAATAAGAAAGGGAGTTAGTATTGAACAGCAAATTTCAAAAGTGGAATTCCTCAACTTTGTTTCATTCATTATGACCAAAGACATGTCTTAAAACTAGCTTTAATACCAACTAATTTGATCCTTTTAACAGGTTGCCTTTAAAAGTAAAATCCGCTTAGCCTATGAAACATACCGGCATCAGCCCAACATAGTTGTGAGGAAAATGGGTCAAAAGTCAACCCATTGGGCAATCCAATGTCATTTTTAACCAGCACCCTTCTGTTAGTTCCATCTACATGAGAAGTCTCAATTTTAGGTGCTTCACGATTCCAGTCTGTCCAGTAAAGGTTGCTGGAGGGAAACCAGAAGAGCGTAAGAATTAATACAAACAAGTTTGAGTATCTAATCTAAAGGCCATGAGAGCCTGTCATTTAGCATTTACAAAACAGACCATTATCCTTTTGAGGCCACCTTAAAAGGAAACATTTGCTGGCCCCAGACTTTGTTTAATTCTATTGGAACTTTGCTAGTAGTCATTGAGGCATTCTGCACAGATTAATTTAGTGCAATGTAAATGTTCTTTATCCTAAAAACCGTGGAAGTATTTTAGATCTATAATATAGGTACCACCATCTGTGCAACATGATGCCATATCATGTAATTTGGATTGCTGTCATATGTTGACATCTTTGAAAAATCCTGCTGTTTGCTTGACTACTTGTAAAAGCTATAATCATGCTGTCTACATAGGCTAGATATGTATGCCCAATTGGAAAGAAAACACTTTAGATATTTAAAAATTGTTTTCTTCTGGAAAACTCAAGATAGAAGTGCTAAAATAAGTTTTTTTTTTAAGCTGTAAAAACTGGACAGCTCCAGATGAAACCTACCCACTAAGAGAGTCCACTACTACTGCTCTGGGATTGACCAGATCAGTATCAACAAGAACTCGCCGTTGAGATCCATCCACTTTGGCAATTTCTATTTTATCTGATCCACTGTCAGTCCAAAATATGTTTCTGCGGAGGTAGTCTATGGTTAGTCCTTCAGGACTAGTCAGTCCTAAAGTAGAAGCAGAAGTACAAAGAGGAGGTATAAATTATTTAGTATCCATCCGACAATTTAGTAGATGTGGTAATTAGCCGGTGTAGCTGCAACTTATGTGTCAACTATTTTCAATGGGAAACATCTTGGAACTTAAAAAGTTATCTAACACAGTATGTTCCATATGTAAAGGTAGTAGCACTCTGGATTTCATTTACGTAGTTGTGCTTGTTGCGAGTTGCACAACAATGAGCCTGCATCGTAAGGGAAATATTGTATCATAATTTGGGAAACTAAGGAAAAGTGGTAGAGATAAGAGAAAGAAAACATAACTGCTATTTTCTCTATCCGCTCTCGTGAATCATGTTGGGTAAAATTCCACAGGCTTCCAATTGACCATTCTTCTCAACTGAGCCTGGGCTCTGAGTCTCAGGTTATTCAACTGAGACTTGATCCTGTCCTCATCCTGTATTTACACACATGCACTTATGGCAGGGATCACTGGAAACTGTTTAGGAGTGGGACCACTAGCCAATTATTTATTTACTTATTTATTTTATTTCTTTCCCTCCATTTCCAGGATTGTAATGCTCCATCACTACTCAAGCTCCATCAGCTAATTCAGCACAGATGAGGGATCACAGCTGATGTTTTAACATTCTTTTGAAGGGGGGATATATTAATGTGTTATTAATGTAAAAAAAAATGGCCATTTTAATTTGTATTGTAAGAAACACTAGCACAAATAACAATGGGGCAAGGGAGGCACAACCAGAAAGTTGAAGAGCATTTAGAACTCCACTTCCACCTGCCTGCCCATGTCCCACCCCTTAAGAAGAATGGAAAGTTTTGGGGGGAAGTTTACAAGATATAATTTTCTTCCTACATTCATGATTTTTGTTCTCATCTAATGTAAAAGGACAATAATTTTCATTACCCAAATGAATGAGAACTCACCCGAATTAATGATAATTTCTGGCTCAGCGCCAGGTTCTAAACTAACTCGATTAATAGTTCGGCCAGCAACGTCTGTCCAGTAAACCATCTTTTCCCTGCAGTCATAATCAATACCAATAACAATTGAACCCTTGGAAGGGAAAAATAAGACAGAAGAAAACAGTTAATCATCTAATAGACCAGCAATCAGAAAATTCAAAAAAAGTGAACCCAATCTGGTCAAGCTTACAAATCTGTCTAACAGCTGGAGGACCTCAAATGTGAACACGATTACATAATTTTCTATAGCTCTGTTTAGTAGCATTGTTTGGTGTTATGTCTACTTTATCCAAGTATAAAGATAATTTAATGTGTTAAACATTAATTAATCTAAAATAGCAGCTATTTAAACACTATTAGACCATTGTATAGAGGCAAACTTAAAATATAGCAGCAAAGGAGACATTTAAAACTGTGCTCATGAAAAAAAAATACTCTAGCATGTAAATGGCAGCAGAAATTGAATTACGTTAATGTTTTCTGTAATGGATACACACAAGTTGATTCACAGAATTTAGCATTGCTAATTATATATTGCAATGTGGTAATGATTTATTAATCGTTTTTTAAAAAACTCTGCAGATATTGTCAATGCATCTGATCACATAGAAGGGAACTGGCAGCAGTTACATAACATACATTTCAGCTCTCTACTTCTGGCTTGCCTGCACATGTCAGCAATGAACACAGAGCAATTCACATCATGCAGAAAGGCCATGACCATTCCCTTCATTTCCCAGTATCTTTCATCTTTGGATTAAGCACAGAGAAGACCTCAGTGAACTCGGGTCAAGTATGCACTGATTTACTACATCAACAAAGTAGTCAAAACTCATGACCCCAAAATCCCTGGGTTGGGAGAGAACATGAGTCTCATTTCTCCCCGGGGCCATCTGAAATATAGGAGAATTCTGCCTCATTATACTGGACCTTTAAATTCTGGTCGAGGGAGGGGGACATGCGTGGATCTCCTACCCACTCCCTCACCCCTGCTCCATGTCAAGGGAGGTATGTTGGGTGGAATTCCTGAACTTCCTTAGGAAATTCCTCCTTTTACACCCTTAAAAGAACCCAGTGGAACTCATGCCAGTTGAGATCAGATATCTAGAATAAGGTAATTCCAGGTGGGATGGGATGGTTTATTTTCTTTAGTGGCAGAATGACTCCAATGGGAGCTGACGAATGAAAACATTTTTTCTTTGGCTCATTGGGTCCTCAGGCAGAGCACAAAGATGCTGGTTCTCCTTATGAGGGCAGAACAGGTCAAGCTGGGGCAGGTGCCGCTGAAGCAGGTGTCCCTGCAAGAACCAGTCGCCTGACTTGGCTATGCAAGTGATCCTGTCCCCAAGATTTAGGAAAAGGTCTTGGGGTCTAGGGCTAAGGTGGGTGGGGGTTTCACTCAGCTGGCAGACCAGTCCCCCAGGAATTTCAGGGCCCATCGTTTAACGCCGGCTCCAAGGACCTGAAATATCTTAAAGAATTAAAAAAGATAAAATTACTTTCAACAAATTGTAACACAGAAAAGGCAACTTTCCTGCATTACAACTGTCTCTAATGGTCAAAAGTAATTCATTGGTTGTAAAGCGCTTTGAGGTCATGAAAAGTGCTATATAAATGCAAGTCTTCCTTTAAACTTACCAGTTAACATCTCTGCGTTCACTTCTCTCACTTACATCAGCTGTACTTGCCACTAATTATGCTTCAATTCATCTCATTTGCACAGTTCTATTAATTTCCCTGTTCCAGTGCTTGATCTAATTTATTTTATATGTATGGGTGTAATTTAGTGGTGTTGAGCCATTTACACTTGCCAAAAAATGAAAATAACCTGATCCCACTTTCCCCCTTCCCAAGTACTAAAACTATCTGGGGCTATTCCAATGGATAAACTTATAAAAATAGATACTTTACATGAAGAGCTAACAGGCTCTTGGCTCCCTCTTTGTTTAGCTGAGTACCATTCAAGGGCAGGTACCCAATGTGCTGTCCCTGAGCATATAAAAGGAAGGTACCCGTGGGTGGAGGAGTCACAACAGGCGCTGTAGTAGGTTGTATAATGGGAGGTGCAACAGTTGGTATACCTGGTAAATTCAAGGGGGAAAAAAAATCATAAATCTTTAGGATGAATTCTAAATTTTTATAAAAGTACGATGGTTATAATGCAGTCTTTCATCAAAAGGCAATTAGTAAGAACAATTCTGAATAACCAATACAAACTGTGGCTTTGTTCTATTGCTATCTTTAATACTGCATATTTTTCATATTTGTCAGCCGTGGCTCAATTTGTAGCCTTTGAGTCAAAAGGTGCGTTCAAGCCGCACTCCTGAGACTTGAGCACAAAATCTCGTAGACACTTCAATGCAGCATTGAGGGAACACTGCACAGTCGGAGGTGCCGTCTTTTGGAGGAGACATTAAACCGAGGCTCTGGCTGACCTTTCTGGTAGACATAAAAGTACTCCTGGCACTATTCAAAGAAGAGTTAGGGGAGTTATCCCCGGTGTCCTGGCCAATATTCATCCCTCAACCAACATTACTAAATCAGATTATTTGGCCATTATCTGCTCATTGCTGTTTGTGGGACCTTGTGTGCAATTTGGCTGCTGTGTTTCCCTATATTACAACATTGATTACATTTCAAAAATGTACCTAATTGGCCGTAAAACACTTTGGGATTTCCTGAGGTCGTGAAAGACGCTATATAGATGCAAGCTCTTTCTTTCTAAAAGTGCCCTGATGATTTGAACTTCTCATTTTGGAAAGCGAACATTAAAATTTAAAAAGATGCCTCTTTTTCATTAGTCTTTAAAAAAGGTCTTTAACTTTCACTTTACAACCAAAGTAAAGATGTAAGTTCTCACATGCTGGTGGACTGCCAGGTTGAGTTCTAGTTCCTTGAATTTCTCGACCCTCTTTATCCACACACCAACAGTAACCACTGTTTCCATGGCACTGCAAAGGATTAAAGTCCCCAAACTGATTACATTGGGGGACATGCTGATCATCAGCTGGTCTTCCACCATAATGTTCCAGAAGGCTCAGTCTCCAACGTTCACACACTGTCTGTGGACGCTGTATGGGTTCTGAAATGGATCAATATAACACCATAGTTAAAATGTAGAATCTACTTGTGTTGAATGAAACAATTACTCATTACTTTCTTAGAATGGCTGAATTCTCTGAATAGGATGCAGAGATCTAGCCCAGATTAATTGGTTGGAAAAATGGCAGATTAAACAATGGACCAGCAGTGGGAGATATTTAAATATGCGATATAGGTTTAATACATTCAGAATAGGAGTAAAGGCAGTGCATCAAAAGCTGGGTTCCATGGATGAACAGATTTGAGCAAAACACAAGTTTTAAAACAGACAGGTTAAATATAGTGGGGGGAATAATATATAAGCAAACTGAAAAACATAAGTGTAGAAAGAAAGCAAAAACTAGAATTGAGAGCAACAGCAAGGACTTACATAAGCACATAGGAAGTAAAAGGATAGTTAAAGGGACCAGTTAGTGATGAAGGAAGTCATCTTGTATATAAATGTGAAGAAATGACAGAGAAGCTAAATAAGTATTTCTCCTCAGTTTTCCAGAGGAAGGTGAAAGAGGCACTGTCGGAGTTCCTGAGGAGGATGTGGAAGAGTCACCACTAGACATAAATATTCAAAGGAAAACCGCATTCAAAAAAGTTAACCTTTCTAAAAATAGAAAAGCAATCAAGCCCATATGGTATGCATCCTAAAATACAGAAGGAGATTGTAGAGGAGATAATAAAGGACCTAACTATAATTTTTTTTTAAATCTGTGAAAATGTTAATTGTGCCAAGGATTGCAGAGTGGCAAATGTTACATCCTGTTCAAGGGAAAGGAATAAGACAGGAAATTATGGATCAGTAAGTCTTGACTTGGTTGTGAAAAACTTCTAGAATCCATAATGTGAGATTAAATTATTCATCACTTAGACAGAATGGACTAATCAGGAATAGCATGGAATTGTAAAGGGAAGATTGTGCTTGGCTAATTTAATTGATATTTTTTGAACAAGTGAGTGTAACAGAGTTAGCAGTGGATGTATATATGGATTTTGAAAATGTATTTGATAAGATGTCATGCAAGAAGCTTGTTATGAAAATGAAGGCATATGGCATGAATGGGAATGTAGATTCACGGATAGAGAAATGGCTGGAGGAGAGAAAGCAAATTAGGGCTATTGCAAGCTGTGAGAAAGAATGTAGGAGAGGACAGGTTAGTAGTGGGCAGACAGGTGGCTGATGCAGAGAAATGGGAAATGACATATTTTTGGAAAAACAATTAAAGTAAATAAACCCTAAATGGTAACATTCTTAACAGAGTGGGGGAAACAGACAGAGCCAAATACGTAAGAGCAAATTTTCATCTGTGTTGCTTGGGTGTAACATATCACCTGGCGAGTGCAATCATGTGGCTGTGATGGGGCATACAGAATTTTACTTCTACTTTTAAATTAATGAAAGGGAAATTGGACAGGTTCCAATACGGGCATTTGATCTTCCCCGCCTAACTGTCCTATCTGCGCTCTGCCTAAGTGAAACTTTATTTCTGGGTAGTACAAACAAAGATCTATGCCGGTTACCGGTGCAAAACAAATTTTTCCCTGCATAACATCATTTAAAGGGGAATTGGAAAAGGGAGAATATAAAAGGATGGGGGAAGGACAGGGAAATGGGGATAGAGTAGATAATTCTAGTAGAAAATACAAGTACTAGCACAAGCCCTATGGATCTAAAGGCCTCCTTCTCTGCTGTGATTTTGATGGTTCTGTATTGTTTGGATTTGGTGACGGAGATTCTTTCAAGAATAGCAAAATTGCCACAGGTGTAAAATAATTTTCTTGTTGTCGTTTCTGAATGTTCTATTTATTGTAAAAAGTGTCTTCCAACAAGAGAAACATAGGCCTACACACCTGAACAAGGAAGCTTACAAGGATGATTAATACGAAGGAGACCATTTGAGCCATCTAACTCATTCGTCAATAGAAATCTACAGTATTCCCATCACAGCATCTAACTGCTGTTGAATCATTCCAGAGTTTTGGCTCCGTTACCCTATCCAGAAGACAGTCCCAAATATTAATCATTCTGTATGAAGAAATGTTTCCTGAACTTGCTTTTTTATTACTTCATACCTATGACCCCTAGTCCTGCAGTCACTTACAACAGTGCTCTGGATTAACGATTTCTATTCCCACTAGTATCTTATTTGGTTCGTTTATCTTTTTTCAAGGTTAAAGAGTCGGTTAAGTCATGCAGGTCACATAAAATAAACAAGTTTGGTGATTTACAATTGGCCTTATCTCACGAGAATGTTTATCAGTCCGCCTTGAGAAGATAGAAGAAATGAACACAGATCACGAATGAGATCACAGTATCCAGTACACACAATGAGGGGTCTTATTTTGAGGTGTCAAATTGTTTGTCTCATAATACTCTTGTAAAGCGCCTTGGGACGTTTCACTATGTTAAAGGTGCTATTTAAATACAAGTTGTTGTTGTTACAGCTTCCAAATCACATGATCATGTAACTACAAATTGGGTGGTAACAGAACTTTCAAAATATAGGGTTGCTGGATCTGCTTATATGAGTGTCCAGTGACTCTGAACCCAAGAGGATATCCAATGCGAATCAGTTATGTTGGGGGATGGCCAGAGCTGGATTAAGAATTCCTGGTGCCCTGGGTATCAAGAACATTCGTGGCCCCCTTTGCTCCCCCATGCACAAACTCCCTCCCCCCGCCGATCCACTAAAACACAAATGGGTAGTAAAGTGCATGGAGCAATAGGCCACTAGAATGTTTACTGCATTAAAATAAAGCAAATCCTATCACAAATAGTATGCTTAAATGAAACTGACCTAACATCCAGCAGTTGCAACATAGAAAATAGGTGCAGGAATAGCCATTCGGCCCCTCGAGCCTGCACCACCATTCAATATGATCATGGCTGATCATGCACTGCCACCATCACAGCCGTTTGGTGCCCAAGTAGAAAATCTCCCCCCCCCCCCCCCCCGTTACTTCTTACATTTAAGGTATGGTGTAGGAAGGTAAAATCACATGGTGGAGAGATGTGATGCATTATTTTGAAAAGGTATTGGAATCGCAAGCATCATCTGTGAGCATCAGTTCATTAAGGATGGTACATGAAAAATATTTAAGAATAATGGTTCTTTTTAAAGAGTGGTTCATCAGTAAAAGCGTTCTGGTGTTATTCTGTGAACTCAGTACAGACTACTCTTCATTCAAAGTTGCTTAATTCGAATAAATCTGATTAATTATTTGCACTAAATTTGAAATTTGCTGTGTTATTTACGTTTAATTTAAATTATTGGATAATTCAATATTTTTTGGCAAGCAACACCAAAGTTCTGATTAGTCCCCTTGGATGACAAGACCAGATTTCTGATTCATCCCCTTGGAGCACAAGACACACCCGGCAGTTTGTCTGGAATGTGTAATTTGATCCTGCCTGCCTGAGTAATCAAGGTCTTTGCAATGTGTAATTTGATCCATTCATTGTGAAAGCCAGGCTCCAGAGCTAACATTACTGCTTTCAGAGAACAGGCAGGGCTCACCCTCCCGGGTTAGGACCGTATTCACCTTCTGCCTGCCCCAACAAGTTCCTCTCCCAGCCCCCCCCCACAAAAAAAGTCCCAGATCTTCCCTCTCCATCGCCCCCCCTCCCCCCACCTCCTGCCAGCTGAGTTCCTGAACTTCACCCCCACTGAGCTGGGCCTGGAGCCTGTGAATGGGCTCCAGGCTCTAGGGTTTGTGCTGAGTCTACAGGAAATGTAAGTGCATAAGTTGGAATGATGGGTGCACATGCGCAGCTCCAGGGGGGGGAGGGGAGGACAGTCTTTAGACTCCGCCCCCTCATATGGTATGCATGTGCAGAATGACTCAAATTTGTTGGTGCAAATAATCACACTGGTTTTTGTATTGTAAAACCAGCAAGCCGACTGAGCAGATTCACTGGAGCGTTCCATGGCTGCTTACAGGGAACATTGCACAGAAAATGCTCTCATTTTAAAAAATTCATTTAATTATTGCCTATTCCTAGTTGCCGTTGAGAGGGTGATTGTGAGCTGCGTTTTTGAATCACTGCAGTTTGCAGAGGGTGGGGTAGGAGAGGGAAAATGTGGTGCGAGTGTAAAGGGGATGGGTGGTGGAAGAACGTGATCCAGGCCCAACAGATGGAGAATGTGATTTATCTTCCCATCTGGATCACGTTCTTGCTCTCATTACCCCCTTTCTTTAGATATTGATCATGTTCTTTCCCCTCCCCACTGCTTCCCCCCCGACCCCCACAAGTTCCTGACCTTCCCACCAAGTTCCTGATCTTCTACCCCCTTCTATTCCCACTCTTCTCTACACCCCCCCACCAATCACCCTCTCCTCTCTCCCCTTCGATCCTCTCCTCATCCACCCCCCCTGCTCCACTTCCCTCTCCCTGCCCATCCTATTCCCTCTCCTCTTCTATCCCCTCTCTCCCTCTGATCTGTTCTTCTCTCCATCCCCCACTAACTCCCTCTCTCCTCTCCCCTTCTAGCCCCTCTTCTCACCACCACCGCCCCCCCCCCGTTCCACTTCCCTCTCCCTGCCCATCCAATCCCCTCTCCTCTCCCCCCACCCTGACCCCTAATCTTCTCTCCCCTTCGATCTCCTCTCCTCACCACCCCCTTGCTTCTCTCTCCATCAATCCAATCCCTTGACCTTACCTGCCTGGAGCCGAGGAAAATGTAAGGAAAGGCCGTAGTTGCCGCAACCGTTTGGTACTGCACATGTACGACCGCATCGAGTGCGCATGCGCGGTACCAAACAGGCAGACATGCGCAGTAAAAAGTGCCGCAAATAATCACATTTATTTTTTTTAAGCACAAAAGCAACTTCAACTTTTCAGGAGTATATACTGTACAACCATTTGTTAAAATGTGAATGCTCACCACCGATTAATCTAAGGTTCATGGAAACTTTGAAAATGTTACAGAAATATGTACTGGAAAATCCAGCTAACTTCAGCGACAGCTTTATTCAGTCATATGCAAGTTTGTAGTGTTGCTTGTGTCAGCCAATCTGGTATTCAACGGGCTAGATTCTGTCGCTTTTATGGAATGTTAAAGCTTACACAGTTTTAAAGATGACTTGTTTCAAACCATTGGATTCCTTTTGATGCCAAATTACATGAAGCAGCAGTGGAGTTAGTATGAAAACAATTACATACTTCCAGACAGGAATCATTACAGTACTTTCCAAAATAAAACTGTATACTGACTGACCTGGCAGCCCACACTGTGGCTGATCGTTTCCAGGGTGTGTCCTGGTTCCAGGAATTTCTCGGCCCCATTCATCCACACACCAGCAGTGGCCTGTACTGCTGTGGCACTGCAGAGGCCTGAAATTCCCTTCTGCATCACACTGAGGAATATGCATTCCAATAGGAGGTCGAGCTCTGTGCTGATTGAGCTCTGCTTGCAGTTGATCTCGCTGCTCCACACAAGCGGTTTTTGGACGTTCCGTCGGTGCTAATCAATTGAAAAGAAAGACGCCAGATTTCAAACTATCACAGATAAAAATATGAAGGGCAACATTCTAACAATTAATATTCTGTTTGGTATCTTTTCAGTTCACTAATTACTTTACATAAACTGAAACATGCAACATCTGGTCCATGATAAAGCTTGTATGTGCATGACATGGAGACATTTGCAAATCAATTTCACCCGAATTCTCTTTTAAATCCGCTCTCCTTCACAACCCTGTTGTGATTTTTCTCTATCACTGTTAGAATGTTACATCGAAGTAATGCAAGTTCCAGTGGTGCTCTGTCAATAAGTTTATTTAAAATAAAAATGAAAGGGTATTGTGGACCCCATGTTGTATAATAGGAATATTATATTATAGTTAATGGTTCAATATGAATATATTTGATTAAAAATACATAAATGTGTAGTTTAATACAAATGTATAATTTAATAGAATTTTACACAGTTATATCTATTTAATTTAAGATTTTTCTGGCAAGCATTTGCACACATCAGAGAAAACACATCAGTCATCATTTCCTCTTTTGATAAGTTTCCTCTATTTGACCCCAAACCTACCTCAGACCAAAACCACCTACTGCACTAATGTGAATTTTGCTACATTCCACATGCCATTACCAATTTAGTGCCAGTTAATGGCTGTGGTTCTTTGCCTACTAAGCACCTGTTAAGATGGCCCAAGCTTATTTATTAAGAACTCTTACAGCTCCTAGAGAGAGAAAGCAGCTTTTCATTCATTCAGTCTGGGTGTGGTTCAAATTCAGTTCAGAAGTGAACTGAGCAGATCTAAACCTAATTGTAAGTATGTAGAAAAATCAGTACGTAACAGAAATAATCATGGATGAGAAAAGATGTTTTAGCTGAAGAGATGTTAATCTCCAACTTTCCTAGCTCTGTATACAACTGCATTGTAAGCTCCCTTAATCAGGGCATAGCCAGGCATACAGTGTATGCACCCATGTACAATTCTTCATTTCCTCCAACCCACAGTGCTGCTCCAGCCTTCTATTTGCTCTGAGGGATGAAATATAGTTCTAGGTAGAAATACTTGTAATAAATTTATGAGATTGGGATTCCCAGTCTTGCAAAGCTATTGTCAGAATTCCTGCCCACCTCAGTGTTCATTCCTTCAGAGCAATAGGTGGAGCAGTGGAAAGAAACAAAGAAGAGCAAGGAAGACTTGCATTTATTTTGCCTTTCACATCCACAGGACATACCAAAGGACTTTATAACTAATTATGTACTTTTGATGCGTAGTAACTGTTGTAGTGTAGGAAGTGAGAAGGCAGTTGGGAGGAGAATACCAGAGGGAACTGAACTTGCAGTTAGAGAGTTAATGGCGCCAGTATCAACTGAAAGGGTAGGCGGGTGGAAATTGCCAGCCTAAACTGAGGGATGGGATAAATGGTGTCAACATGTATAGAAGGAAAGATATGAACTGAGGGGTGGGGGGGTAAGTGCCTCCATGTACTGGGACACAGAGAACAGAGAGAGGAAAGGGAAAAGAATGCCAATGTAAACTGGGGGTAAGATAGGGTATTCTGAAGGGTTGATCACATGGTCAATATGCGATCTTCCTCATGGAAGGAACTTTGATTCCACCATAATCATGGGATTGGAGGTAATGTATTAGCATGGATAGAGGATTAGTTAACGGACAGAAAACAGAGAGTAGGGATAAATGGGTAATTTTCAGGTTGGCAGGCTGTAACTAGTGGGGTGCCACAAGAATCGGTGCTGGGGCCTCAGCTATTTACAATCTATATTAATGACCTAGATGAAGGGACCAAGTGTAATGTATCCAAGTTTGCTGACGATATAAAGCTAGGTGGGAAAGTAAGCTTTGAAGAGAACACAAAGCATCTGCAAAGGGATATAGATAAAGTGAGTGGGCAGTAAGGTGGCAGATGGAGTATAATGTAGGGAAATGTGAGGTTATTCACTTCGGTAGGAAGAATAGAAAAACAGAATATTTTTTAAATGGTGAGAAACTTTCAAATATTGGTGCTCAGAGAGATTTGGTTGTCCTTGTGCAAGAAACACAAAAAGCTAGCATGCAGGTACAACAAGCAATAAGGAAGGCAAATGGCATGTTGTCCTTTATTGTCGGCCAACTGCCAGGTCGGACTGACAATTATGCCCACGGGTTTGGCCGGGCCGTCAACAGGCATCCTGGCACCAACTCTTGGGTGTCAGGCCACTGGCTCAGCCGAAACCCTCCCTGGTAGTCCAGAGTTTGCCACTAAAGTGGCTGCAGAGTTTGCAGTGGCCCGCCCCTTTAACTGAAGGTAAGGGACGTTGTGATGTGTCAGCGCGATGCGGCACCTCTGCGTCACATTGACATCATCAGCGCAGTGCCAATGACTTGGAGCGACGGCCATTCCGACCCAACCGCACTTCCGCCCTTCTCCCGACACCAACACCGCTCCAACCGGAAACATGAAAAAAAAGTGCTGAAAATCCCGGATTGTCCGCCCTATGCATCGGGGAGGACGGAACACTTAAAAATCGGTAGGTGCGCCCCGTTTTGGGCAGAGGGCCATTTCGGTCCCCCGAGACTCCCCAAGTTGGGAGTTGCCGGTCCGTGGTCCTCATTGGGGGCCTAGCATATGCCTGGTGAGATCAATCACACCTCCTAAGATTGGTGGAGAAAATGTGTTTTTTAAATATTCCAGGTGGGCCCAGCATTTTGGTCTCTGGGTGTTGCAGAGTCAACCAAACCAAAAATGGTCTGCTCATCATGCCCCCGCCCCCACCAGCCCCGGATCCCACCAACTTCAGCAGGGTCAATGGTGAAGTCCGCAACTCGGTGCATCCTAGCACTTATACCATAACATGCTCACCCCGTGGATTTTCAGGCCAATTGGTATTGCTGTTCAGTGGCCTAATGAGCAGTTCTTAAATGGATCGCTGATTTGAAACAATTTCGTGGGGCTAGGGGATTGTTCCTTCTCGATTCCCCATAAAATCAACCCTCCCCCCCCCCCGGGAATCCCACTCCCCTCTTTAACTTACTTACACTAGCTGGGCACCATGGATATCCTGACCCTCTGATCGGCAAGAGGAGCAACTTACCGACGGAATGCTAATGTGGCAGAACCGTGAAAATGGTTCTGACCTCCAACTGCTTCCATCGGGCAGGCGGCACTCACTCGACCTGCCTCCTGTCCAATGGAGGCAATCTGTTGAAATTCGAGGTTCAACTCACTTCCAGTCACAGTTGCTCAATATGATAGCAATCAATAGTATCAGGCGCTTGGCAACCACAGAGATAATGAAAAACTAATTCATTTAGCTTCTCTGAATTTTTCCAACAACACCGGTCACTTTGCATTATAATTAGATCATGGCTCAGTGATAGCACACTCTCCTCTGAGTCAGAAGGATGGGGGTTCAAGCTCCACTCCAGAGACTTGAGCACAAAATTCAGGCTCACACTTCAGTGCAGGACTAAGGGGACGCTGCAATTTTGGAGGTGCCATCTTTCAGATGAGACCCCATCTTCCCTCTTGAGTAGACATAGAAGATCCGATGGCAATATTTTGAAAAATAGCAGGAGAGTTCTCCCTGGTGTCCTGGCAAATATTTATTCCTCAACCATCGTCTAAAAACAGATGATCTGGTCATTATTACATTGTTGTTTGTAGAACCTTGCTGTGCAAAATTGGCTGCCATGTTTTCGACATTAGAACAGTGATTATATTTTAAAAGTACTTTATTGTAAAGCCCTTTGGGATGTTCTGAGATCGTAAAAGGTGCTATATAAATGTATGTCTTTTTATTTTTGCTACAGCACTGGTCATTTTGCTTAATTAAAATACTGACTGACCTGGCAGCCCACAGCGTGGTTGACCGGTTCCAGGCGGTGTCTTAGTCCCAGGAATTTCCTGTCCTTTTTCATCCACGCACCAGCAGTGGCCTGTACTGCCATGGCATTGTAGTGGCTTGAAGTTCCCTTCTTCATCACACTCAGGGACGTGGATTCCAATAAGAGGTTGAGATCCACGCAGGCTCAACTCTGTTTGTAGTCTCTCTCGGTGCTGTTCACAAGCAGTCTTTGGAAGTTCACTGAGTGCTAATCAAACAAAAATAAATTAGTTTTGAAAATATTACATAACAAAAGTATAAATCATGCAAATTGGATCATGTAACATCTTTCCTTGTACACTGCGTGTGGTCACCAATCTATAAGAAAGAAAACACATCTAAAATAATATGCTTTTATGTGTAATACATTTAACTTCACTGATAAGTTTAATTGATCATCCCAAATTGATCCCATAAGAATTTAGTATTTTTAATTAGTGTTATATAATTCATTGTAGACACAACCGTAGATTTTTGTGTGTGTTTTCTGTTAAATATTACTTCAGGAGAGTTCAAGGAACTGTTATGGTAGCAGTATTTCACAGAATCTTTCTTCATGGTAATGTGTAATTGGATAGAATTTTGCTTTATTGAATGAGATTTTTTTCACTTGAATGTGATAGGGGGCAAAAATGTAATTGGCGACAAAGATCTTATGTTACAGGATTATTGAATGACAAAAATATATGTAATATACACAATACTCAATTAGAAAGAAGAAAAACACAGAGACTGGAACACTTAAACCAATGGAAGAAAAAGCTAATGCACTATTGGTTTCAACAGACAGATGAAATTTTATTTAAGAACATAAGAAATAGGTGCAGGAGTAGGCTTTTTGGCCCCTCGAGCCTGCTCCACCATTCAATGAGATCATGGCTGATCTTCTACCTCAACTCCACTTGCCTCCACTATCTCCAGATTCCATTAATATCCAAAACTTTATCGATCTCTGTCTTGAATACACTCAACAACTGAGCTTCAACAGCCCTCTGGAGTAGAGAATTCTAAAGATTCACCACCCTCTGAGTGAAGAAATTTCTCCTCATCTCAGTCCCAAATGACTGACCCCTTATTCTGAGACTGTGACCCCTGGTTCTAGATTTCCCAGCCAGGAGAAACATCCTCCCTGCACATACCCTGTCAAGCCCAGTAAGGATTTTGAATATTTCAATGAGATCAACTTTCATTCTTCTAAACTCTAGAGAATTTAAGCCTAGTCTACCCAATTTCTCCTCATAGGACAACCTCCCCAACCCCCATCCCAGGAATCAGTCTGTTGAACCTTTGTTGCACTCCCTGTATAAAAATATTGATTTCCCTTCTTTGCTTTCTTCTGATCGTTTTCTAATATATGTTTTTCAAATTTCTTTATTTTTACCTATGTTGTAACCTCAATTCTGAATGTTAAAGAGTGAAGATCAAAGAGCAAGTTATTATTTAAATGGAGAAAGATTGCAAAGTGCTGCAGTACAGTGGGACCTGGGGGTACTTGTGCATGAAACACAAAAGGTTAGTATGCACATAAGCAAGTGATCAGGAAGGCCAATGGAATCTTGTCCTTTATTGCAAAGGGAATGGAGTAAAAAAGCAGGGAAGTCTTGCTACAGCTATACAGGGTATTGGTGAGGCCACACCTGGAATGCTGCCTGCAGTTTTAATTTCCATATTTACGAAAGGATATACAGGTACTGGCTTTGGAGGCAGTTCAGAGAAGGTTCACTAGGTTGATAACGGAGATGAGGGCGTTGACTTATGAGGAAAGGTTGAGTAGGTTGGGCCTCTACTCATTGGAATTCAGAAGAATGAGAGGTGATCTTAGCGAAACGTATAAGATTATGAGGGGGCTTGACAAGGTGGATGCAGAGAGGATGTTTCCACTGATAGGGGAGACTAGAACTAGAGGGCATAATCTTTGAATAAGGGGCTGCCCATTTAAAACTGAGATGAGGAGGAATTTCTTCTGTCAGAGGGTTGTGGATCTGTGGAATTTGCTGCCTCAGAGAGCTGTGGAAGCTGGGACATTGAATAAATTTAAGACAGAAATAGACAGTTTCTTAAACGATAAGGGGTTATGGAGAACGGGCAGGGAAGTGGACCCGAGTCCATGATCGGATCAGCCATGGTTGTGTTGAATGGCGGAGCAGGCTCGAGGGGCCGTATGGCCTACTCCTGCTCCCATTTCTTATGTTCTTATAGATATACTGCCATATTCCGGTAGGCTGCACAAACTGAACAAATGGTGAAGCATTTGGTGAGAACAAGGAACCTAGCTTAGCAGCAGTGGGAAAGAAAGATCAGTAGAAATGAAACATGCATGGGAAGTTCGGAGATGGTGGTCAACAGAAGAAACTGATGCATGGTGGGAATGATCGGAAAGGATAATCAGGCCTTTTGGATGTAAATAAATATGATTGAGCTTTTCATCCCAGTCATATTTACAGCTCAATGCCAATCAATAGTGAGAGCCACTTCATAACCACAGCAGATAACAATCACCTGTTTCCATGACAATCAGCTTTTATGAATTACAGTTGGGTGTTTCACCAAGTTCCAAGATAGACTCCCTTAAAAAAAATTTAAATCTCTTTGAACTCCTCATTTTTGCTACAACACTGGTCATTTTGCATATTTAAAATACTGACTGACCTGGCAGCCCACAACGTGGTTGACTGGTCCCAGGTGGTGTCCTAGTCCCTGGAATTTCCTGTCCGTTTTCATACACACACCAGCAGTGACCTGTACTGCTGTGGCATTGCATAGGCCTGAAGTTCCCTTCTTCATCACACTCAGGGACATGCATTCCAATCGGAGGTTGAGAGCCACGCAGGCTCAACTCTGTTTGCAGTCTCTCTCGGTGCTGTTCACAAGCAGTCTTTGGACGTTCTAATAAAACAAAAAGAAACTGATTTTAAACTTTGATGAAACAAAAGACAAATCACTCAAATTAAGTCATATAACATTGCTTCTTATACACTGTGTATTGTCATCAGCCTGCTTATCGGAAATAAATCATATCTAAACCAATATATCTTAAAGTGCGATGTAATTCACGTGATATTTTTAATTTATCATCTTAATTTGTGTCTACTTCTATCACCACCAAGGATACACTGTATCGACCAGAATTTAGATTTTTAACAAGTGTTAAATATTTCATTGCAGACACAACCCTATATTTCTGTATGTTATTTGATAACTGTTCTTTTATGAGAGTTTATTATGAAGAACTGTTATAAGAAAGAATGACTTGCTTTTATATAGCAACTTTGTTATAGCAGCTGTATCTCACAGAATTGTTCTTCCTAAAGTATAATTGGAAAGAATTTGTTTGGTAGAATGTGGCAGTGTAGCATTTATTTTGCTGGAATATAATGGGGAGAAAATGTTTAAGTCGGATGATTGTTGACTGACAAAAATATAACAAATGTAGAAAATATCCAAATAGACAGAAGAAATAATGGAGACTGGACCACAAACGAAAGGAACAGGCAAATTTTAACAAAGATACACAATGGTTGCAACAGGCAGGTGAAATTTTATGAGAAAAATATTGATTTCTCTACTTTGCATTCCTGTGCTACTTTTCTGAATTGTTTTAAAAATTCTTTTTGATCCTTTGTTCATATCTGTATTGTCCATCACATCTATTTCTGAATCTTAAGAGTGAAGATAAAGTGCCATATTCCCTAGACTGAATGATCTGAATCATGGTGAATTAATGTGGTGAAGACAAAGAAGCCAGAGAAACAACAGTGGAAAAGGGAGATCAGTAGAAATGAATGATGGAAGGGGCATTCTGAGATGGCTGAGAACAGAAGAGGCTGCTGGGAGAGGGGGGAACTGATCAGGAAGGATAATTAGGCCTTTTGGATGCAAATAAATGGGGTCAGGCCTTTTATCCCAGTCATAATTACAGATCAATGCCAAACAAAACTGATAGGTACTCCATATACAAAGGAGATAACAGATGACTAAGTCAGCTTTTCCATGATAATCAGCTTTTATGAAAAAAAAATGAAAGTCTCAGCTTCTCATTTTTGCTACAACGCTAGTCATTTTGCTTAATTAAAATATTGACTGACCTGGCAGCCCACAGCGTGGGTGACCGGTCCCAGGAGGTGTCCTAGTCCCTGGAATTTCCTGTCCGTTTTCATACACGCACCAGCAGTGGCCTGTACTGCTGTGGCATTGCATAGGCCTGAAATTCCCTTCTTCATCACACTCAGGGATGTGCATTCCAATAAGAGGTTGAGAGCCACGCAATCTCTCTCTGTGCTGTTCACAAGCAGTCTTTGGATGTTCAATGGGTTCTAATCAAACAAAAAGATTTTGGTTTTAAAAAATTTACAAAGTAAAAGTACAAGTCACTCAAATTAGGTCATCCAATTGTCATCACCTATCTGTTTGTTGAAAATATATTTTTAATGCATCACCTCAAATTGCTTCCAATTTTATCACCACCAGTGATATATCTGTACCCATCAGAATTAGTGTTAAATATTTCATTCTAGATGAAAGATTTTTGTGTGTGCTATTTGGTTTTAAAACTACGGATACACCTGTTGCCACTAGAATGTTCTATTTTCATCTCGTAACTTTTTAGTCTGGCCAAATTGGCATTAATAAGGAGTAAAGATGAGGTTATTAGGCTTACCGCCTCATTAACACCAACGTTCTGGCTGTGGCCATGATTAAAGTAGCCTACTACTGGACGGCCAAAGCCCCTGGCTGTTTCAGGCAGGAGGCCCAGTTCATATGCAAATTGGGGTCCTGTGATGTACAAAGGGCTCCGATTGCAATTATTAGAGAATTGGTTACAGAGTGCGGCGTGTACATTTTGCTGGCGGTCCAGCAAAAAAGGACCAAAAATGGCAAGGTTTAAATTGTTTCCATGGGGCCAGAAGGAGCAACAGCCCATCCTCTGAACCCTATAAAAATAAATGGGCTGCTGCTGCCCTGGGTTCTCCCCTCTCTGCATTGTGACTCCACCCCACTCCCCACCTAGCATTTACATTACTGTCATCTTGCTAGCCACCTAGCCTCCTAAATATTGCATCGATCTGAATCCAGCAAGCTGCATCAGGACCTGTGTTTGGGGCGGCAACTCGCCAGTTCTATTTATATCAGGTCCGGGCCTCGAAATGGCTCCGGCCTGTTGGCTCTTGGCATGGGGGAGGTGGGTGGCTGGAGAGCTCTCCCCATTTGGATGTCGGAAAGTTCAAATCTACCCCATATAGTTCACTCCAGACACAATGCTACAGTTGAATGTGTGTTTTCTCTGATAAATTTACTTCAGGAGTTCATAGTGAAGTGTGTGAGGAACTGTCATCCGATCAATGTCTTGCAGAATTTTTTGTTTCCTGGATTACCTTTGGAAATAATTTTTTTTGGTAGATTCTGCTGTGTAGCTTTTTGATGACTAGAATGTGATTAGGAAGAAAGATTTTATGTTGCATGATTGTTGAATGACAAAAATATAACAAGTGTAGCAAATAACTAGAAAGGAGAAACAGAGAGAGGAGGTAATTTTCAACTTCACCGTGCCTGGGTGGTAATCTGGTGGGGCTGATTGCCCACTTGTTGTAGAACCTGCCTGATTTTCATCTTATGCAAAGCAAAGCAACGAAGATTGAGTTGCTTCTGTAAAGGGCGGGTGATCCACTCGGACAGATTGTTGCTCAGACAGCGAAGTCTACAATCACCTCCAAAGACTGGAACACTTAGTAATGCAGAACAAAAGTAACAAACTACAACAAGCAGGAAAAAAGGTTTATGATAAAAATATTGATTTCTCTTTTTTGCTTTAGTTGTCTGATGTTCTCTTTTTAATGTTAATCCTTTATTCTTACCTGTATTGTTCATTGCATCTGTTTCTGAATCTTAGGTCTGGATTTCGCCAGGGCTCAGAGGGCAGGTTTGGAGGCAGATCTGCTGTCAAAATCTAAAAGATTGACAGCGGGGCAGTATCTAGCTCTGAACCCGCCTCCTTGTAAGTATCCCATGTGCCAGCTCTGCCTGCGCTTTGTAGGTCCGGCACTAAGCAGCGCGTCAGGCAATTGAAATACTTAAGAAGTTGTTTAAAGGTATTTAAGCAGAATTTTACCAGTTACTAACCATTTTTCCAACTGTTTGACGACTTTCATGTCATTCGGGGATCACTTCAGGTAAGTATGTCGGGTTTTCAACAACTCTCCATTGCTTTGAATAGGTGATAGCTGCAAAAATGGTATAAAAGCTACCATTTCACAGCTGTTCACTTTCCAATGTTAGAAGCTCAAGCCTTCAGGATTTGGAATTCACTTTTCAGCTTTAGGAAGGTTGGAAGTGTTTGGAGTAAACTTTCTATGCAGTGTCACCTCCTTGGAGTAACCTCTCTCACCATTGATAGATCGTTTCTGTCATCTCAACTTCACCTGCCATCTATTCTAGGTGAAAAATACCTTGGTCCTCAGAATCCCATCATGATGAGCCCCAACACCAACACCACCAGGCACACCAGCATCACCAACAACAATACCAACCTTCTCCACAATCACCTGATGCTGCACAGGGCATCAGCACCCGACCACATGGCTGCCCAGGATATTAGGGATGGCCTTATCATGGCCAGATTTACTTTACTTGACGCTGTACACCCCAGCTGCCACATGATGCACCAGGATGGTACCACCCCATACCAGCTCCATAAATCATCCCTGCAATGCCCAAGCCATTCCTTTCACATTTAGCACCATTGCTGGGGGTGCCCTTATGTCTCACCATTCACTACAACTCACTAAGCCACTTCCAAAGGTGCACACAAATCTGTCCAAGAAGTCAAAGAGTTCAAATAAAGATTTAAATGTTTGACAACACATTAGCAGAAACTCTACATGAACATTGGCTAAAAGACCCAAGTGTCTACCCTTGCGTATTGTTAGTTGGTATGACTGGACAAGGATGAGGGTGACTGTGAGGGGTGACTAGTGAGATGGGGATGTGCTAATGTAGATAGAGAGGGAGGGATGGGTGGGTGGAGGTGCAAGGTAGGTTGGTGTGAATAAGGATGTGCAGGAGTAGGGTACGGAAGGCAGAGTAATAGGGATGTGATGAGTGGCACAGCAGGATGAGGTTGAGTGTGACTTTGCAGTCACGTTTTATGATCGACTAAGAACATTGAAAGGTTTGCGCCACTGCAGCCTGGTTCTCCTAATGACATCCCTGCTTGAGCCCTCCTGTACAATGTGCAAACAGGCTGTGTTAGTCTCCTGGAGAGGTGCCTTCTGCCCATTGGAAGGGAGGAGAACCTCCCTGCGTGCTATCACTCTCTCCATAAGCATCCGGGGAGAGTCATGGGAGAGCCTGGGTGCAGCCGTGCATCTTTGTGCCGTGCTTGTCAGTGTTTGCAGCACCTCACTGTTGCAGAATACTGACAGCACAACTGTCAAAATGAATAGTCCCTTTAAGGAAACCAGCTGATGATGCGTCATCAAATTACGTCATCATACCAGCTTCTTTTTAATTGGCGGGAACCTCACAGGGCAGGCTTAACAAGCCCAATCAAAATAAAATCACTTCAACAGAGCGGGCTGCAACCGGGAATGGGGTTCCAATCCATCCCCGAAGTCGCCCGCCTCGCTCCCGACCCGGTAGGAAAAATTGCGGCCTTACATTGAACATATACTGCCGTATTCCCTTGGCTGAAAAATCTGAGTTACTGGTAATTAATAAGTGAGAATAAAAAAACCAGAGAAACAGCAGTGGAAATGAAGGATGCAAGGGTCATTTTGAGATGGTTAACAACAGAAAAGATTGATGGGAAGGGTTGTTATGTATTGATGCTGAATGACGTGCCTGTATCATTGGAGCTGGACACGGGTGCGAGTCAGTCGATAATGAGCCAAAAGACATTCGACAAGCTGTGGGACACTGAGGCTGTGAAGCCTAAGCTGAGTCTAGTCAATGCCAAGTTGCGTACCTACACGAAGGAACTCATACCGGTGATTGGCAGTGCAGTAGTCAAGATGTCATTTGATGGTGTGGTTCAAAATCTACCATTATGGATGGTCCCAGGTAATGGTCCAACACTGTTGCAGGAATTGGCTCGAGAAAATCAAGTGGAACTGGAATGATATCAAAGCGTTGTTCTCGGTGGATGACACTTCATATGCTCAAGTGTTGAAGAAGTTTCCTTCTTTGTTTGAACCGGGCATTGGTAATTTTACTGGAGCCAAGGTGCAGATGCACCTGGATTCTGATGCAAGGCCTGTCTATCAGAAAGCTCGGTCTGTTCCTTACATGAGGGAGAAGGTTGAAATTGAGCTTGACAGACTCCAACGTGAAGGGGTCATATCACCGGACGAGTTTAACGAGTGGACCAGTCCTATTGTTCCTGTGTTGAAGAGTGATGGCACTGTCAGGATTTGTGGAGACTACAAAGTTACGATTAACCGATTTTCGAAACAGGTTCAGTACCCGTTACCGAAGGCTGATGACCTGTTCGCCATGCTAGCTGGTGGAAAGTAGTTCACTAAACTAGATCTGACGGTGGCCTATATGACACAGGAGCTTGTTGACACTTCGAAGAAACTCACCTGCATCAACACCCATAAAGGACTGTTTGTCTACAACAGGTGTCCTTTTGGAATTCGTTTGGCTGCAGCCATATTTCAGAGGAATATGGAAAGTCTACTGAAGTCCGTTCCTAGTACTGTCATGTTTCAAGATGACATTCTGGTCACAGGTCGCGACACTGCTGAATATCTGAACAATCTTGAAGTCCTACATCGTCTGGACAAAGTGGGACTCAGACTGAAACGTTCGAAGTGTGTCTTCATGGCACCTGATATTGAATTCCTGGGGAGGAAGATTGTTGCTGACGGCATCAGGCCTACTGATTCGAAAACCAAGGACATCAAAAATGCACCCAGGCCTCAGAATATGACGGAGCTGCGTTCATCCCTTGGGCTACTCAACTACTTCAGTAATTTCTTACCCAGACTGAGCACTTTATTAGAGCCACTGCACATGCTACTCAGAAAAGGCGACAACTGGGTCTAGGGTGTGTCTCAAGATAGAGCCTTTGAGAAAGCTAAGAATCTGTTCTGTTCAAACACGTTGCATGTTCGTTATGATCCATGTAAGCCTCTTGTATTGGCCTGTGATGCTTGTGTACTCCAACAAGCAAATGAGTTGGGTAAGCTACAAACTGTTGCATATGCTTCGAGAAGTTTGTCAAAAGCGGAAAGAGCTTACAGCTTATAGTAGAAAAAGAAACTTTGGCCTGTGTGTATGGGGTCAAAAAGATGCATAAGTACCTGTTTGGTCTTCGTTTTGAACTCGAAACTGATCATAAGCCACTCATTTCATTGTTTTCGGAAAACAAAGGTATTAATACCAATGCATCGTCCCGTATTCAGAGGTGGGCATTGACATTGTCTGCCTATGATTATGTTATTCGTCATAGACCGGGTACTGAGAATTGTGTTGATGCACTGAGTCGTCTGCCTTTGCCCACACCTGATATGGAGATGCCTCAACCTGCAGATCTACTGTTATTGATGGATGCTTTTGAGAGTGAAGGAACTCCTGTCACTGCTCAACAAGTTAGGATCTGGACCAGTCATGACACTATTTTATCAGTTGTGGAATGTTGTGTCCTCAGTGGTGATTGGTCTGCAATACCTATGGAGATGTGTGATGAGACCAAATCTTACAACCGTCGCAAAGATCAGCTGTCCATTCAGTCAGATTGTTTACTGTGGGGTAATCGTGTCATCATGCCTAAGAAAGGTAGAGAAAAATTTGTACGTGAACTACATAGCACTCATCCCGGTACTGTCATGATGAAAGCCATTGCTAGGTCTCATGTATGGTAGCCTGGAATTGATTCTGATCTGGAACCACGTGTGCATCAGTGCAATACTTGCATGGAAAGTGACACAGTTAATTCGGAAACTAGGGTCCTGAACTTAAGGAAAGGTAATTTCCAACGTTATGAGGCGTGAATTGGCTAGAATAGACTGGCAAAGGGTTGACGGTGGATAAGCAATGGCAAACATTTAAAGATCACATGGATGAACTTCAGCAATTGTACATCCCTGTCTGGAGTAAAAATAAAACGGGGAAGGTGGCTCAATCAATTAACAAGGGAAATTATAGATAGTGTTAAAGCCAAGGAAGAGGTATATAATTTGGCTAGAAAAAGCAACAAACATGTCGACTGGGAGAAATTTAGAATTCAACAGAGGAAGACTAAGGGTTTAATTAAGAGGGGGGGGAAATAGAGTACGAGAGGAAGCTTGCAGGGAACATAAAAACTGACTGCAAAAGCTTCTATAAATATGTGAAGAGAAAAAGATTAGTGAAGACAAACGTAGGTCCCTTGCAGTCGGATTCAGGTGAATTTATAATGGGGAATAAAGATATGTCAGGCCAATTGAACAAATACTTCGGTTCTGTCTTCACGAAGGAAGACAGAAATAACCTTCCGATTGTACTAGGGGACCGAGGGTCTCGTGAGAAGGAGGAACTGAAGGATATCCTTATTAGGCGGGAAATTGTATTAGGGAAATTAATGGGAGTAAAGGCCGATAAATCCCCGGGGCCTGATAGTCTGCATCACAGAGTACTTAAGAAAGTGGCCCTAGAAATAGTGGCTGCATTGGTGATCATTTTCCAACAGTCTATCGACTCGGGATCAGTTCCGATGGACTGGAGGGTAGCTAATGTAACACCACTTTTTAAAAAAGGAGGGAGAGAGAAAACGGGTAATTATAGACCGGTTAGCTTGACATCAGTAGTGGGTAAAATGTTGGAATCAATCATTAAGGATGAAATAGCAGCGCATTTGGAAAACAGTGACAGGATCGGACCAAGTGGGGAAATCATGCTTGACGAATCTTCTGGAATTTTTTTGAGGATGTAACTAGCAGAGTGGACAAGGGAGAACCAGTGGATTTGGTGTATTTGGACTTTCAAAAGGCTTTTGACAAGGTCCCGCACAAGAGATTGGTGTGCAAAATCAAAGTGCATGGTATTGGAGGTAATGTACTGACGTGGATAGAGAACTGGTTGGTAGACAGGAAGCAGAGTCGGAATAAATGGGTCCTTTTCAGAATGGCAGGCAGTGACTAGTGGAGTGCTGCAAGGCTCAGTGCTGGGACCCCAGTTCTTTACAATTTACATTAACGATTTAGATGAAGGAATTGAATGTAATATCTCCAGGTTTGCAGATGACACTAAACTGGGTGGCGGTGTGAGCTGTGAAGAGGACGCTAAGAGGCTGCAGGGTGACTTGGACAGGTTAGGTGAGTGGGCAAATGCATGGCAGATGCAGTATAATGTGGATAAATGTGAGGTTATCCACTTTGGGGGCAAAAACACAAAGGCAGAATATTATCTGGATAGTGGCAGATTAGGAAAAGGGGAGCTGCAACGAGACCTGGGTGTCATGGTTCATCAGTCATTGAAAGTTGGCATGCAGGTACAGCAGGCTGTGAAGGCGGCAAATGGTATGTTGGCCTTCATAGCTAGGGGATTTGTGTATAGGAGCAGGGAGGTCTTACTGCAGTTGTACAGGGCCTTAACGAGGCCTCACCTGGAATATTGTGTTCAGTTTTGGTCTCCTAATCTGAGGAAGGACATTCTTGCTATTGAGGGAATGCAACGAAGGTTCACCAGACTGATTGCAGGAATGGCTGGACTGTCATATGAGGAGAGACTGGATCAACTGGGCCTTTATTCACTGGAGTTTAGAAGGATGAGAGGGGATCTCATAGAAACGTCTAAGATTCTCACGGCACTGGACAGGTTAGATGCGGGAAGAATGTTCCCGATGTTGGGGAAGTCCAGAACCAGGGGACATAGTCTTAGGATAAGGGGTAGGCCATTTAGGACTGAGATGAAGAGAAACTTCTTCACTCAGAGAGTTGTTAACCTATGGAATTCCCTGCCGCGGAGAGTTGTTGATGCCAATTCATTGAATATATTCAAGAGGGAGTTAGATATGGTCCTCACGGCAAAGGGGATCAAGGGGTATGGAGAGAAAGCAGGAAAGGGGTACTAAGGTGAATGATCAGCCATGATCTTATTGAATGGCGGTGCAGGCTCGAAGGGCCGAATGGCCTACTTCTGCACCTATTTTCTATGTTTCTATGTTTCTAAAGTACCAGCGGAATCTCCGCTGAGTCTTTGGGTGTGGCCATCTAAACTATGGTCGAGGATCCACATCGATTTTGTGGGGCCTTTCCTGGGAAAGATATTTTTTGTTGAGGTGGATGCATATTCAAAGTGGATAGAGTGTATTATTATGTAATCCAGTACATCTGCAGCTACTATTGAGAGCCTTCATGTCATGTTTGCTACTCATGGTTTGCCTGACATTGTTGTGAGCGACAACGGATTTTGCTTCACAAATCTTGAGTTTCAGGAGTTCATGAAACTCAATGGTATTTGACATGTGAGGTCAACTCCATTCAAACCTGCTTCTAATGGTCAAGCAGAGCGTGCTGTTCAAACGATCAAGCAAAGTATGAAACATGTAACTCACGGTTCACTGCAGACTCGTTTGTCATGTATATTGCTCAGTTACAGGACAAGAACTCATATGCTTACTGGGGCTTCCTCCTGCTGAACTACTGATGAAGAAAAATCTCAAGACCAAGCTTTCTCTTGTTCATCCTGATTTGAATGATCGTGTTGAAAACAGATGTCAAAGTCAGCAATGGTATCATGATCGTGCATCTGTGTCACGTGACATCTCTGTCAATGATCCGTTTTATGTACTGAACTATGGTAAAGGTCCAAAGTGGATCGCCGGAACTGTTACAGCCAAGGAGGGTAACAGAGTGTTTATTGTTGTGCTCAAGAATGGGCAAACATGCAGGAAACATGTTGATCAGGTCAAACTGTGGCACACGGATGAACTGCAACCATTTGAGGAAGATGCAGACAGTGACCAACCAACCAATGTTCATTCATCAGAGGACTCTGCTGTCATTACTGAACCTGGACCTTCAGTCTCTGATGGGGTCATTACCACTTCCATCAGATCGGTTACTCAGCCTTCGGTCACAATTGACTCAGAACGCTCGCCCAGAACTAAAGTTAAACTGAGACGATCAACTCGTGAGCGGAAAGTCCCAGAGGGTCTTAATTTGTAAAAAGACTGATATTAAGATCTTGAAAGAGGAATGTTGTTATGTATTGATGCTTGGGGTCACCAGACACCAGGGGGCGCCACTGTCGGAGGTCATCGGGCTGTACGCGTGTGTGCGCAGTCACTGGTATATAAGCGCGGGTACTATGTCACGCGGGTACTTTGGCCGCGAATAAAGTTGGATCATTTTTACACCTGAGGCCGTTTACAGTAACAAGACTCTTGAGTCATTACAAGGGTGTAGGGGATTGATTGGCAAAGATAAAGTGCTATATATAGGGAAAAAAAAGATGGTAATTGTACTCCATGAGTAGTGTTGAAATAGCTTAGAAAAACTTCAAAAGCATTGACGAGTCTTAGTAGATTCAACACTAGGCACGTTCACGCAATGCGAAGCCGCAATCAGCAAAGCCATTTGAATGGTGAACTACAAAGTCAAAAAATTTGAATATAAGTCCAAGGAAGTCATGATCAAACTTTTTAGTGCGCTAGTCAGATTGCACCTTGACTTCTGTGTCCAGTTCTTGTGGTCAAGACATAAGAGCGCTACGGGCAGTGTCAGCCGTCAGATAACAAGGAAAGACTGGAAAAACTTGGGATTTTCAGGATGAAAAAGAAACAACTAAGAGGTGATCTTAGAGGTATATAAGATTGTTAGGGGTATAGAAAAAGTTAATCCCGAAAATTACTTGAAATAAAATTGCAGGAGTAGGAAAGGTTCAACCTAAAAAAGGGGGGCGGGGTTAGGTTTACTTTACAGATATCAAGAAATTCTTCCTCACACTAAGAATGTTCAATGTGTGAAATAAACTTCTAGATAGAGGAGTGGAGGAAAACATTCTGGAATCAATTAAGGAAAATTTGATGCTAAAATTGGGAAGGAAATTAGGATTTCTCTGAACCAATAAATTAAGATGGGCTGATTTACCTCCCTCATCTGTAATTATCTTCAGACCTTGTGAACAGTAATAGGCACTGCACAACCACAGGGGATAAGAGATGACTAAACAACTGTTTCCATGATAATCAGCTTCTACCAATTATACATGGGTGTTTCAACAAGTTCCAAGTCAGCCACACTTAAGAAAAATGAAAACCTCTCTGAATCCCTCATTTTTGCTAGAGCACTGGTCATTTTGCATATGTAAAATACTGACTTACCTGGCAGCCCACACTGTGGTTGACTGGATCCAGGTGGTGTCCTAGTCCCTGGAATTTCCTGTCCGTTTTCATACACGCACCAGCAGTGGCCTGTACTGGCGTGACATTGCATAGGCCTGAAATTCCCTTCTTCATCACACTCAGGGACATGCATTCCAATAAGTCGAGATCCACGCAGGCTCAACTCTGTTTGCAGTCTCTCTCTGTGCTGCTCACAAGTAGTCTTTGGATGTTCATTGGTTTCTGATCAAACAAAAATAGAATCATAGGGCTAGACTTTCCACTTTCTGGCTAAGGCCAAAAAAAATGGGCCTTGTTCCAGCGATGCGGGACCTATCGCCCGTGCTGATCGCTGGCTCAAGACCCATTTTTTTTTTTGCGATTTTCCACTCGGCCTTAGCCCAGCGATGTCAAATGGGTGATGTCATTTCTCAGTGATCTCCTGATCGCCCAAAGAAAACGGAAGTGAATGAAAAAAAAAGCTTCCCTAGCAACGCATTACTGTGCATGTGCAGGTTGATTTTTTTTTCAGGTTGATGCTTCTTCCCGCATTTTGAGAAGTCAAGGGTCTTCACACATGCTCAGAAGCTCTGGGAGAGAGAGAGAGAGAGAGAGAGAGGAGAAAGGAAGCCGGTCAGAAAGTCTTATCCAAATTACAGATAAGTTTAAAGAATGGAGGGAGGTGCAGGAAAGAGGAGGGCCAAACCATTCAGCGAAGAGGCAAATGAGGCCCTCGTAAATGTTGTCAGCTCCAGGTGGGAGGATCTGACACGGGGTGGGCAGGGGAAACCTCCACCCCGTGTATATCGCAGGATTTGGTTCGAAATAGCCGACGTAGTCATATCGGCCTCCAATGAAACGCGCACACCGGACCAGGGCCGCAAACGGTGGAACAGCCTACTGGTAGCTACGAGAGTAAGTTGAAATTGATATTTATGTATTATTTAATGATCTAAATAGTAAGTAGAATCTGCAATGTTATTGGGTTACATTTAATCATAACTAAATTTTACGCAACCCAGCATAAAGTTAAATGTTGTAGTGCGAAATATGCAACGTAATGCAAATTTGTAATAGAGCATTTAAATCTGTCAGTCTTAAATGTCTTCAATGTCTTACATTGCCTGATCCATTTGCTTATGCCATGCAATGTTATCGCATCATTTACAGAAGAAAATTTCAATGATTAATCGGGAGCAACGGAGGACGGGTGGGAGTGCTGCCATGATGCTCACACTAAGCCAGGATGAGGAGCTCGCTTTGTCCTTGGTGGGGCCAGAAAGCCGTTCGGTCACATCCCGTGGTGTGGCCGAACCCACCCTTGAGACATGTGAGTAATGAGAAATGTGCATTGTGCAATGTGTGAATCATTCGTAAATATTGAAAATATCGTAGTTACGCATGTAATGTTATGCAATTATGTCATCTGATATATAATTGTGATGTACTATAGATGGTCGAATGAGGTCATGTTAGGTCATGTTAAACCTTGTGATCACTTGTGCATATGGGGTAATGGAAAGCATTGCAATGTTTTCAGTTGGAGAAAAATTGTAATGTAATGATTTGATTTGTCAAACGTTGTTTATCAAATTAAAGGTCAAGTGGTCGTCGAATCCACGACTACCACCACCACTGAAACTTCGCCGAGATTGCAGGAGACTGAGGAGGAAGGGGAGCCACTGCGGACTCCTGCTGCTGTGTAATATCAGCAGGAGGAGGAGGAGATTGACGAGACGGAAGAAGAGGAAGAGATTTTTGTTGGGAGGAGAAAACAACCTGCGGCTATCTCGGTTGAGATGGAAGAAGCACCGGGACCAAGCGGTGTGCAGGTGGTGATGCCAAGGCGCGTCATATTGCAAACGCTGACCCCACGGAGGTCCGGTCAGCGTGGCGAGCAATCGCCTGCCTTGCAGGGCCAGATAGAGAGCTTGATTTCCCTGTGCCAGGAGACAGTCGCGATCGGTCGCGACCTTATCCAGGGGTTCGTGGGATTCTCTGCGAACTGGAGCCAGTTCTCTGCAAACTGGGGCCAGTTTCCAGCATCCTGGAGCGAGTTCTGCCAGAACTTCTCGAACTGATCTTCTGAGCAGTGACAGACTGCAAGGGAGACCTTGGAGGCTATTCGGCAGCAGACAGCCACAACCAATGCCCTACAGCATGCATTGCTGGCTGGACACGGCGCTGCACCCCAAGGTGTCGTGTTTGCTCGCAGCAAGACCCCGAGCACGCAAGCGAGTACGGAGGGCACAGTTCCTCCTGACTCGGAAGTGGAGCCTCAGGCTTCTGCTTCCTCTCCGTCACCTCCACCACGGCAGGAAGTCTTGAGATCCCACTCTGCACGACGTCTTGGTGTCGGTTTGCGTAGACCAAAACGGGCGGGTGGGGTGCGAACACGGGGTGGGACAGGATCTGGAGGGAAACGTGGCCACAGGTAGGGAGGGGGGAGTCCTTCTCGATAGTTCACCTGTTTTAAAATGTTCACTTGTTATTACCAATTTATTATACTCTTGTTATTGTTATTGTTACTAAATTGGCCAATTGTATTCAATAGTTAAATGTTCACTTGTTCACTTGTTATCATTACTTAACTGTTCCCTTTCCATTCTTTCTGAAATGGTCACTTGTTATGAGTGAAATGGTCAATTGTTATCATGACTGAAATGGTCACTTGTTATCATGACTGAAATGGTCACTTGTTATCATTACTTAAATGGCCACTTGTTCTGTTCATTTCTTCTTCTTGTAACATTTTGGGGATTTTGAGGGAAGGGTGGGTTGGTGCGGGGGGTGGGGGTTGGAGGGAGGGTGTTGTTCATTAGTTCTTTGTTAATAATAAAAAAAAATTCTACAACTTTTGAACCTTCTCTCTTACTTACATAAATTTTACAACGTACAGTTCTTCATGCAGATTTGTTTGTTTATTCTGTTTCCCCACGGAATATCATTAAATAACTTCACTATGTAAAAGCCATTTAATAAATAATTCCAACATATGCATAAATAAGGTGATAATACCTATTTATAGTCCCAAATTTCTGAGTACAATTTGCATCAATTTTACTCTCTAAATAACTGAGAACAATTCTCCACCCTTCCTCAGAGGCTAAAAATGGTGTCCGTGGTGCCCATTTCCCTCTCTAAGGCCCTGAAAAGCAACTATTTCTGAGCACTCTTTTGGGCCTTGCATTGGCCTGGTGAAGTGCATGCTAAGTGCTGAAACTTGGGATGGGCCTTGTGTGGGCGATTATCTCAGCGATCAAAGTGGAAACTTGGGGGCCTATTTTTCCGGCGATATTTTGGGCCTAGTTTCCACTTTTTGCTCAAAATGGGCGATAGAGGTCATAGATGGGCCATAGATGGGCGATGTGAAGTGGAAAGTCTAGCCCATAGTATCATAATGGTTACAGTGTGGAAGGCCATTCGGGCTGTTCAGCTCGTGCCGACTCTTAGCTGGTCCCACTCCACTGTCCTTCCCCCGTAGCCCTGAAATTTTTTTTCCTTCAGATACTTATCCAACTCCCTTGTGAAAGATAAAATTGACTCTGCCTCCACCACCCTTTCAGTCAGTGCATTCCAAATCTTGACCATGTAAAAAAGTTTTTCTTACATCGCCTTTGGATCTTTTGCCAATCATCTTAAATCTGTGCCCTCTGGTTCTCGACCCTTCTGCCAATGGGAACAGTTTCTCTCCATCTACTCTGTCCAGACGCCTCTTGATTTTGAACGCCTCTATCAAATCTCCTCTCAATCTTCTCAGCTCCAAGGAGAACAACCCCAGCTTCTTCAGTCTATCAACGTAACTGAAGTCCCTCATTCTGGAATAATTCTCGTAAATCTTTTCTGCTCCTTCTCTAAGGTCTTCACATCTTCCTAAAATGTGGTGCCCAGAATTAGGCACAATACTCCAGTCCACTTTTCTACTCTATACCTCTATTATTGAAGCCCAGGATCCCGTAAGCCTTTGTAACTGCTTTCATAATTTGCCTTGCCAACTTCAATGATTTATGCACACATACCCTCAGGTCTCTCTGTTCAGGCACGCCCTTTAGGATTGTACCATTTAGTTTATATGTCCTCTCCTCATTCTTTCTACCAAAATGCATCACTTCAGTGAGCAGCGGGAGTTCGTGGTCGGAGGCGGGAGTTCGGGAGGTGAGCGGCCTACAAGAGGCCCGTCAGTGAGCAGCGGGAGTTCGTGGTCGGAGGCGGGAGTTCAGGAGGCGAGCGACCTACAAGAGGCCCGTCAGTGAGCAGCGAGAGTTCGTGGTCGGAGGCGGGAGTTCAGGAGGCGAGCGACCTACAAGAGGCCAGCCGGTGCAGCTACAGCGGGGAGGCAAAAAAGTAGAAAAAAATTGAAAGGTGACGTCACAGCCAAGGGGGTAAGTGATTGGCTGGTGATTGGTAAGTAGTTTTTCTTTTTCTTTTCTTTATCAGTAAGTAACCTTTAGCATTGCTGTCGCCAAATTAAGTTAATCTAAGGGTTAAGTCATGGCAGGAGAGCTCGGACACGTGTATGCTCCTCCTGTACTAAGTGGGAAGTCAAGGACGCTTCTGGTGTCCCTGACGACTACATGTGTGAGAAGTGTATCCGGCTGCAGCTCCTGACGGACCGCATTGCGGCGTTGGAGCTGCGGGTGGATGAACTCTGGAGCATCCACGAGGCTGAGAATGACGTGAATAGCACATTTAGTGAGTTGGTCTTGCCGCAGGTAAAGGGTACACAGCCAGATAGGGGATGGGTGACCAACAGGAAGAGCAGTGCAAGGAAGGTAGTGCAGGGATCCCCTGCGGTCATCCCCCTGCAAAACAAATACACCGCTTTGGATACTGTTGGGGGGGGGGATGACTCATCAGGGGAGGGCTGCAGCAGCCAAGTTCATGGCACCGTGGGTGGCTCTGCTGCACAGGAGGGCAGGAAAAAGAGTGGGAGAGCGATAGTGATAGGGGATTCAATTGTAAGGGGAATAGATAGATGTTTTCGCGGCCGCAACCAAGACTCCAGGATGGTATGTTGCCTCCCTGGTGCAAGGATCAAGGATGTCTCGGAGCGGGTGCAGCGGGAAAAGGGAGGGTGAACAGCCAGTTGTCGTGGTACATATAGGTATCAACGATATAGGTAAAAAACAGGATGAGGTCCTACAAGACGAATTTAGGGAGGTAGGAGCTAAATTAAAAAGTAGGACCTCAAAAGTAGTAATCTCAGGATTGCTACCAGTGCTGCGTGCTAGTAGTAGGAATCGCAAGATAGCTCAGATGAATACATGGCTTGAGGAGTGGTGCAGAGGGGAGGGATTCAAATTCCTGGGACATTGGAACCGGTTCTGGGGGAGGTGGGACCAGTACAAACCGGACCGTCTGTACTTCGGCAGGACTGGAACCAATGTCCTAGGGGGAGTGTTTGCTACTGCTGTTTGGGAGGAGTTAAACTAATATGGCAGGGGGATGGGAACCTATGCAGGGAGACAGAGGGAAGTAGAATGGGGGCAGAAGCAAAAGATAGAAAGAAGTAAAGTAAAAATGGAGGGCAGAGAAACCTAAGACAAAAAGCAAAAAGGGCCACTTTACAGCAAAATTCTAAAGGGGCAAAGTGTGTTAGAAAGACAAGCCTGAAGGCTCTATGCCTCAATGCGAGGAGTATTCGTAATAAGGTGGACGAATTAACTGCGCAGATAGCAGTTAATGGGTATGATGTAATTGGCATCATGGAGACATGGCTCCAGGGTGACCAAGGCTGGGAACTCAACATCCAGGGGTATTCAACATTTAGGAAGGATAGACAGAAAGGAAAAGGAGGCGGGGTGGCATTGCTGGTTAAAGAGGAAATTAGTGCAATAGTAAGAAAGGACATTAGCTTGGATGATGTGCAATCGGTATGGGTGGAGCTACGGAATACCAAGGGGCAGAAAACGCTAGTGGCAGTTGTGTACAGACACCAAACAGTAGTAGTAAGATTGGGGACAGCATCAAACAAGAAATTAGGGATGCATGCAATAAAGGTACAGCAGTTATCATGGGTGACTTTAATATACATATTGATTGGGCTAACTAAACTGGTAGCAATGCGGTGGAGGAGGATTTCCTGGAGTGTATTAGGGATGGTTTTGTAGACCAATATGTCGAGGAACCAACTAGGGAGCTGGCCATCCTAACCTGGGTGATGTGTAATGAGAAAGGACTAATTAGCAATCTTGTTGTGCGAGGCCCCTTGGGATAGAGTGACCATAACATGGTAGAATTCTTTATTAAGATGGAGAGTGACACAGTTAATTCAGAAACTAGGGTCCTGAACTTAAGGAAAGGTAACATCAATGGTTTGAGGCATGAACTGGCTAGGATAGACTGGCAAATGATACTTAAAGGGTTGATGGTGGATAGGCAATGGCAAACATTTAAAGATTACATGGATGAACTTCAGCAATTAAACATCCCTGTCTGGAGTAAAAATAAAACTGGAAAGGTGGCTCAACCGTGGCTAACAAGGGAAATTAAGGATAGTGTTAAATCCAAGGAAGAGGCATATAAATTGGCCAGAAAAAGCAGCAAACCTGAGGACTGGGAGAAATTTAGAATTCAGCAGAGGAGGACAAAGGGTTTAATTAAGAGGTGGAAAATAGAGTACGAGAAGAAGCTTGCTGGGAACATAAAAACTGACTGCAAAAGTTTCTATAGATATGTGAAGATAAAGAGATTAGTGAAGACAAATGTAGGTCCCTTGCAGTCGGATTCAGGTGAATTTATAATGGGTAACAAAGAAATGGCAGACCAATTGAACAAATACTTCGGTTCTGTCTTCACGAAGGAAGACACAAATAACCTTCCGGAAGTACTAGGGGACCGAGGGTCTAGTGAGAGGGAGGAACTGAAGGATATCCTTATTAGGCGGGAAATTGTTTTAGGGAAATTGATGGGATTGAAGGCCGATAAATCCCCGGGTCCTTATAGTCTGCATCCCAGAGCACTTAAGGAAGTGGCCTTAGAAATAGTGGATGCATTGGTGATCATTTTCCAACAGTCTATCGACTCTGGATCAGTTCCCATGGACTGGAGGGTAGCTAATGTAACACTACTTTTTAAAAAGGGAGGGAGAGAGAAAGCGGGTAATTATAGACTGGTTAGCCTAGCATCAGTAGTAGGGAAAATGTTGGAATCAATTATTAAGGATGAAATAGCAGCGCATTTGGAAAGCAGTGACAGGATCGGTCCAAGTCAGCATGGATTTATGAAGGGGAAATCATGCTTGACAAATCTCCTGGAATTTTTTGAGGATGTAACTAGGAGAGTGGACAAGGGAGAACCAGTGGATGTGGTGTATTTGGACTTTCAAAAGGCTTTTGACAAGGTCCCACACAAGAGATTGGTGTGCAAAATTAAAGTACATGGTATTGGGGGTAAAATACTGACGTGGATAGAGAACTGGTTGGCAGACAGGATAAACGGGTCCTTTTCAGAATGGCAGGCAGTGACTAGTGGAGTGCCGCAGGGCTCAGTGCTGGGACCCCAGCTATTTACAATATACATCAATGATTTAGATGAAGGAATTGAGTGTAATATCTCCAAGTTTGCAGATGACACTAAACTGGGTGGTGGTGTGAGCTGTGAGGGAAACGCTAAGAGGCTGCAGGGTGACTTGGACAGGTTAGGTGAGTGGGGAAATGCATGGCAGATGCAGTATAATTTGGATAAATGTGAGGTTATCCACTTTGGGGGCAAAAAAGCAAAGACAGAATATTATCTGAATGGCGGCAGATTAGGAAAAGGGGAGGTGCAACGAGACCTGTGTGCCATGGTTCATCAGTCATTGAAAGCTGGCATACAGGTACAGCAGGCGGTAAAGAAGGCAAATGGTATGTTGGCCTTCATAGCTAGGGGATTTGAGTATAGGAGCAGGGAGGTCTTACTGCAGTTGTACTGGGCCTTAGTGAGGCCTAACCTGGAATACTGTGTACAGTTTTGGTCTCCTAATCTGAGGAAGGACGTTCTTTCTATTGAGGGAGTGCAGCGAAGGTTCACCTGACTGAATCCTGGGATGGCTCGACTCACATATGAGGAGAGACTGGATCAACTGGGCCTTTATACCCTGGAGTTTAGAAATTCTTCCCCTTCTCTGCCCTTTACAATATTACGATCCCAGTCTGTATTAGGGTCGTTGAAGTCCCCCATTATTAGTACACAATAGTTCTTGCACCTCTCTAATTTCTCTGGAAATTTGCTCCTCCTTATCCTTCCCACCTAGTAGCATATTCTATAGACCATCAAAATCAACTGGTTTTGAAACGATTACAAATTAAAAGTACAAATCTCTCACTTTGGGCCATCTAATGTTTTTCCTTTTACACTGCATGTTGTCACCAGTCTGGTTATAGGGAAAGAAAACACACCTCAGCCAATATGCTTTAAATACAATACATTTGGCATGTGATATTCTTAATTCATCACCTCAAATTGATCCAAATTCTATCACCACCGGGGATATACATGTATCCACCAGAATTCAATATTTTCAACTAGTGTTGTATAGTTCATTCCAGACACAACCCTAGATTTTATATGTGTTATCTGATAAATGATACTTTTGAGTTTTTGTGAGGGACTGTCATAGCTGTAGTATCGCACAGGAATTTCCTCCTGGAGTGTAATTGGAAAGAATTTTGTTTGATAGTATGTGATTTGTGTAGGATATTGTTATGTTGTAATGTGTTTAGGGAGAAAATGTATATTGGGGACAACGATTTTATGTCACAGGATTACTGAATGCCAAAAACATAAGAAATGTAGAAAATACCCAATTAGAAAGGAGAAAATAATAGACTGGAACACTTAAACAAAAGGATTTTAAAAAATTTCTTCTGTTCTTGCTCTGATGGTCTCTTTTCAATTTTATTCTTATCTGTTTTCTCATTGCGTCCATTTTTGAATCGTAGATTGAAGACAAACCCACACCTTTCCCAGCTTGAAAATCTGAATCAATGGTGAATTAATTTGGAATTAATTAATTAGAGAACAAGGAAGCCAGGGAAACAGCAGTGGAAAAGATCAGTAGAAATGAAGGATGCAAGGGGTATTCTGTTATGGTGGACAACAGAAGAGACTGATGGGAGAGGTGGGGGGAATAATCAGGAAGGATAATCAGGCCTTTTGGATGCAAATAAATATGGTCAGGCCTTTTTTTTTAAACCAGTAATACCTATAGCTCAATGTCAATCAATAGTGAAAGGCACATCATAGCTACAGGTGATAATAGATGCCCAAATCATTTGTTTCCATGATAATCAGCTTCTATGAATTATACAAGGTGCTTCACCAAATTCCCTCATTTAAAAAAAAATGGACAACACTCTGAACTCATTTTTGTTACAACACTGATTATTTTGCATATTTAAAATACTGACTGACCTGACAGCTCACAGTGTGGTTGACCGGTTCCAGGTGGTGTTCTAGTCCCAGGAATTTCCTGTCCGTTGTCATACACACACCAGCAGTGGCCTGTACTGGCGTGGCATTGCATAGGCCTGAAGTTCCCTTCTTCATCACACTCAGAGACATGCATTCCAGTAGCAGGTCGAGATCCATGCTGGCTCAGCTCTGTTTGCAGTCTCTCTCGATGCTGTTCACAAGCAGTCTTTGGACGTTCAACGGTTTCTGACCAAAGAAAAATAAACTGGTTTGGAAATGATTACAAATTAAAAGTAAAAACTCTCAAATTGGGTCATGTAATGTCTCTTCTTGTATACAGTTGTGAGATACCCTAGTTGTGAATACATATGTACATAGGATTAATATTTAGTTTCATATGATTAATGTTTTGGGGTTTCTTTTTACTTAATGAAATGGTTAAAAGCTGTTCATTCCCAGGATGCTTTTGCGTTTGATTAGTCAGGGTACAATCTAGCTGACACTATGGTTTAGGTAATTGCTGAAACAACAGGATGTATACGATTTGTGTCTCTTGACTTGTTACCATGGCCACATCGGGAAATAAGTAGCCAAGACAGTTTTGAGATAAGAAATGGAACAATGGAAGACAGGATGAAAATAGTTGGCATCTGTTGTTTTGAAGGAAATACATCCTTTCTGGGGATCTTGTTCACAATAACACTTGTCATGCCATAATTAATCATCAATAACAGAGTTCATGAGAAACAAAGATCCTAAGCTTTCCTTAACAAGTTGTAGAGAGAGTAAGGGTTCAAAAAGGAACAACAAAGGTTACCTGTCTACTACGGGAAACCAAATGGGTAATATAGTTTATTTCTCTGCATGTCTTCTGCTTAAAGATATTGGGCTAAATATTCGGTTGTATTGCACCTGTTGTTTGGGTGCTACGGGTGCCAATTTTGCTCGAAAATGGCATCTGAACAGTGCACACACACTTCTGGTGCGGGTTGCATCGAAAGTCATTTTGGCGGGGGCGTTAGCGTCGGAGCTGGGACTGAGACTGATATATGTAGAGTACACAGATCATGATGTCAATCAGTGTGTAACACTGATTTGATGGCAGTACTGCCATTTTTGACCCCAACGCTAGAGCTAATGCCCTCGCTTAACGTCACACAGCTAAACATGTATTCAGCAACAGGAAGGAGCCCCAATGGCGCCATTTAAAGGGATCATCATCAATGTTCCCTTCTGAAAGTGAGCCAGCTTTCAAATAGAAAAACTGCGCATGCACAGAATTTGAAATATCTGACACACAGCCCGGACAAGAAAAAAATTAAAGGGAAGATTGATCATCATCTACTTAAAGGTTAATTGTTGATTGATTTCTACTAGCTGTTGCTGAGTTTGCAGAAGTGTTTGGTGCTTTCTAGACTTCTTTAAGGTTGATTAAAGTCTACAAGGAGTGGTTTGGTACGTGCTCAAGGACTTGGTACTGACTTGCAAGATGTCACCTTGGACCACTTGCTCCCAGATATGGGTGCATTAGTTTGTACCCACCTAGTTCTGCTGCATGACAGGAAGAATGAACAGAAGCAACACAGAGCAGGACAAGCTGCTAGAAGAGGCAGGAGGAGCAGGGGGAGAAGGTCTCTCAGCAGGAGGCCATATTCGCCCAGGATCTTCAGGGAGCAATTCTCCTTCCTCAATCTCAGTAAGGAACAGTGCACATAACGTCTTTGTTTTACTGAGGAGGCGCTCACTAAAATCTGCCACCTGCTGCAGGCAGATCTGCAGCGTCGGTCCAGAACGAGAAATACATTGCCAGTGGCTCTAAAGGTGGCTGTGGCCTTTGTTGTGTCCTTGGATGCTCTAATAATGACTCCATGAGGCAATGTGTTGTACTTGAACTGTAGTGACCTTAGTCCTTTATTTGTTAACTCCAGAGTGAGGATCACACCTGGTGGCCTGCCTTTTAAACTAGGCCAGGCACACCTGTACAGGTAACCTACAAGTCTCCCACTGCTGTGCCCTCTGGTGGCACACCTTGTGATGGTACCAACAGCAGCCATGTAGGGTACATGACAGCCTTGAACTTCTTTGCGTCAGGTTCCTCCAGGCTGAGCAGATAGCATCTAACATCTCCCAGTTCACCGTCCACTCCTGTATAAGGCTCTGTATGCAAAGAGAGCAGAATACACTTCATTCTCTATTGCCAGAAAGAAGCAGGCGGAGTGAGCTCACTGCTTCGCCAGGATAGCAGGCTTCCCCATGGTGCAGGGTGCTATTGACTGCACAGGTGTCGCTTTCTGGGCGGCGCATCTCAATTCGAAAATGTATCGCTGGATCAGTTCCTATGGAGTGGAGGGTAGCCAATGTAACCCCACTTTTTAAAAAAGGAGGGAGAGAAAACAGGCAATTATAGACCGGTCAGCCTGACATCGGTAGTGGATAAAATGATGGAATCAATTATTAAGGATGTCATAGCAGCGCATTTCGAAAGAGGTGACATGATAGGTCCAAGTCAGCATGGATTTGTGAAAGGGAAATCGTGCTTGACAAATCTTCTGGAATTTTTTGAGGATATTTCCAATAGAGTGGACAAGGGAGTTGATGTGGTGTATTTGGACTTTCAGAAGGCTTTCGACAAGCTCCCACACAAGAGATTAATGTGCAAAGTTAAAGCACATGGGATTGGGGGTAGTGTGCTGACGTGGACTGAGAACTGCTTGTCAGACAGGAAGCAAAGAGTAGGAGTAAATGGGTACTTTTCAGAATGGCAGGAAGTGACTAGTGGGGTACCGCAAGGTTCTGTGCTGGGGCCCCAGCTGTTTACATTGTACATTAATGATTTAGACGAGGGGATTAAATGTAGTATCTCCAAATTTGCGGATGACACTAAGTTGGGTAGCAGTGTGAGCTGCGAGGAGGATGCTATGAGGCTGCAGAGTGACTTGGATAGGTTAGGTGAGTGGGCAAATGCATGGCAGATGAAGTATAATGTTGATAAATGTGAGGTTATCCAATTTGGTGGTAAAAACAGAGAGACAGGCTATTATCTGAATGGTGACAGATTAGGAAAAGGGGAAGTGCAAAGAGACCTGGGTGTCATGGTACATCAGTCATTGAAGGTTGGCATGCAGGTACAGCAGGCGGTTAAGAAAGCAAATGGAATGTTGGCCTTCATAGCGAGGGGATTTGAGTACAGGGGCAGGGAGGCGTTACTACAGTTGTACAGGGCCTTGGTGAGGCCACACCTGGAGTATTGTGTACAGTTTTGATCTCCTAACTTGAGGAAGGACATTCTTGCTATTGAGGGCGTGCAGCGAAGGTTCACCAGACTGATTCCCGGGATGGCGGGACTGACATATCAAGAAAGACTGGATCAACTGGGCTTGTATTCACTGGAGTTCAGAAGAATGAGAGGGGATCTCATAGAAACGTTTAAAATTCTGACAGGTTTAGACAGGTTAGATGCAGGAAGAATGTTCCCAATGTTGGGGAAGTCCAGAACCAGGGGTCACAGTCGAAGGATATGGGGTAAGCCATTTCGGACTGAGATGAGGAGAAACTTCTTCACCCAGAGAGTGGTGAACCTGTGGAATTCTCTACCACAGAAAGTTGTTGAGGCCAATTCACTAAATATATTCAAAAAGGAGTTAGATGTAGTCCTTACTACTAGGGGGATCAAGGGGTATGGCGAGAAAGCATGAATGGGGTACTGAAGTTGCATGTTCAGCCATGAACTAATTGAATGGCGGTGCAGGCTTGAAGGGCCGAATGGTCTACTCCTGCACCTATTTTCTATGTTTCTATGCAACCGCAATGGATTCCACGTGCTCAATATCCAGCTGGTGTGTGACCACAGTGCATCATGCAGGTCAATGTTCGGTACCCTGGGAGCAGCCATGATGCCTTCATTCTGCAGCAGTCCGCTGTCCCATCAGCATTTAAGCCACCATGACAAACCAGTGGGTGGCTACTGACCGACAAGGGCTATCCGCTGACCACCTGGCTCATGATACCGCTGCACAAGGCAATCATATGTGGGCAGCTTGCATACAACGAAAGTCATGCAGCCACATGAAATCTGACAGAGCAGACCATTGGTGTCTTGAAACAACACTTCCGCAGCCTGGACCACGCTGGAGGAGCCCTGCAGTACTCACCAGAGCACGTCTCAAGATTAATTTTGATCTGCTGCATGCTGCACAACTTCGCCATCATTAGGGCACAGCCCTTACAACCAGGCATATGGCAACCAGCTGTGGAGCAAGTTGCGGGGATGTTCACTGGTGATTGAAACTTCTTCTGGCACTACATCCAGGGGTCCTCAGGGCAACACAGTTGGCATTGATCTCCATGGCTACCTGCTCCCATTTCTTTGCAGTGTCTTTCGGGAGGTCCTCCTGGCTCGCTGTAGAAGCAGAACCTTTCTCGTCCTTTCCACCTCCTTTACTAAGGCCTCCAGTGCTACATCTGAGTACCTTGGAGCCCTCTCTCTGGCCGGTTGTGCCATTGTTGTATGTTTCCCAGGTAAAATACCCTTCTGCATTTACGTCAACACCTGGTGTCGTCAAATGGCACCTCCCCTTTAAGAGGTGCAGTCTGGCTTTAAGAAATGCAGACTAGCTTTAATTGATGCTAGTTTTGCATGAACTTGGGCCCCCTGTTGTGCATGTAGCTACTCAGCAGCACCTTAAGTGCTGAGCTGCAAGCCACTATCATTTAAATTAGCAGGCAGCATGAAGTTTGCATACTGCCTGCACTACATTGATCACCGCAACCTTTTTCGTGGGCTATCGAATTTTTAGCCCATTGTATGTATCTGGACTTAGCCGACTACAAATAAATGGAGAACATCGCAAACCATATTTGGGGCTAGAGATTGCGTACTGCCTCATTTGGGGCGATAACTTTTGTGGGATCGCAAAAGTATCACCGGGCGCTAAAGATTTGATTCTGCCGGTATCTTCTGCTTTCGCACTCCAAGAGGGAAGTGGAGCACTAAATCAAGCGCTACCACTTCTCTTAAGAGTCCCAAAGGGAGTGAGAAGGGCGGAATCAGAGTAGGAATCAGAGTAGGAATCGCAGGATAGCGCAGATGAATACGTGGCTTGAGCAGTGGTGCAGCAGGGAGGGATTCAAATTCCTGGGGCATTGGAACCGGTTCTGGGGGAGGTGGGACCAGTACAAACCGGACGGTCTGCACCTAGGCAGGACTGGAACCAATGTCCTAGGGAGAGTGTTTGCGAGTGCTGTTGGGGAGGAGTTAAACTAATATGGCAGGGGGATGGGAACCAATGCAGGGAAACAAAATGGAGACAGAAGCAAAAGACAGAAAGGTGATGAGTAAAAGTGGAGGGCAGAGAAACCCAAGGCAAAAAACAAAAAGGGCCATTGTACAGCAAAATTCTAAAAGGTTAAAGTGTAATTAAAAGGCAAGCCTGAAAGCTCTGTGCCTCAATGCGAGGAGTATTCGGAACCCAGGAGAGGGCTCTGAGCTAGTTAGAGTGGGTGAGAGCACAGATGAACAGGACCCCAAGAAAGAATGCAAAAGGCAGGAGGCAACAGAGCAGAGTAGCACTGGGGTAAGTGTAAACCACAAGGTGATAGGAAGGGACAATATGATGAATATAAAGGGGCTGCAGGAGGGGTCAAAACTAAAAATCATGGTTTAAAAACTAGTATTAAAACACTCTTCCTAAACGCACGCAGCATTCGAAATAAAGTAAATGAGTTGACAGCACAAATCATTACAAATGGGTATGATTTGGTGGCCATTACAGAAACGTGGTTGCAGGGTGGCCAAGACTGGGAATTAAACATACAGGGGTATCTGACAATTCGGAAGGATAGACAAGAAGGGAAAGGAGGTGGGGTAGCTCTGTTAATAAAGGATGATATCAGGGCCGTTGTGAGAGATGATATTGGCTCTAATGAACAAAATGTTGAATCATTGTGGGTGGTGATTAGAGATAATAAGGGGAAAAAAATCACTGGTGGGTGTAGTTTATAGGCCCCCAAATAATAACTTCATGGTGGGGCGGACAATAATCAATGGAGGCATGTGAAAAAGGAACGGCAGTAATCATGGGGGATTTTAACCTACATATCGATTGGTAGCCTGGAGGAGGAATTCATAGAATGCATACGGAATTGTTTCTTAGAACAGTATGTTACAGATCTTACATCTGGTCCTGTGTAATGAGACATGAATAATAAACAATCTCCTAGTAAAAGATCCTCTCGGAATGAGTGATCACAGTATGGTAGAATTTGTAATACAGATTGAGGGTGAGGAAGTAGTGTCTCAAACGAGCGTACTATGCTTAAATAAAGGGGACTACAGTGGGATGAGGGCAGAGTTAATTAAAGTAGATTGGGAACACGGACTAAACGGTGGCACAATTGAGGAACAGTGGAGGACTTTTAAGGAGCTCTTTCATAGTGCTCAACAAAAATATATTCCAGTGAAAAAGGGCGGTAAGAGAAGGGATAAACAGCTGTGGATAACCAAGGAAATAAAGGAGAGTATCAAATTAAAAACCAATGCGTATAAGGTGGCCAAGGTTAGTGGGAAACTAGAAGATTGGGAAAATTTTAAACGACAGCAAAGAATGACTAAGAAAGCAATAAAGAAAGGAAAGATAGATTATGAAAGTAAACTTGCGCAAAACATAAAAACAGATAGTAAAAGCTTTTACCGATATATAAAACGGAAGAGAGTGACTAAAGTAAATGTTGGTCCCTTAGAAGATGAGTAGGGGGATTTAATAATGGGAAATGTGGAAATGGCTGAGTTCGTAAACAATTATTTTGCTTCAGTCTTCACAGTGGAAAACACAAAAACCATGCCAAAAATTGCTGGTCATAGGAATATGGGAAGGGAGGACCTTGAGACAATCACTATCACTAGGGAGGTAGTGCTGGACAGACTAATGGGACTCAAGGTAGACAAATCCCCTGGTCCTGATGAAATGCATCCCAGGGTATTAAAAGAGATGGCAGAAGTTATAGCAGATGCATTCGTTATAATCTACCAAAATTCTCTGGACTCTGGGGAGGTACCAGCAGATTGGAAAGCAGCTAATGTAACGCCTCTGTTTAAAAAAGGAGCAGACAAAAGGCAGGTAACTATAGGCCGGTTAGTTTAACATCTGTAGTGGGGAAAATGCTTGAAGCTATCATTAAGGAAGAAATAGCGGGACATCTAGATAGGAATAGTGCAATCAAGCAGACGCAACATGGATTCATGAAGGGGAAATCATGTTTAACTAATTTACTGGAATTCTTTGAGGATATAACGAGCATGGTGGATAGAGGTGTACCGATGGATTTGATGTATTTAGATTTCCAAAAGGCATTCGATAAGGTGCCACACAAAAGGTTACTGCAGAAGATAAAGGTACGCGGAGTCAGAGGAAATGTATTAGCAAGGATCGAGAATTGGCTGGCTAACAGAAAGCAGAGAGTCGGGATAAATGGGTCTTTTTCGGGTTGGAAATCGGTGGTTAGTGGTGTGCCACAGGGATCGGTGCTGGGATCACAACTGTTTACAATATACATAGATGACCTGGAAGAAGGGACAGAGTGTAGTGTAACAAAATTTGCAGATGACACAAAGATTAGTGGGAAAGCGGGTTGTGTAGAGGACACAGAGAGGCTGCAAAGAGATTTAGATAGGTTAAGCGAATGGGCTAAGGTTTGGCAGATGGAATACAATGTCGGAAAATGTGAGTTCATCCACCTTGGAAAAAAAAACAGTAAAAGGGAATATTATTTGAATGGGGAGAAATTACAACATGTGCGGTGCAGAGGGACCTGGGGGTCCTTGTGCATGAATCCCAAAAAGTTAGTTTTCAGATGCAGCAGGTAATCAGGAAGGCAAATGGAATGTTGGCCTTCATTGCGAGAGGGATGGAGTACAAAAGCAGGGAGGTCCTGCTGCAACTGTACAGGGTATTGGTGAGGCCGCACCTGGAGTACTGCGTGCAGTTTTGGTCATCTTACTTAAGGAAGGATATACTAGCCTTGGAGAGGGTACAGAGACGATTCACTAGGCTGATTCCAGAGATGAGGGGGTTACCTTATGATGATAGATTGAGTAGACTGGGTCTTTACTCGTTGGAGTTTAGAAGGATGAGGGGTGATCTTATAGAAACATTTAAAATAATGAAAGGGATAGACAAGATAGAGGCAGAGAGGTTGTTTCCACTGGTCGGGGAGACTAGAACTAGGGGGCACAGCCTCAAAATACGGGGGAGCCAATTTAAAACCGAGTTGAGAAGGAATTTCTTCTCCCAGAGGGTTGTGAATCTGTGGAATTCTCTGCCCAAGGAAGCAGTTGAGGCTAGCTCATTGAATGTATTCAAATCACAGATAGATAGATTTTTAACCAATAAGGGAATTAAGAGTTACGGGGAGCGGGCAGGTAAGTGGAGCTGAGTCCACGGCCAGATCAGCCATGATCTTGTTGAATGGCGGAGCAGGCTCGAGGGGCTCGATGGCCTACTCTTGTTCCTAATTCTTATGTTCTTATGTTATGCTCTTATTGGCAGAGCGCTGCACAATGTCCCGTGCTGCGCAGCCAGTTGTACAGGTTCCTTCCCTCCCTTAAAGGGAAGGTCCAATACTGCGGTGCTTGAATCCTAAGGTTGTGTCTGTTGGGTGACGGCACCTACCATTCGTACATAGCAGCCCCAAGCACTCTGGAAGAGTGCAGGGCTGAGCAATCACGGGTTCCAAATAAATCAAAATGCAACGCATTGGGGACATAATTACATTCTGGCCTACCTGATCACCACTGCCTTTAATTAGCACTCCGCAAGTGGGCAGCTAGGTGACAAGGCCTCCTACAGCTGCCGTTGTTGAGGCTCAGTGATGTTACAGGGGGCGGAAGCGAATTTTACATCTGGGGTGATAACGGGACGCTGTGCACCGGATTACGTCACAATCCCAGGGGTTCACGAGTTCGAGGCGCTAAGCTTTAGCGGCAGCACAAACCTGCCCGGGAGGATCACGGCGTCAGTGATTCCACCGCACCCTGTCGGTAACCCCTTAAAGCCCCGTTACCGCCCCCCGGAGGCGTAAAGGAGGCCAATTTCTCCCACTTGGTGTCAGAAATTCAACTGTTACACTGCGTGTTGTCACCAGTCTGTTTGTAGGAACGAAAACGAGGGTAGCGATGGGGGAAATGATAACCAGAGTGTGACAGGAAGAGACAGAATGTATAAAAATAACTGTATCAAAAAGTGGGGTCAAAGCAGGTAAAAATGGTAAAAATACAGAATTAAAAGCTCTTTATCTGAATACATGCAGCATTCGTAACACAATAGGTGAGTTGGTAGCACAAATAGATAAAAATGGGTATGTTCTGATAGCCATTACAGAGATGTGGTTGCAAGTTGACCAAGGTTGGGAGTTGAATATTCAGGGATATTTGACAAGTCGGAAGGATAGGCAGAAAGGAAAAGGAGGTGGGGTAGCTCTGTTAATAAAGGATGAGATCAGTGCAGTAATGAGAAATGATATTGGCTCAGAAGATCAAGGTGGGGAGATAAGAAATAAAAAGGGGAAAAAATCACTGCTGGATGTAGGCACACTTTTGGACGGAGTATAAATCAAGAAATAATGGAGGCTTGTAAGAAAGGTAAGGCAATAATCATGGCGATTTAAATTTTCATATTGATTGGACAAATCAAATTGGCCAAAGTAGCCTTGAGGAAGAGTTCATAGTACATCCGGGATGGTTTCCTTGAACAGTATGTTGTTGAACCAACCAGGGAGCAGGCTATCTTAGATCTGGTACTTTGTAATGAGACAAGATTAATAAATTATCTCATAGTAAAGGATACTCTAGGAAAGTGTAATTATAGCATGGCTGAATTTCAAATTCAGTTGGAGGGTGAGAAAGTTGGTTCTCAAACCAGTGACCTAATCTTAAATAAAGGCAATTACAAAGGTATGAAGACAGAGTTGGCTAAAGTGGACTGGGAAAATACATTAAAGTGTAAGGCAATTGATAAGCAGTGGCAGATATTTAAGGAGATATTTCATAACTCTCAATAAAAATATATTCGTGAGAATGAAAGACTTAGAACCACCCGCGGCTAACTAAGGAAGTGAAGGATCGTATCAAATTGAAAACAAAGGCATGTAGTGTTGCCAAGATTAGTGGGAGGCCAGAGGATTGTGAATTTTTTTTAAAAAGCAAAGAACGACTAAAAAAAAAAGAGAAGATGGATTATGAAAGTAAACTATAAAAACATATAAAAATAGATAGTAAGAGCTTCGACAGGTATATAAAAAGGAAGAGAGTAGCTAAAGTAAATGTTGGTCCCTTGGAGGATGAGACTGGGGAATTAATAATGGGCAACAGGGAATGGCAGAGACTTTGAACAAATATTTTGTATCGGTCTTCACTGCAGAAGACACTAAAAACACCCTAAAAATAGTTAATCAAGGAGCTATATCAAGGAAAAAACAATCACTATCACTAAAGAAAAAGTATTCAGTAAAATAATGGGACTAAAGTTGGACAAATCTCCTGAACCTGATGGCCTGCATCCAAGGGTCTTAAAAGAAGTGGCTGCAGAGATAGTGGATATATTGGTTGTAATCTACCAAAATTCCCTGGATTCTGGGGCAGTCCCAGTGGATTGGATATCAGCAAATGTAACGCCCCTATTTAAAAAAGGAGGGAGACAGAAAGCAGGAAACTATAGACCAGTTAGCATAACATCTGTCGTTGGGAAAATGCTGGAGTCCATTATTAAGGAAGCAGTAGCAGGGCATTTGGAAAAGCATAATACAGTCAAGCAGAGTCAGCATGGTTTTATGAAAGGGAAATCATGTTTGACAAATTTGCTGGAGTTCTTTGAGGATGTATCGAGCAGGGTGGATAAGGGGGAACCAGTGATGTGGTGTATTTGGATTTCCAGAAGACATTCAATAAGGTGCCACATAAAAGTTTATTGCACAAGGTAAGAGCTCAGGGGATTGGGGGTAATAAATGAGCATGGATAGAGGATTGGCTAACTAACAGAAAACAGAGAGTTGGGATAAATGGGTCATTTCCCGATTGGGAAATAGTAACTAGTGGGGTGCCGCAGGGATCAGTGCTGGGGCCTCAACTATTTACAATCTATATTAATGACTTGGATGAAGGGACAGAGTGTAATGTAGCCAAGTTTGCTGATGATACAAAGATGGGTGGGAGAGCAAGTTGCAAGGAGGTCACACAGAATCTGCAAAGGGATATAGACAAGCTAAGTGAGTGGGCAAACATTTGGCAGATGATGTATAATGTGAGAAAATTATTATTTAAATGGAGAGAGATTACAAAATTCTGCAGTACAGAAGGATCTGGGGGTCCTTGTGCATGAAACACAAAAGGTTAGTATGCAGGTATAGCAAGTAATCAGGAAGGCAAATGGAATGTTGGTCTTTATTGCAAGAGGGATGGAGTATAAAAGCAGGATAGTCCTGCTACAATTGTACAGGGTATTGGTGAGACCACACCGAGAGTACTGCGTATAGTTTTGGTCTCCTTATTTAAGGAGGGATATACTTGCATTGGCGGCAGTTCAGAGGGGCTGACTTATGAAGAAAGGCTGAGCAGGTTGGGCCTATATTCATTGGAGTTTAGAAGAATGAGAGATGATATTGAAACATATGATACTGATGAGGCTCGACAAGGTAGATGCAGAGAGGATGTTTCCACTCGTGGGGGAATCTAGAACTAGGGACATAGATTAAGAATAAAGGGTCACCCATTTAGAACTAGGATGAGGTGAGGAGTAAATTCTTCTCTCATTAGGGTCATAAATCTCTGGCATTCTTTGCCCCAGAGAGCTATGGAGGCTGGGTCATTGAATATATTTAACGTGGAGATAAGACATATTTTTGATTGATAAGGGAGTGAAGGGTTATGGGGTGTGGACAGTTAAGTGGAGCTGAACCCAAGATCAGATCAGCCATAATCTTATTAAATGGCGGGGCAGGCTCGAGGTGCCAAATGGCCTACTCTTGCTCTTATTTCTTATGTTCTTATGTAACACACCTAAGCCAATATGGTTTAAATACAATACATTTCACATGGGATATTCTTAATTCATCACTTCAAATTGTTCCAAATTCTATCACCACAAAGGATACAGCTTACCCACCAGAATTTAGTATATTTAATTAGTGTCATAGTTCATTCCAGACACAACTCTCGATTTTTGATTATAGATGCTTAAATCAGCTGTTTCCATTGATAATCATCTTTTTACACATGCATGTTTCAACATGTTCCAAGTTGGAATCATTCAAAAAAAATTGATTATCTCAAATTGATCCCAATTCTACCACTACCAGGGATACACCTGTACCTGTACCCATTAGAACTTAGTATTTTCAATCAGTGTTATATAAGTCATTGTAGACACAACCGTAGATTTATATATTAGTTACCTGTTAAATGTTACTTCAGGAGAATCCATTGTGAGGAACTTTTATGGCAGCAGTATTTCACAGAATTGCCCACCTCAAAATCAGTGCACACTTGGAGCAGCCCGCACTGGAAGTTGTAGTGGTACGCCGCTCCAGCACTTTTATAGCCCAACCTGCGGAGGTGTTCTCTCGTAGGTCAGGGGGCCACTATGTTCCAGGCCCGCTGCTCCAGCTCTTTTATAGCCCGACCTGCGGAAGTATCCATCAAAACCCAGGTCGCCGTTTGGAGCGTGGGCAGGAACATCGGCCGGACCCAGGTACAGCGGAGGAGCGGGAAGGTCAGGATGGAGGAGAGTGAGAGATCATGGCGGAGATGTGGTGAATGTTTTTGGGGCGGAGGAGCTGCGAGAGATCGTGACGGAGGAATGGCAAATGAGGGTATGGGGCCCAGAAGAGCCAAGGGCTCGGGCAGCACGGGCCAGCCCACACTGTAATATGTATGCGCACAAGGTCCGTGCAGCAGAGCAGGTCTCCAGTCGTCCTGGTTAACCCTTGCCACGTGATAAAGGCCTAGCCTCTGTCAAGCCCGTGTGATGGCTAATGTGCAACGGTCACCACATGTTAAAAAAAATCCACACACAGGCATCTTCCACCCCTTCGATTGAAGTTCAGGACTGGAATATCGGGTCCTTCATTGAAACATCTGTGAACTCATATGGAAGCAAGTCATCCTCGTTCGAGGGACTGCCTATGATGATGATGATGTCACAGAATCTTTCTTCATGGTAATGTGTAATTGGAAAGAATTTTGTTTTACTGAATGTGATTTTTTTTCACTAGAATGCGATAGGGAGCAAATAGGGAGATCTTATGTCACAGGATTATTGAATGACAAAAATATAACTAATATATTTAATACCTAACTAGAAAGGAGAAAAACACAGAGCCTGGAACACTTAAACCAGTGGAACGAAAAAGCTAATGCACTATTGGTTACAACAGACAGATGAAATTTTATTTAAGAACATAAGAAATAGGAACAGGAGTAGACCATTTGGCCCCTTGAACCTGCTCTGCCATTCAATGAGATCATGGCTGATCTTCTACCTCAACTCCACTTGCCTCCACTATCTCCATATCCCTTGATTTCCTTAATATCCAAAAATCTATCATTCTCTGTCTTGAATGTACTCAACGACTGAGCTTCCACAGCCCTCTGGGATAGGGAATTCTGAAGATTCACTTTTTCAATTTTCTTTACTTTTACCTGTGTTGTAACCTCAATTCTGAATGTTAAGAGTGAAGATATACTGCCATATCCGTAGGCTGCACAAACTGAACAAATGGTGAAGCATTTGGTGAGAACAGGAACCTAGCTTAGCAGCAGTGGGAAAGAAAGATCAGTAGAAATGAAACATGCATGGGAAGTTCGGAGATGGTGGTCAACAGAAGAGACTGATGCATGGTGGGAATGATCGGAAAGGATAATCAGGCCTTTTGGATGCAAATAAATGTGATTGAGCTTTTCATCCCAGTCATATTTACAGCTCAATGCCAATCAATAGTGAGAGCCACTTCATAACCACAGCAGATAACAATCAGCTGTTTCCATGACAATCAGCTTTTATGAATTACAGCTGGGTGTTTCACCAAGTTCCAAGATAGACTCCCTTAAAAAAAATGTAAATCTCTTTGAACTCCTCATTTTTGCTACAACGCTGGTCATTTTGCATATTTAAAATACTGACTGACCTGGCAGCCCACAACGTGGTTGACTGGTCCCAGGTGGTGTCCTAGTCCCTGGAATTTCCTGTCCGTTTTCATACACACACCAACAGTGACCTGTACTGCTGTGGCATTGCATAGGCCTGAAGTTCCCTTCTTCATCACACTCAGGGACATGCATTCCAATCGGAGGTTGAGAGCCACGCAGGCTCAACTCTGTTTGCAGTCTCTCTCGGTGCTGTTCACAAGCAGTCTTTGGATGTTCTAATAAAACAAAAAGAAACTGATTTTAAACTTTTACGAAACAAAAGACAAATCATTCAAATTAAGTCTTATAACATTGCTTCTTATACACTGTATTTTCATCAGCCTGCTTATAGGAAATAAATCATATTCAAACCAATATATCTTAAAGTGCGATGTAATTCACGTGATATTTTTAATTTATCATCTTAATTTGTGTCTACTTCTATCACCACCAAGGATACACTGTATCGACCAGAATTTAGATTTTCAACAAGTGTTAAATATTTCAGTGCAGACACAACCCTATATTTCTATATCTGTTATTTGATAACTGTTCTTTTATGAGAGTTTATTATGAAGAACTGTTATAAGAAAGAATGACTTGCTTTTATATAGCAACTTTGTTATAGCAGCTGTATCTCACAGAATTGTTCTTCCTAAAGTATAATTGGAAAGAATTTGTTTGGTAGAATGTGGCAGTGTAGCATTTATTTTGCTGGAATATAATGGGGAGAAAATGTTTAAGTCGGATGATTGTTGACTGACAAAAATATAACAAATGTAGAAAATATCCAAATAGACAGAAGAAATAATGGAGACTGGACCACAAACGAAAGGATTGGGTAGGATAATCAGGCATTTTGGATGTAAATAAATGTGATTGAGCTTTTCATCCCAGTCATATTTACAGCTCAGTGCCAATCAATAGTGAGAGCCACTTCATAACCACAGCAGATAACAATCATCTGTTTCCATGACAATCAGCTTTTATTAATTAAAGCCAGATGTTTCACCAAGTTCCAAGATAGACTCTGTTCAAAAAAATTAAAATTTCTTTTAACTCCTCATTTTTGTTAAAATGCTGGTCATTTTGCATATTTAAAATTCTAACTGACCTGGCAGCCCACAGCGTGGTTGACCAGTTCAAAGTGGTGTCTCACTCCGATGATTGTCTAATCTCCTGACTCCCCAAAGCCTTTCCACTATCTACAAGGCAAAAGTCAGGAGCGTGATGCAGGAGTATGCCTGGATGAGTGCAGCTCCAACAACACTCAAGAAGCTCGACACCATCCAGGACAAAGCAGTTCGCTTGATTGGCACCCCGTCCACCACCTTAAAAATTCACTTCCTTCACCATCAGTGCATCATGGCAGCAGTGTATACCATCTACAAGATTCATTGCAGCAACTCGCCAAGGCATCTTCAAAGCATCTCCCAAACCCGCGGCCTCTACCACCTAGAAGGACAAGGGCAGCAGGTGCATGGGAGCACCATCATCTGCAAGTTCCCCTCCAATTCACACACCATCCTGACTTGGAAATGTATCACCGTTCCTTCATCGTCGCTGGATTAAAATCCAGGATCGCGCTCCATAACAGCACTGTGGGAGACCCTTGACCACGGAAAGGATTTTGTTTGATAGTATGTGATTGGTATAGGATATTTTTATGTTCTAATGTGTTTGGGGATGAAAATTTAAATTTGGGACAATGATTTTATGTCACATGATTATTGAATGACAAAAACATAGGAAATGTAGAAAATACCCAATTAGAAAGAAGAAAAACACAGAGACTGGAACATGTAAACAAAAGGAACAAACCGATAACAATAAAAACATTTTTGCTTTCTTCTTTTCATTTTCTAATGGTCTCCTTTCAATTTTAATCCTTTGTGCTTACCCCTGCTCGCTCATTGCATCTATTTCTGAATCTTAGAGTGAACACATACCCGTAATTAGCCAAAGTGGTGAATTAATTTGGTGAGAACAAGGAAGCCAGAGAAACAGCAGTGGGAAAGAGAACAGTAGAAATGAATGATGCAAGGAGTATTCTGTGATGGTGGACAACAGAAGAGACTGATGGGAAAGGTGAGAATGATCACGAAGGATAATCTGGCTTTTTGAATGCAAATAAATGGAGTCAGGCCTTTTATCACAGTCACACTTACAACTCAATGTCAATCGATACTGATCAGCACTCCATAAACACAGGACATAACAAGTGCCTAAATCAACTGTTTCCATGATGATCAGCTTTCTACACATGCGTGTTTCACCAAGTTCCAAGTTAGATTAATTTAAAGAGAAATTAAAGACTGAACTCCTCGGCTGGAATTTTCCCGCTGCCATGTGTGCGGATTTGGAGGCAGGTCGGCAATAAAAGTTGAAGAAAATGCAAAGATGACTATGAGGGGTGCGGTGCCAATGCCAAATGGCCTCCTTATGTGGTGTTAGTTAGTATGATTACATTAGAATGAGGGCGAGTGTAAGGAGTGGTTAGTCAGATGGGGATGTGAGTATGTACATAGAGAGAGAGGAGGATGGGTGGATGTGCAAGGTATGTTGGTGTGAGTAATGATGTGCAGGAGTAGGATTGGGAAGGCAGAGTGATGAGATGTGGTGACAAGCACAGCAGGATGAAGGTGAATGTGGCTTTGCACTCATTTTTCCTGATCTCATCAGATCATTGAAGCACTTCCGGCACTGTACCCAGGTCTGCTTTATGACATCCCTGCTTTTGACCTCCTCAGAAATTTGAAGCCAGGCTCTTTTTGTCTCATGAGAAGTCCTCTTCCGCCCATCAGCAGGGAAGAGGTCCTCCCTGCTTGCTCTAACTCCCTCCACAAGAATATGTAGGGAGTCATTGGAAAAGCAGGGTGCAGCCCTCAGTTTTTGGGAAGCCATTTTTCCATTACTGCACAAGACACTCTGCTCTAATCCTCCCTCCACACTCCTACATGAGCCTTCAAATGCGATGTAGCCAAGGCCTATTTAAATAACATCGCTGGAAATGAGGCTCCGATGACGCCAGTAGAACCGAACCATTAACAGGGCCGGAAAACGAGCATGTCTGCCTTAATAGAGGCCATTACGCTAAAGTCGCTCGGAGGAGCTGACTGATCAGTACAGCGTGGTACCAAGCCGTGACGCGGCCCACACGCAGCCCGACTCGGTAGGAAAAGTTTCAGCTCTCATTTTTGCTACAATGCTCGTCATTTTGCATATTTAAAATACTGACTGACCTGACAGTCCACATTGTGGTTGACTGGATCCAGGCGGTGTTCTAGTCCCTGGGATTTCCTGTCCGTTTTCATACACACACCAGCAGTGGCCTGTACTGGCGTGGCATTGCATAGGCCTGAAGTTCCCTTCTTCATCACACTCAGGGACATGCATTCCAATAAGATGTTGAGATCCACGCAGGCCCAACTCTGTTTGCAGTCTCTCTCGGTGCTGTTCACAAGCAGTCTTTGTACGTTCATTGGGTGCTAATCAAACAAAAATAAACTGGTTTTGAAAAGATTACAAATTAAAAGTACAAATCTCTCACTTTGGGTCATCTAATGTCCCTCCTTGTACACTGCATGTTGTCACCAGTCTGGTTATAGGAAACATACCTAAGCCAATATGCTTTAAATGTATTTCACGCGTGACATTCTTAATTCAGCACCTCAAATTGATCCAAATTCTGTCACCACCAGGGATATAGATGTACCCACCAGAATTTAGTATTTCAACTAGTGTTGTATAGTTTATTCCAGCTACAACCCTAGATTTTTATATGTGTTATCTGATAAATGTTATTTTTTGGGAGTTTATTGTGAGGGACTGTTACACCAGCAGTATCTCGCAGGAATTTCTTCCTGGAGTATAATTGGAAAGAGTTTTATTTGATAGTATGTGATTTGCATTGGATATTTTTATGCTGTAATGTGTTTGGGGAGAACTTTTAAATTGGGGAAAACTATTTATGTCACAGGATTACTGAATGATAAAAACATAAGAAATGTAGAAAATATCCAATTAGAAAGGAGAACACACACATAAAACAATAACTTTTTCTTTTTTTTTGCTTTCTTCTGTTCATGTTAAAAAAGGAGGCAGGCAAAAAGCAGGAAACTATAGACCAGTTAGCCTAACATCTGTGGTTGGGAAAATGTTGGAATCCATTATTAAAGAGTAGCAGGACATTTTGAAAAGCAAAATTCGGTCAAGCAGAGTCAGCATGGATTTATGAAAGGGAAGTCATGTTTGACAAATTTGCTGGAGTTCTTTGAGGATGTAACGAACAGGGTGGATAAAGGGGAACCAGTGGATGTGATGTATTTGGACTTCCAGAAGCCATTTGACAAGGTGCCACATAAAAGGTTACTGCACAAGATAAAAGTTCACGGGGTTGGTAATATATTAGCATGGATAGAGGATTGGCTAACTAACAAAGAACAGAGAGTCAGGATAAATGGTTCATTCTCTGATTGGAAACCAGTAACTAGTGGGCTGCTGCAGGGATCAGTGCTGGGACCCCAACTATTTACAATCTATATTAATGACTTGGAAGAAGGGACTGAGTGTAACATAGCCAAGTTTGCTGACAATACAAAGATGGGAGGAAAAGCAATGTGTGAGGAGGACACAAAAAATCTGCAAAAGGACATAGATAGGCTAAGTGAGAAGGCAAAAATTTGGCAGATGGAGTATAATGTTGGAAAGTATGAGGTCAGGCTCTTTGGCAGAAAAAATCAAAGAGCAAGTTATTATTTAAATGGAGAAAGATTGCAAAGTGCCGCAGTACAGCGAGACCTGGGGGTACTTGTGCATGAAATGCAAAAGGATAGTATGCAGGTACAGCAAGTGATCAGGAAGGCCAATGATGTCTTGGCCTTTATTGCAAAGGGGATGGAGTATAAAAGCAGGAAAGTCTTACTGCAGCTATATAAGGTATTGGTGAGGCCACACCTGGAATATTGCGTGCAGTTTTGGTTTCCATATTTACGAAAGGATATACTTGCTTTGGAGTCAGTTCAGAGAAGGTTCACTTGATTGATTCCGGGGTTGAGGGGGTTGACTTATGAGGAAAGTTTGAGTAGGTTGGGCCTCTACTCATTGGAATTCAGAAGAATGAGAGGTGATCTTATCGAAATGTGTAAGATTATGAGGGGGCTTGACAAGGCAGATGCAGAGAGGATGTTTCCACTGATGGGGGAAACTAGAACTAGAGGGCACGATCTTAGAATAAGGGGCTGCACATTTAAAACAGAGATGAGAAGAAATTTCTTCTCAGAGGGTTGTGAATCTGTGGAATTCGCTGCCTCAGAGAGCTGTGGAGGCTGGGACATTGAATAAATTTAAGACAGAAATAGACAGTTTCTTAAACGATAAGGGGATAAGGGGTTTTGGGGAGAGGACGGGGAAGTGGAGCAGAGTCCTTGATCAGATCAGCCATGATTTTATTGAATGGCGGAGCAGACTCGAGGGGCCGTATGGCCTACTCCTGTTCCTATTTCTTATGTTCTTATGTTCTGATGGTCTCTTTTCAATTTTAATCCTGTATGCTTATCTGCTTGATCATTAAGTCCTTTTCTGAATCTAAGAGTGAACACATACCCATACTTAACCAAGGTTGAAAATCTAAATCAATGGTGAATTAATTTTGTTAGAACAAGCAAGCCAGAGAAACAGCAGTGGAAAAGAGCGATCAGTAGAAATGAAGGATGCAAGGGGTATTCTGTGATGGTGGACAACAGAAGAGACTGATGGGAGAGGTGGGGCGAATAATCAGGAAAGATAATCAGGCTTTTTGAATGCAAATAAATGTGGTCAGGTCTTTATTTTTTACTAGTAATACCTATTGCTCAATCTCAATTTACAATGATAGGCACTTCAGGTGATAATAGATGCCCAATTCATCTGTTTCCGTGATAATCAGCTTCCGTGAATTACACACAGGAGCTTCACCAAGTTCCAAGTTACATTCACTATAAAAAAAGGAAGACTCTTTTAACTGCTCGTTTTTGCTACAACACTGGTCATGTTGCATATTTAAAATACTGACTGACCTGACAGCTCACAGCGTGGTTGACTGGATCCAGGTGGTGTTCTAGTCCCTGGGATTTCCTGTCCGTTTTCATACACACACCAGCAGTGGCCTGTACTGGCGTGGCATTGCATAGGCCTGAAGTTCCCTTCTTCATCACACTCAGGGACATGCATTCCAATAAGATGTTGAGATCCACGCAGGCCCAACTCTGTTTGCAGTCTCTCTCGGTGCTGTTCACAAGCAGTCTTTGTACGTTCATTGGGTGCTAATCAAACAAAAATAAACTGGTTTTGAAAAGATTACAAATTAAAAGTACAAATCTCTCACTTTGGGTCATCTAATGTCCTTCCTTGTACACTGCATGTTGTCACCAGTCTGGTTATAGGAAACATACCTAAGCCAATATGCTTTAAATGTATTTCACGCGTGACATTCTTAATTCAGCACCTCAAATTGATCCAAATTCTGTCACCACCAGGGATATAGATGTACCCACCAGAATTTAGTATTTCAACTAGTGTTGTATAGTTTATTCCAGCTACAACCCTAGATTTTTATATGTGTTATCTGATAAATGTTATTTTTTGGAAGTTTATTGTGAGGGACTGTTACACCAGCAGTATCTCGCAGGAATTTCTTCCTGGAGTATAATTGGAAAGAGTTTTATTTGATAGTATGTGATTTGCATTGGATATTTTTATGCTGTAATGTGTTTGGGGAGAACTTTTAAATTGGGGAAAACTATTTATGTCACAGGATTACTGAATGATAAAAATATAAGAAATGTAGAAAATATCCAATTAGAAAGGAGAACACACACATAAAACAATAACTTTTTCTTTTTTTTTGCTTTCTTCTGTTCATGTTAAAAAAGGAGGCAGGCAAAAAGCAGGAAACTATAGACCAGTTAGCCTAACATCTGTGGTTGGGAAAATGTTGGAATCCATTATTAAAGAGTAGCAGGACATTTTGAAAAGCAAAATTCGGTCAAGCAGAGTCAGCATGGATTTATGAAAGGGAAGTCATGTTTGACAAATTTGCTGGAGTTCTTTGAGGATGTAACGAACAGGGTGGATAAAGGGGAACCAGTGGATGTGATGTATTTGGACTTCCAGAAGCTATTTGACAAGGTGCCACATAAAAGGTTACTGCACAAGATAAAAGTTCACGGGGTTGGTAATATATTAGCATGGATAGAGGATTGGCTAACTAACAAAGAACAGAGAGTCAGGATAAATGGTTCATTCTCTGGTTGGAAACCAGTAACTAGTGGGCTGCCGCAGGGATCAGTGCTGGGACCCCAACTATTTACAATCTATATTAATGACTTGGAAGAAGGGACTGAGTGTAACATAGCCAAGTTTGCTGACAATACAAAGATGGGAGGAAAAGCAATGTGTGAGGAGGACACAAAAAATATGCAAAAGGACATAGATAGGCTAAGTGAGTAGGCAAAAATTTGGCAGATGGAGTATAATGTTGGAAAGTGTGAGGTCAGGCACTTTGGCAGAAAAAATCAAAGAGCAAGTTATTATTTAAATGGAGAAAGATTGCAAAGTGCCGCAGTACAGCGAGACCTGGGGGTACTTGTGCATGAAATGCAAAAGGATAGTATGCAGGTACAGCAAGTGATCAGGAAGGCCAATGATGTCTTGGCCTTTATTGCAAAGGGGATGGAGTATAAAAGCAGGAAAGTCTTAACTGCAGCTATATAAGGTATTGGTGAGGCTACACCTGGAATATTGCGTGCAGTTTTGGTTTCCATATTTACGAAAGGATATACTTGCTTTCGAGTCAGTTCAGAGAAGATTCACTTGATTGATTCCGGGGTTGAGGGGGTTGACTTATGAGGAAAGTTTGAGTAGGTTGGGCCTCTACTCATTGGAATTCAGAAGAATGAGAGGTGATCTTATCGAAATGTGTAAGATTATGAGGGGGCTTGACAAGGCAGATGCAGAGAGGATGTTTCCACTGATGGGGGAAACTAGAACTAGAGGGCACGATCTTAGAATAAGGGGCCGCACATTTAAAACAGAGATGAGAAGAAATTTCTTCTCAGAGGGTTGTGAATCTGTGGAATTCGCTGCCTCAGAGAGCTGTGGAGGCTGGGACATTGAATAAATTTAAGACAGAAATAGACAGTTTCTTAAACGATAAGGGGATAAGGGGTTTTGGGGAGAGGACGGGGAAGTGGAGCAGAGTCCATGATCAGATCAGCCATGATTTTATTGAATGGCGGAGCAGACTCGAGGGGCCGTATGGCCTACTCCTGTTCCTATTTCTTATGTTCTTATGTTCTGATGGTCTCTTTTCAATTTTAATCCTGTATGCTTATCTGCTTGATCATTAAGTCCTTTTCTGAATCTAAGAGTGAACACATACCCATACTTAACCAAGGTTGAAAATCTGAATCAATGGTGAATTAATTTTGTTAGAACAAGCAAGCCAGAGAAACAGCAGTGGAAAAGAGCGATCAGTAGAAATGAAGGATGCAAGGGGTATTCTGTGATGGTGGACAACAGAAGAGACTGATGGGAGAGGTGGGGCGAATAATCAGGAAAGATAATCAGGCTTTTTGAATGCAAATAAATGTGGTCAGGTCTTTATTTTTTACTAGTAATACCTATTGCTCAATCTCAATTTACAATGATAGGCACTTCAGGTGATAATAGATGCCCAATTCATCTGTTTCCGTGATAATCAGCTTCCGTGAATTACACACAGGAGCTTCACCAAGTTCCAAGTTACATTCACTATAAAAAAAGGAAGACTCTTTTAACTGCTCGTTTTTGCTACAACACTGACTGACCTGACAGCTCACAGCGTGGTTGACTGGATCCAGGTGGTGTCCTAGTCCCTGGAATTTCCTGTCCGTTTTCATACACACACCAGCAGTGGCCTGTACTGGCGTGGCACTGCATAGGCCTGAAGTTCCCTTCTTCATCACACTCAGGGACATGCATTCCAATCGGAGGTTGAGATCCACGCAGGCCCAACTCTGTTTGCAGTCTCTCTCGATGCTGTTCACAAGTAGACTTTGGACGTTCTATGGGTTCTAATCAAAAAACAGAAACTGATTTTGAAACGATTACTAATTAAAAGTACAAATCTCTCACTTTGGACCATCTAATGTCTCTCCTTGTACACTGCGTGTTGTCACCAATCTTTTTATCGGAAAGGAAACACACCTAAGCCAATATGCTTTAAATGCATTTCACCTGTGATATTCTTAATTCATCACCTCAAATTGATCCAAATTCTGTCACCACCAGGGATATAGATGTACCCACCAGAATTTAGTATTTCAACTAGTGTTCTATAGTGAATTCCAGACACAACCCTAGATTTTTGTATGTGTTACCCGATAAATGTTAATTTTGGAAGTTTATTGTGAAGGACTGTTATGCCAGCAGTATCTCGCAGGAATTTCTTCCTGGATTATAATTGGAAAGATGTTTGTCTGTCAGTATATGTTCTGTGCAGAATCATTTTGATGCTGTAATGTGATTGGGGACAAAGATTTTATGTCACAGGATTACTGAAAAACATAAGGGGCCCAAGTTTCCACATGATTTGCGCCTGATTTTTTAGCAGCAACTGGTGGAGAACGGACTATCTTAGAAATCGCAATTCTCCACATTTTTTTTTCTGCAGTTCTAGTCAGGTAGAACAGTTCTACTTTGGAACAGAATTTTTTCTTCAAAAGGGGGTGTTTCCGGCCACTGACGCCTGATTTCAAAGTTTCCACAGTGAAAACGTACTCCAAACTAACTTAAAATGGAGCAAGTGAAGATTTTTGTAGAACTGAAAAAACCTGTTCTACACATTAAAAAATCAGGCGCAGGTTACAAATTAGGCGTCCAGAACGAGGTGGGGGGGGAAGGGGGGAAGGGAAGTCATTAAATTCTACAATCAATCCTTATTTATACTTCTACAAATATTATACAAATAAATCCAATCTGAATAAACATTTATAAGCAAAGAAAAGATTAAATAAACCATCTTCCTACCTGTGTGAAAGTGCTTCAGCCAGGGAGAATGCTGCAGGCGTTCGTTCCCGCGGGGGGCGGGGGGAGGAGGCGCCCGTTCGTTCCCGCGGGGGGGGGGGGGGGGAGGAGGTGCCCGTTCGTTCCCGCGGGGGGGGGGGGGGGGAGGAGGTGCCCGTTCGTTCCCGCGGGGGGGGGGGGGGAGGAGGCGCCCGTTCGTTCCCGCGGGGGGGGGGGGGGAGGAGGCGCCCGTTCGTTCCCGCGGGGGGGGGGGGGTAGGAGGCGCCCGTTCGTTCCTGCGGGGGGGGGGGGAGGAGGCGCCCGTTCGTTCCCGCGGGGGGGGGGGGGTAGGAGGCGCCCGTTCGTTCCTGCGGGGGGGGAGGAGGCGCCCGTTCGTTCCCGCGGGGGGCGGGGGGGGGGAGGAAACCGTTCGTTCCCGCGGGGGGGGGGGGAGGAGGTGCCCGTTCGTTCCCGCGGGGGGGGGGGGGGGTAGGAGGCGCCCGTTCGTTCCCGCGGGGGGGGGGGGGAGGAGGTGCCCGTTCGTTCCCGCGGGGGGGGGGGGGAGGAGGCGCCCGTTCGTTCCCGCGGGGGGGGGGGGGGGTAGGAGGCGCCCGTTCGTTCCTGCGGGGGGGGGGGGAGGAGGCGCCCGTTCGTTCCCGCGGGGGGGGGAGGAGGCGCCCGTTCGTTCCCGCGGGGGGGGGGGGGGGAGGAGGTGCCCGTTCGTTCCCGCGGGGGGGGGGGGGGAGGAGGCGCCCGTTCGTTCTCGCGGGGGGGGGGAGGAGGCGCCCGTTCGTTCCCGCGGGGGGGGGAGGAGGCGCCCGTTCGTTCCCGCGGGGGGGGGGGGGGAGGAGGTGCCCGTTCGTTCCCGCGGGGGGGGGGGGGGGAGGAGGCGCCCGTTCGTTCCCGCGGGGGGGGGGGAGGAGGAGGCGCCCGTTCGTTCCCGCGGGGGGGGGGGGAGGAGGCGCCCGTTCGTTCCCGCGGGGGGGGGGAGGAGGAGGTGCCCGTTCGTTCCCGCGGGGGGGGGGAGGAGGAGGCGCCCGTTCGTTCCCGCGGGGGGCGGGGGGGGGGAGGAAACCGTTCGTTCCCGCGGGGGGGGGGGAGGAGGCGCCCGTTCGTTCCCGCGGGGGCGGGGGGGGGGAGGGGACAGTGAGAAGGCTGCAGGAAGCCTCAGTGCTGATGTGCTGATGGCAATGTGCTTTTATTAAAAAATGTTCAAAAATTAAACAGCTACAAAGAACTACAAAAATGGCCGAGTGCCAATGTTTCCTTCACACTGCGCGAACGCTCCAACGCGCACGCGCAGTGTTGCCGGCAGGAAAAACACTAATTTAAATGGTACCCGCCCCCTCCCACTTACAAAATCGGTGCGAGTGTAGGCTCCGCCCCCCTGGGCGCCGCGCCAAACAGGCAAGGAGCTGCAGGGCGCTCCAGAATCGCGCGTTTTTTTTCCAGCGCAGTTTTAGGTGCGAAAAACGGGCGCCCAGCTCAGAGGGGCGCCCGTTTTTTATCGTGTGGAAACTTGGGCCCAAGAAATGTAGAAAATACTCAATTAAAAAAGAACACAGACTGGAACAATTAAACAAAAGCAACAAAACAATAACTTTTTATTTGTTTTGCTTTCTGCTGTTCATGTCCTGATGGCCTCTTTTCATTTTTAATCATTTGTGTTTAGCTGTTTGCTAATTGTGCCCTTTTCTGAATCTTAAAGTGAACACATACCCACACTTTCCCCAGGTTGAAAATCTGAATCAATGGTGAATTCATTTGGAGCGAAGTAGGGAGCCAGAGAAACAGCAGAGGAATGGAGCGATCATTAAAAATGAAGGATGCAAGGGGCATTCTGTGATGGTGGACAACAGAAAAAACTGATGGAAGAGGTGGGATAAATAATCAGGAAGGATAATTAGGCCTTTTGGATGCAAATAAATATGGTCAGGTCTTTTTTTACCAGTAATACCCGTCATGTATGTATGCTTGGTCCTATTAGCCATCAGGTGGCGCCACTGTCGGAGGTCATTGGCTGTATGCATGTGTGTGCGGCCCGGGTATAAAAGGCAAGCCATCATGTAATGTAATCACTTTGAATCCTAATAAAGCGGAGCCAGGTTTGTACCTGTGTTAGTTTACAGTATTCAGTTTATCGAGTTATTACATACATAACATTTAGCGACAAGGTAACTTAAGAACCTTCGCATGCAAAAATGAGCACAATTGGAATTCTGGAGAGATTCGTGGAGGGAGAGGACTGGGCAGATTTTGTAACTCACTTGGACCAGTACTTCGTGGCCAACAAAATGGAGGAACCCACTGGCGCAGTTAGGCGCAGGGCGGTCTTCCTCACGGTTTGCGGTCTGAAAATCTATGGACTCAAAGAGTCTTCTCCCGCCTGCAAGTCCAACGGACAAGGACTATGAGGAATTGTGTGCTCTGGTACATGACCATCTCAAACCAGAAGGCGGCATCATCATCTCACGCTATCGACTCTACACGCACGTTCATTCTGAGGGCCAGGATGTCGGATTTCGTTGCCGACCTAAGACATCTAGCTGGACCGTGTAAGTTCGAAAGCGGGTTGGGAGACATGCTGCGGGGCTTCTTTGTAATTGGCATCAACCATGAGGTGATCCTGCGTAAGCTACTGGTGGTGGAGACGCTGGATTTAAATAAGGCCATCACGATTGCCCAGGCATGCATGACGACGGACAAAAACTTAAAGCAGATATCATCGAAAAATCGGAACTCGGCAAGTACTGCAGACAAGATTGTATTGTCGATTGGCAGAGCTGCATATAGCAGGGCCTACTTGACTGCGTATGCAAAACCTGTGGCTGCCCAAAGTCCGCCAATGGGAATGAATCTGATTTCATCGTGTTGGTGTTGTGGGGGAAATCATCGGACTCATCAGTGTCGGTTTAAACAGTACATTTGTAAAGGCTGTTCGAGACTGCGGCATCTCCAGCGCATGTGTCCGCAACTGATCAAGCGTGCTGCGACATACCACGTGAAGGATGATGAACAGAATAGCGCAGATCTGGATATGCAATCCAAGATACCAGAGGAGGAAGTGTATGGACTGTATTCGTTTCTAACAAAGAGCCAACCGATAATGATTAATGTGAAACTTAACGGTGTGCCGGTACTGATGGAATTGGACACGGGTGCGAGTCAATCAATAATGAGCCAGAGGACATTTGACAAGCTGTGGGATACTAAGGTTGTGAGGCCTAAGCTGAGTCCAGTCAATGCCAAGTTGCGTACGTACACTAAAGAACTCATAACGGTGATTGGTAGTGCAGTAGTCAAGGTGTTGTATGATGGTGCGGTTCATGATTTACCGTTATGGATTGTTTCAGGCAATGGTCCAACGCTGTTCGGCAGGAATTGGCTAGAAAAAAATCAAATGGAATTGGAATGATATCAAAGCGTTGTTGTCGGAGGATGATACTCCATGTGCTCACGTGCTGAGCAAGTTCCCCTTGCTGTTTGAACCAGGCATCGGCAATTTCACGGCAGCCAAGGTGCAGATCCGCATGGACTCGGATGCAAGACCCATCCATCATAAAGCTCGGGCGTTTCGGAAATGATGAGGGAGAAGGTCGAAATCAAATTGCACAGACTCCTGTGTGCAGGGGTCATATCACCGGTCGAATTTAACGAATGGGCCAGCCCCATTGTTCCTGTGTTGCAGAATGATGGCACCGTCAGGATTTGTGGAGACTACAAGGTTACGATCAACCGAGTTTCAAAATAGGATCAATACCCGTTACCGAAGGCTGTTGACCTGTTTGCAAAACTAGCCGGGGTGAAGTCGTTCATTAAACTGGATCTGACGTCGGCCTACATGACACAGGAGCTGGTCGAGACGTCGAAGAATCTTACATGCATCAACACTCATAAAGGATTGTTTATCTACAACAGGTGTCCTTTCAGAATTCGCTAAGCTGCAGCCATATTTCAGAGGAACATGGAGAGTCTACTGAAGTCCATCCCTATAACCGTCATGTTCCAAGATGACATCCTGGTCACAGGTCATGATACCTCTGAACATCTGAACAACCTGGAAGAGGCTCTACATCGTCTGGACAAAGTGGGACTCAGACTGAAACGTTCGAAGTATGTCTTCATGGCACCGGAAGTCAAATTCTTGGGGAGGAAAATTGCTGCTGATGGTATCAGGCCTACGGACTCGAAAACCAAGGCCATCAAAAGTGCACCCAAGCCTCAGAATGTGACAAAGTTGCATTCGTTCCTTGGTCTATATAACTACTTCGGTAATTTTCTACCTAGATGGAGCACTTCATTAGAGCCACTGTACATGTTGCTAAGAAAAGGCGACAACTGGGTTCGGGGTACATCTCAAGACAGAGCTTTTGAGAAAGCTACTAATCTGCTTTGCTCTAACAAGCTGCTGGTACATTATGATCCGTGTAAGTGTCTTGTATTGGCCTGTGATGCTTCATCATATGGAGTTGGTTACGTGCTCCAACAAGCTAATGTGTCGGGTAAACTACAACCTGTTGCGTACGCTGCTAAAAGTTTGTCAAAGGCGGAAAGAGCCTACAGCATGGTAGAAAAAGAAGCATTAACCTTTGTGTATGGGGTTAAAAAGATGCATTAGTACCTGTTTGGTCTTCAGTTTGAACTGGAAACAGATCACAAGCCATTGTTTTGAAAAACAAAGGTATCAATACTAATGTATCGTCCCACATCCACAGGTGGGCGCTGACATTATCTGCCAATGATTATGTCATTCGCCATAGACCTGGCACCAAGAATTGTGCCGATGCACTGAGCCGTCTGCCGTTGCCCACACCTGAGGTGGAGACGTCACAACCTGCAGACCTACTGTTAGTTATGGATCCTTTTGAAAGTGAAGGAACCACTGTCACAGCTCAACAAGTTAAGACCTGGACCAGCCAGGACCCGATATTATCGGTTGTAAAACGTGTCCGTAGTGGTGATTGGTCTGCCATACCCTAGCAAATGGGTGATGAGACCAAACCTTACAACCGTCACAGAGATGAACTATCCATTCAGTCAGATTGTTTACTGTGGGGTAATCGTGTTGTTATGCCGAAGAATGGCAGAGAGCAATTTGTACATGATCTACATAGCACTCATCCCGGTATTGTCATGATGAAAGCCATTGCCAGGTCTCATGTATGGTGGCCTGGAATTGACTCTGATCTGGAATCATGTGTGCATCAGTGCAACACTTGCATGCAGCTAAATAAAGCACTAGCGGGATCGCCGCTGGGTCTGTGGTCGTGGCCATCTAAACCATGGTCCAGGATCCACATCGACTTTGCAGGTCCCTTCCTGGGAAAATTGTTTTTAGTTGTGGTGGATGCATATTCCAAGTGGATAGAGTGTATAATCATGTCATCCAGTACATCCACAGCTACCATTGAGAGAGTCTTCGCGTAATGTTTGCCACTCATGGTCTGCCCAACATCGTTGTAAGCAACAACGGACCTTGTTTCACTAGTCTGGAGTTTCAAGAGGTCATGAAACTCAATGGTATCAAACATGTGAGGTCAGCAACATTCAAACCCGCATCTAATGGTCAAGCAGAGTGTGCTGTCCAAACCGTTAAGCAGAGTATGAAACGTGTAACTCAAGGTTCACTGCAGACTCGCTTGTCACGCATATTGCTTAGTTACAGGACAAGACCCCACACACTTACCGGGATCCCCCCTGCTGAACTATTGATGAAGAGAGGTCTCAAGACCAAGCTCTCTCTTTTCCACCCTGACTTGAACGAACATGTTGAATACAGACGTCAAAGTCAGAAGTGGTATCATGATCGCGCAGCTGTGTCACGTGACATTTCTGTTAATGATCCTGCTTATGTACTAAATTATGGTCAAGATCCCAAGTGGATCGCCTGTACTGTTACGGCAAGGAGGGTAACAGAGTGTTTATCGTCAAGCTCAAGAATGGGCAGACATGCAGGAAACATGTTGATCAGATAAAGCTGCGGCACACGGATGAACCGGAACAGTTTGAGGAAGACACAATCAGTGACCAACCAACCTACCCTCAGTCATCAGAGGACTCTGCTGTCATCAATGAATCTGGACTTTTAATCCCTGACATGGTCATTGCCACTCCCATCACATCGGCTACCCAGCCCCCAGTCATAACAGAATCAGATCGCTCGCCCAAGGCTGGAGTTGAACTGAGACGATCAACTCGGGAGCGGAAAGCCACGGACCGTCTCAATTTGTAAAAAGACTGTTACTAATATCTTAAAAGGGGATATTGTCATTTATGTATGCTTGGGGTTACTAGCCACCAGGTGGCGCCACTGTCGGAGGTCATTGGGCTGTACGCACATGTGTGCGGCCCAGGTATAAAAGGCAAGCCATCATGTAATGTAATCACTTTGGGCCCTAATAAAGCGGAGCCAGGTTTGTACCTGTGTTAGTTTACAGTATTCAGTCTATCGAGTTATTATATACATAACAATATCTATAGCACAATCTCAATCTACAGTGATGGGCACTTCAGGTGATAATAGATGCCCAATTCATTTGTTTCCATGATAATCAGCTTCCATGAATTACACACAGGAGCTTCACCAAGTTCCAAGTTACATTCACTATAAAAAAAGGACAACTCTTTTAACTGCTCATTTTTGCTGCAGCACTGGTCATTTTGCATATTTAGAATACTGACTGACCTGGCAGCTCACAGCGTGGTTGACTGGTTCCAGGCGGTGTTCTAGTCCCAGGAATTTCCTGTCCATTTTCATACACGCACCAGCAGTGACCTGTACTGCTGTGACATTGCATAGGCCTGAAGTTCCCTTCTTCATCACACTCGGGGACATGCATTCCAATCGGAGGTTGAGATCCACTCAGGTTCAACTCTGTTTGTAGTCTCTCTCGATGCTGTTCACAAGTAGACTTTGGACGTTCAATGGGCTCTAATCAAAAAAGAGAAACTGGTTTTGAAACGATTACAAATTAAAAGTACAAATCGCTCACTTTGGGTCATCTAATGTCTCTCCTTGTTCACTGTGTGTTGTCTGCAGTTTGTTTATCGGAAAGGAAACACACCTAAGCCAATATGCTTTAAATGCATTTCACCTGTGATATTCTTAATTCATCACCTCAAATTGATCCAAATTCTGTCACCACCAGGGATGTACATGTACCCACCAGAATTTATTATTTCAACTAATGTTCTATAGTGAATTCCAGACACAACCCTAGATTTTTGTATGTGTTACTTGATAAATGTTGCTTTTGGGAGTTTATTGTGAGGGACTGTTACACCAGCAGTATCTCGCAGGAATTTCTTCCTGGAGTACAATTGGAAAAAGTTTTGTTTGATAGTATGTGATTTGTGTAGGATACTTTTATGCTGTAATGTGATTGGGGACAAAGATTTTATGTCACAGGATTACTGAATGATAAAAACATAGGAAATGTAGAAAATACCCAATTAGAAAGGAGAATAACACAGACTGGAACACTTTGACAAAAGGAGAAAAACAATATTGGGCTAGAACTTCCACTTTTTTTGCATGCTTAAGGCCCACTTAACGCCCATTTTACCGCTGAAATGACGTATAACGCCCATTTAGCCACAAAATGGAAATTGACAGATATTTCTCGGAAACCTATCGCCGAGCTTTACTTTCCCCATGTGCTTAATGCTTGGAAAAAATAATACTGCTCACCCACTTTTTTGGGGCGGAATCATCAGAATGGACGAAATCAACGCCCATAATATCGCCCAGCGTTAATTTCCGCACTGATGTAAGTCCGAGATTCAATAATACTGCCCGTCCACTTTTTTTTGGCATAAAGAGTATATTTACCGAAACTAGTGGCCATGAGATTGGCCAGCATCACTTTCACCACCTCACACACACATCGCCCACAATATCGCTCGCCCAAGAAACCACTCAGAAAAAGTGGAACTAACCAGACCTAATCACAGCATTATGGACGCCATGTTCGACATCATATGTCGCATCCTTTAAAAGGCTGCTGTGCTTCAACCTCGGGTGAGTTCGGATGTACTCTGGATGTCATTAGAGTTGATGTGAAAATCTCTACAAATATCTTGACGATACTGTGACCGATTGGAATTGAAGAGGTGCCTTTGTCGGGACATTACTTGTTTGTGACCAATCGGTGGAAAACAGAGAGCTACTGCAATGGGGCCTGTCCTTTCTCACCCTCTCTTGGTGACCAATTACATGCAGCAGACTCGAGATCGCCGAAGGTACGCTCCACAGCATTACGTGCCCAATGTAAGACATGTCACATTGATGAGGAGGACCAGATGTTACACCCCTCGCAAGTACGGAGAAGCATTCTCACCTTGACTTGCCCAACACCACCTGCTTTCGGAGACTGCGCTTCCACAAAGAGGTTATCACTGAGGTATGACAGCTGATAAGGGGAGATCTGCAGCCTGCCAGCACCATCAGCATTGCACTGTCCGTCGAGTTCAAAGTCACCGCGGCACTATCATTCTGCACGTCGGGTTCTTTTCAGGCCACAGCTGGCAACATTTGCGGACTTTCTCAGCATGCCACACATCGCTGCATTAGACATGTCACTGAAGCCCTGTACGCATGCATGAGGGGCTTGATCAGCTTCCCTATACCCAGGGAGGCCCAGAGTGAGAGGGCTCTAGGATTCTCCAGAATTGCAAACTTCCTCAAGGTGCAGGGAGCAATAGACTGTACGCACATCGTGTTGCGGGCACCTTTTCAGGATGCAGAGGTTTTCAGGAACCACAAGGGATTCCACTCCCTGAATGTCCAACTGGTTGTCGACCGTCAGCAAATTATATTTGCAGTGACTGCTCAATTTCTGGGCAGCATCCATGATGCTCACATCCTGCATGAGAGCACTGTATCTGACTTGTTTAACAATCAGCCACAAGGTCAATGCTGGATGCTTGGTGACAAAGGATATGGCCTCGCCACCTGGCTGATGACCCCCACACCAAAGCCAAGAGGCGATACAATGAGAGCCACAGAGCAACTCGCAATATCGTGGAGAAAACCATTAGAGTGCTGAAGCAGTGCTTTAGATGCCTGGACCACTCAGGAGGCGAGCTCCAATACCACCCTGATCAGGTAGCTCAATTCGTGGTGGTGTGCTCCATGCTGCACAACTTGGGTATCAGGAGAGGACAAGAATTGCCTGATGAGTCTGACAGTCCACCTCACCAGAGAGAGGAAGAGGAGGACGAGGAGGTGCACGCTGACATCGGCCCAGACAATCAGGCTGACGTTGAAGCCATGCCCTGCCCCCTGTAGACTGCATGAAAGGGCCCGTGGTGGCATGATAACTGCAAGAGCCTTACGTCAGGAGCTCATCAATGATCGCTTTGCCTGAAAGAACGTTGGTGTTATTTACAAGGCTGACACACTGCTGGATATGCAGGTGATACATCAATAGTTAGCATCACCTTGGTGACAGCTAAAGTTTAAGTTGATTGAAGTTAAATGTCATTGTACACTTTGATGTTAAGGAATCACTAGCGTGTAATGGTGCAGCTATCTGAGCCAATGCGCTACAAGGTTTTGTTGAATAAAAACCATTTAAACCGAACATTTGTCTGAAATCATCAGTATTTCTGTAAAAACCAACCCACCCCGCCCCCCCCCCGCTTCACCTCCCCACTTCTATCCCTTTCACTTCCCCTCCTGATTCCAAGCCGCCTGGCCGAGGAGCTCCTCAGGCGATGCTTCATTGCGGGAGCGGGGGGAGAGGATGACGGCCGAACCGCTGTTTGGACGGATACGGGAGAGGACGGTCCCGCGGTGGGAACATGCTCCGAGCCTGAAGCAAGATGTTGCTGCTGGCTCTCGTGTGGTTGGCAATGGGGGTGCGGCACCTTGGGGTGCAGTGCCTTGTTCCGGGACCACTGGGAGCCCTCTGCCACCAGTGTTCCTGGTTACCAGCTCCAGGGCCTCCACCATCCCTTCCATGTTATATCTTATTTGTTGGACAAAAACTCGGTGCCAACTATGTTCTTGGTGCTTAGTAGGCTTTTTGCTGCTGGTGAATCTGCCTCGTGCCTCCCACAACAGCCAGACAAGCACACACCACAGCCACACACGCCTTCAGTCCCTCTCAGCTCCCTCTCTCTCTGTCTTCTCTTCTGCGCATGTCATGATGCCCCTTGACCTCCTGATTCGCATGAATCGAGTGTTGACATGCCGCTGCTAAAGATGGCGACACTTTATAGCAGAAGGTCAAAAAAATGTAACACTACCGCCCATTTCATATCGCTCGCGGTAACGCCCATTTTCAAAAATGGAGATTAGGTGCTTTGAGAATGGGCGAGAAGCCGGCGATCTGAAAACCCTTTTTTGTCGCCCACATTGGGAATAATGCCCATTTTTGGGCGATAAGCACAAAAGTGTAAAATCTAGCCCACATAATTTTTTTTTTTGCTTTCTTCTGTTCATGTTCTGATGGTCTCTTTTCACTTTTAATCCTGTGTGCTTATCTGCTTTCTCATTGCGTCCTTTTCTGAATAGTAGAGTGAACACATACCCACACTTTCTCCAGGCTGAAAATCTGAATCAATGGCGAATTAATTTTGGAGAGAACAAGGAAGCCAGAGGAACAGCAGTGGAAATTGCGACCAGTAGAAATGAAGGATGCAAGGGGTATTTTGAGATGGTGAATAACAGAAGAGACTGATGGGAGAGGTGGAGGGGGGGCAGGAATAATCAGGAAGGATAATCAGGCCTTTTGGATGCAAATAAATATGGTCAGGCTTTGAGAAAAAAACACAGTAATACCTATAGCTCAATCTCAATCTACAGTGATAGATACTTCATAGCTACAGGTGATAATAGATGCTCAATTTATCTGTTTGCGTGATAATCAGTTTCCATGAATTACACACAGGAGCTTCACTAAGTTCCAAGTTATACTCATTATCAAAAAAGGAAGATTCTTTGAACTGCTAATTTCTGGTACTTTTACATATGTAAAATACTGACTGACCTGACAGCTCACAGCGTGGTTGACCAGTTCCAGGTGGTGTTCTAGTCCCAGGAATTTCCTGTCCATTTTCATACACACACCAGCAGTGGCCTGTACTGGCGTGGCATTGCATAGGCCTGAAGTTCCCTTCTTCATCACACTCAGGGACATGCATTCGAATAAGATGTTGAGATCCACGCAGGCTCAACTCTGTTTGGAGTCTCTCTCGGTGCTGTTCACAAGCAGTCTTTGGACGTTCATTGGGTGCTAATCAAACAAAAATAAACTGGTTTTGAAACGATTACAAATTAAAAGTACAGGTCTCTCACTTTGGGTCATCTGATGTCTCTCCTTGTGTTGTCTCCAGTCTGTTTATAGGAAAGAAAACACACCTAAGCCAATATGCCTTAAATGCATTTCACCTGTGATATTCTTAATTCATCACCTCAAATTGATCCAAATTCTGTCGCTACCAGGGACACACATGTACCCACCAGAATTTAATATTTTTAAATCGTGTTGTATAGTTAATTCCAGACACAACCCTAGATTTTTGTATGTGTTATTTGATAAATGTTACTTTTTGAGAGCTAATTGCGAGGAACTGTTATGGCACTCTCACCACATTGGAGGATTTTGCCTCTGATCACCACTTTACCGTTTATCAGATCAGCATGGGTGCCGCTTATGCTATCTCACCTTGGACCTCAGATTTGGACCAAGATGAGACCCAGCACCAACAACACCAGCCACAACAGCAGCAGCAACAACACCAGCAGCCTCCTCCTCAATGACCTGATGCTCCAGAGGAGAGAGGGGATCAGCGCAGGGGTGCACCCTGCCAGAGGCGATACCCCCAACACAGAGTATACAGGCAGAGGATGAGCTTCCTGGACATGACTGAGCAGCAGTGCTTCAAGAGGCTCAGGCTATCGGGCCAGGTCGTGGCAAGCATTTGTAGTTTGCTGGAACAAGACCTGCTGCCCAGAGGACCTGATGGACATTCCTTACCAGTGGCTGTCAAATTCACCACCGCCCTCAACTTATTTGCCTCAGGCTCCTTCCAGGGATCTGCAGCCGACATTTGTAGAATCTCGCAGTCGATCGTCCACAATCGCATCACCCAGGTGACAGATGCCATGTTTCACAAGTCCGCCACTGATAAAGCCAGTGTTACTGAGCCGGTGCTCAGCTCTGTGGCTCTGACTGGCTTCCCAAAGGTGCAGGGCGTCATCGACTGCACATATGTGGCCATCACGGCACCCCCACATCAACCAGGAATGTTTGTGAACTGCAGGATCTTCCACTCCCTCAATGTGCAGCTCGTCTGCAACCATAAAAATATCATCATGCATGTGTATGCCAGATTCTCTGGGAGTGGACATGACCCTTTCATGCTGCAGCAGTCCACTCTCCCTCAGCTCTTTGTACCTCCCAACAGACTTAGGGCTGGCTGCTTGGAGACAGGGCTATCCATTGAAGACATGGCTGGTGACACCCTTGAGAAGGCCAAGCAATGACGCCAAGGAGTGTTATGATGAAAGCCACAGGTCTATCAGATGCGTTATAGAGCAAACAATCAGCATGCTGAAGATGTGCTTCAGATGCCTTGACAGATCTGGAGGAGCCCTTCAGTACTCACCAGCCAGGTTCTCCAGAATCATCGTTGTATGTTGTGCGCTGTACAACAGAGTGCAGTAGCAAGGATTGGAGCAGCAAGAGGAGCAAGGCACAGCATGCACAGTTGCTTCAGAGAATGAGGAGGAACAGGTGATGCATGAGGAAGATGAGGAGGAGGAGGAGGAACGTGAGGTGGAGATGGTACCAACAGCGGCGCACATTGCTGTCTGGTAGAACCAGGATAGCCTCATAATGGTCCGATTTACTTAAGTTGCACCTTTACACCCATATGCTTCTCAGATGCTGTACCAAATTCACCCCACCCAACCAATACTACAAAGCAGTCCTAAAATGACCAAATTATTCCTTTCAGCCAAACACCCATTGCTCGAGGATAAGTATTGTCTCACCATTCACTCCCAGATAGCAGGCAAAAATGGTCAAGATGGAAAAGTACTGCAAAGAAATACATTTTTGTGCATCATAAATAGAACTGAAACTTAATGCTAACATTTTAGCAAACATCCATGTGCATACCCTTGTGCATCTACGATTGTGTCTTTTTTCTTTTCCGAGTGCTTCTACGAGGTGCAACCCCTGTGGCTTCAACAGAGGTAGAGGCAGGCTGCTCACTTCCCCGCTGTGACTGCGTAGACAATTTTGGCATACGTCCTCTGGGTTTTAGGGCCTGTGAGGGCCCTGCCAAAGACTGCTCCTACTGCAACTGTGCAGGGGCAGACTAAGCCATCGGGATTGGAGGCAGCATGTGTGGGAGGCAATGGGGGAGAAGTGGGAGCACTCTAAGCAGAACCCCCACTTCCATATCCCCTCTCACCATCATCCCTCTAATGGGCCACCCACACTTCCCCGCTAGCAAGGAGCTGCACAGCCTCTTGCTGCACATCCCTCCTTGAGATGAGGTAAATGCGAGTCTGTAAGCTGTTATTCACAGCATGCATATTCCCGTTCGACTGGCACATTAGCTGCTCAATGTGTGTGGCTATCCTTTCCATGGAACAGCACCTGGTCGCCATCACCTGCGATATGGTACTGCTCATTTTGCAGATGGACTCCTCCATTCTCTGTACAAATGCACAAATCACACACATCTGGAAAAGCTGCCACAACCTCGTGTACTTCTTGCTGCTTCTCCAAGATCAGCGTCTTTGTCGATGGCCTCCAAGCTTCAACATCTGCATCTAGCTGGGCAGAGCTTTGAGCATGCTGTTCCCTTCACTGCTGTCCCTATCACCATCTGTTCTTTCTCACTTGTGATGTTTGAGACACCAGGTGACAACACTACTCTATGTCTCGCTGGACCCACCGACATGCGCATATCTGCACTGGTGCTGGGTGCCCATGAATCTGGTGATGGTGCACCCTCAGAGAATGGAGTTTCCTCTGATGAGTCGTCTTCCTCCTCTGACTGGACTGTGGGTGGCGGCACTTGATGGACCTATGGGACGGTAAAGACATGAATTAGACCTCATGATAAGAATGTATAACATTACCATTATGCACATGATGATATTTCACTGGCTGCTGACATCAGTCACTGTGAGTGACTGTTGTATGCCATGTGGGATATTCAATTCTATCACCAGGTTGCTGGGAGGTCCCCCTCGCTCTGTCTCCCACAGCAATCAGCTCAGTCACTCCACGTATTTTGAGAGACTCCTACTCTGCAGGTGTCAAATTTGTATATATTGGAGGGCCACCTTCTGTTCTCTCCATTGCTCTCCTGTTCTGCACTCTCTGTTCCTGCAAGGAGCGAAAGAAGAGAACTTTGAGTGAGAGTGATGAAATGAGTGTAGGGGATGTAGGGGCTATATCTGTAAAAGGTGACTATGAGGGAGTGCATGGCATTGCCAAATAGCCTCCTACTGTGGCGTTAGATTGTAGGATTGCATTAGGATGAGGGTGATTGTCAGTGGTGGATAGTCAGAAGGGGATGTGAGTAGATGGCTTAGACATAGAGGGATGGGTGCACCTGCAAGGTAGGTTGGTGTGAGGAATGATGTGCAGGAGTAGGCTTGGGAAGGCAAAGTGATGTGGTTGGGGTGACACACACATCAGGATGTAGTTCAATGTGGCATTGCACTCACCTTTCCTGACCTCGTGAGATCATTAAAACTCTTCCGGCATTGAATCCTGGAGCGGCTGACAACATCCCTATTGCTCACTTCTTGGGCAATGTCCAGCCACGCCCTCTTGGTTTCCCTGGCTGCTCTTTTCCTGGTGCTGCCAGGGAATATGACCTCCCTGCGTGCTCTGATTCCTTGGACCAAGACTTCCATGGATGCATTTGGGCATTGCCTTCTGTCGCTGTGACTCCATGTTTGCTTGCACCCACACGAATCTTTGCGATATCGACCAATAGCCACTTGTCCCAACCACCTTCATGTCTCCTTCAATAACCTTCAACTGGGATGTGTGCAAGGCTCCTTTAAATATGCGAGCTGCAAACGAGTCAGCGGTGACGTCATCAGACCCGCTCCATTAAATTGGCCGGGAAATCCACATGACTGTTTCAATTGATGTAACTGAGCTAAACGCACAGTGCAGAATGCGCTGCTAAAAACTACGCGGCCCACACATACCCGCCCCGACTCCAAGATAAAGATTCCAGCCTCAGAATTAATACATACCCACACTTTTCCCAGTCAATGGTATATTAATTTGGTGAGAACAAGGAAGCCAGAGAGATAGCAGTGGAAAAGAGAGATCAATAGAAATGAAGGATGCAAGGGTTATTCTGAGACAACAGAAGAGAATGATGGGAGAGGGGAAATAATCAGGAAAGATAATCTGGCCTTTTGGATGCAAATAAATGTGGTCAGGCTTTTTATACCAGTCATAGTCACAACTCAATGTCAAACAAAACTGATCAGCACTCCATAAACACAGGAGATAACAAATGCCTAAATCAGTTGTTTCCAGATGATCAGCTTTTTACAGGCACGTTTCACCAAGTTCCAAGTTAGATTAATTTTTTTAAAAATTGATGTCCCTTTGAACTCCTCATTTTGGTGAGGTCACAAATGACCTGTGAGGATTCCTGGACCATTGAGTACTGGGCCCCTTCCCCCGCATTACAGCTCTCCAGCTCAATGTGCGCAGCCTTTGAATTTAGTTGTGTTGAACCTTGCAGAGCGGTGCGCAGCCGCATACCCACACACCTTACAGGGAATTGTGGTAATCAGGCCTTTTGGATGCAAATAAATGTGGTCAGGCCTTTTTTTTACCAGTAATACCTATAGCCCAATGTCAATCAATAGTGATAGGCACTTCATTGCTACAGGAGTTAACAGATGTCCAAATTATATGTTTCCATAATAATCTATGAATTATACACAGGTGCTTCAGCAAGTTTCAAGTTAGAGTCACTATAAAAAAAATGGAAGTCTCTTTTACCCACAACACTGGTCATTTTGCATATTTAAAATACTGACTGACCTGGCAGTCCACAGCGTGGTTGACTGGTTCCAGGTGGTGTTCTAGTCCCAGGAATTTCCTGTCCGTTTTCATACACACACCAGCAGTGACCTGTACTGCTGTGGCATTGCATAGGCCTGAAGTTCCCTTCTTCATCACACTCAGGGACATGCATTCCAATAAGATGTTGAGATCCACGCAGGCTCAACTCTGTTTGTAGTCTCTCTCGGTGCTGTTCACAAGCAGTCTTTGGATGTGCAATGGGTTCTGATCAAAGAAAAATAAACTAGTTTTGAAATGATTACAAATTAAAAGTACAAATTTCTCAATTTGGGTCATCTAATGTCTCTCCTTGTACACTGTGTGTTGTCACCAGTCTGTTTATAGGAAAGAAAACATTTCACTTGTGATATTCTTAATTCATTACCTCAAATTGATCCAAATTCTGTCACCACTAGGGATACACATGTACCCACCAGAACTTAGTATTTTCAACGAGTGTTGTATAGTTAATTCCAGACACAACCATAGGTTTTTGTTTGTTTTATCATATAAATGTTACTTTTGGGAGTTTATTGTGAGGGACTGTTACGCCAGTAGTATCTCGCAGGAATTTCATCCTGGAGTGTAATTGGAAAGAGTTTTGTTTGATAGTATGTGATTTGTGTAGGATATTGTTATGTTGTATTGTGCTTAGGAGAAAAATATAATTGGGGACAAAAAATTTTTGTCACAGAATTACTGAATCATTAAAAAGGTAAGAAATGTAGAAAATATTCCAATTAGAAAGGAGAAAAACACAGCATAGAATATTTTTATGCTGTAATGTGTTTGGGGAGAACATTTAAATTGGGGATAAAGATTTTATGTCACATGATTACTGAATGACAAAATCATAAGAAATGTAGGAAATATCCAATTAGAAAGGAGAAGAACACACACTTAAACAAAAGGAATAAAACAATAACTTTGATTTTTTTTGGTTTTCTTCTGTTCATGTTCTGATGGTCTCTTTTCAACTTTAATCCTTTGTGCTCAGCTGTTTGTTCATTGTGTCCATTTCTGAATCTTAGAATGAAGACATACCCATACTTAACCAAGGTTGAAAATGTGAATTAGTGGTGAATTAATTTGGTGAGGACAAGGAAGCCAGAGAAACAGCAGTGGAAAAGGAACATCAGCAGAAATGACGGATGCAAGGGGTATGCTGAGATGGTGGACAACAGAAGAGGCTGATGGGAGAGGTGGGTGTCATGTATGTACATGTTGTTTGTAACCACCAGATGGCGTCATTGTTGGAGGCCATTGAGCAGCACGCACATGGTGAGTCAGCCACTTTGGGCCTAACTAAAGCAGAAGCAAGGTTGTACCCTGCTTAGTTAAACAGTACTCAATTTGAACCTTTATTGCATACATAACATTTGGCGACGAGAATACAAGAACCTTTGTTTGCAAAATGAGCATGATTGGATTTTTAGAGCGATTCGTGGAGGGAGAAGATTGGGCAGACTTTGTGAGCCATTTGAACCAGAACTTCGTGGCCAACAAAATGAAGGGGGTCGACGATGCAGTGTTCCTCACTGTGTGTGGTTCAAAGATCTACGGTCTGATAAAGAATCTACTCATGCCCAGTGATCCAACAGAGAAAACATACGAGGAGGTGTGTACATTGGTACAGGAGCCCCTCAAGCCAGACGATGGCATCATCATCTCGAGATACAGGTTTTGTCCACACATTCAATCGGAGGGCCAGAGCGCCACAGAATTCGTTGCCGACCTGAGACATCTAGCAGGACCGTGCAAGTTTGGGACGGTGTTGGCGGACATGTTGTGGGACTTCTTCGTTATCGGTATCAATCACGGAGTGATCCTGCGCAAACTTCTGGCGGTGGAGGAGTTGAATTTAAAATGGGCCATCCACGTCGCTCAATCATGTATGACGACGGACAGGAGTTTAAAGCAAATATCGGTGAAGAACCGAACCTCGGCAAGTACTGTAAATGCAATTGATTCAACGTTCGGCAGAGCGGCACATGGCAGGACCTATCCGGCTGCATTCGCTAATGATTCGGCATTTGGCAGAGCGGCAAATGGCAGGGCCCATCCGGCTGCGTTCACAAAACCTGTAGCTGCCCAAAGTCCGCCAGCGGGAATGTATTCGACTTCTCCGTATTGGCGTTGTGGGGGAAATCATCGGCACCAGCAGTGCCGATTTAAGCAATATCGTTGCAAAGACTGTCAGAGTGGGGCATCTCCAGCGCAAGTGTCCGCAGATGAGCAAGCAAGCTGCGACACACCACATGGAGGATGAGAGTCAGACTAGCGCAGATCCGGATACGCAATCCGAGATGCCAGAGGAGAAAATGTATGAACTGTACTCTTTCATAACCAAGAGTAAACCAATTTTGATTAATGTGAAGTTTAACAGGATACCGGTATCAATGGAACTGGACCACAGGGTCGAGTCAATCGATTGTGAACGAGAGGGCATTTAATAAGCTGTGGGATACTAAGACTGTGAGGCCCAGGCTGAGCCCTGTTAATGCCAAGCTGCACACATACACCAAAGAACTGATAAAGGTGATTGGCAGTGCACAAATTAATGTGTCGTGTAACAGTGCGGTTCACGAGTTACTGCTGTGGATTGTTCCAGGCAATGGCCCAATGCTGCTCGGCAGGAGCTGGTTGGAGAAAATCAGATGCAACTGGAACGACATAAAGGCGTTGTCATCGGAGGAAGATACATGTGCCCAAGTACTGAGCAAGTTTCTCTTGCTGTTCGAACCGGGTATCGGCAACTTCATGGGAGCCAAGGTGCAGATCCACGTTGACTCAGATGCAAGACCCGTCCATTATGAAGCTCGGGCAGTGCCGTATATGATGAGGGAGAAGGTTGAAATTGAACTGGACAGACTCCAGCATGAAGGGATCATATCACCGGTTGAATTTAATGAATGGGCCAGCCCCATTGTTCCTGTGCTGAAAAGTGATGGCACAGACAGAATCTGTGGAGACTACAAGGCTACGATCAACAGCGCGTCAGAGAGGCGGAAGTGCGAGCAGCAGGGAGTTCGGGGACGTCAGTGAGGCCTGCAAGAGGCCAGCTGGTGCAGCTGCAGGGAGAGAAGGCAAAAAAAAGTAGAAAGAAATCAAAAGGTGACATCACAGCCAAGGGGGTAAGTGATTGGCTGGTGATTGGTGAGTAGTTTTTCTTTTTCTTTTCTTTATCAGTAAGTAACCTTTTATATTTTTGTTGCCAAATTAAGTTTATCTTGGGGTTAAGTAATGCCAGGAGAGCTCGGACACGTGTTATGCTCCTCCTGTACTATGTGGGAAGTTAGGGACGCTTCCAATGTCCCTGACGACTAAGTGTGCGGGAAGTGTGTCTGGCTGCAGCTCCGGACGGACCGCATTGCGGCGTTGGAGCTGCGGGTGGATTCACTCTGGAGCATGCACGATGCTGAGAATGACGTTAATAGTACATTTAGTGAGTTGGTCTTGCCGCAGGAAAAGGGTACACAGCCAGATAGGGAATGGATGACCAACAGGAAGAGCAGTGCAAGGAAGGTAGTGCAGGGGTCCCCTGCGGTCATCCCCCTGCAAAACAGATACACCGCTTTGGGTACTGTTGGGGGGGATGACTCATCAGGGGAGGGCAGCAGCAGCCAAGTTCATGGCACCGTGGGTGGCTCTGCTGCACAGGAAGGCAGGAAAAAGAGTGGGAGAGCTATAGTGATAGGGGATTCGATTGTAAGGGGAATAGATAGACGTTTCTGTGGCCGCAACCAAGACTCCAGGATTGTATGTTGTCTCTCTGGTGCAAGGATCAAGGATGTCTCGGAGCGGGTGCAGGGCATTCTGAAAAGGGAGGGTGAACAGCCAGTTGTCGTGGTGCATATAGGTACCAACGATATAGGTAAAAAAAGGGATGAGGTCCAACAAGACGAATTTAGGGAGCTAGGAGCTAAATTAAAAAGTAGGACCTCAAAAGTAGTAATCTCAGGATTGCTACCAGTGCCACGTGCTAGTCAGAGTAGGAACTGTAGGATAGCTCAGATGAATATGTGGCTTGAGGAGTGGTGCAGCAGGGAGGGATTCAAATTCCAGGGACATTGGAACCGGTTCTGGGGGAGGTGGGACCAGTACAAACCGGATGGTCTGCACCTGAGCCGGACCGGAACCCATGTCCTAGGAAGAGTGTTTGCTAGTGCTGTTGGGGACGAGTTAAACTAATATGGCAGGGGGATGGGAACCTCTGCAGGGAGACAGAGGGAAGTAGAATGGGGGCAGAAGCAAAAGATAGAAAGAAGAAAAGTAAAAGTGGAGGGCAGAGAAACCCAAGGCAAAAAGCAAAAAGGGCCACATTGTAGCAAAATTCAAAAGGGAAAAGTGTGTGAGAAAGACAAGCCTGAAGGCTCTGTGCCTCAATGCGAGGAGTATTCGGAATAAGGTGGATGAATTAACTGCGCAGATAGCAGTTAACAGGTATGATGTAATTGGCATCACGGAGACTAGGCCTCCAGGGTGACCAAGGCTGGGAACTCAACATCCAGGGGTATTCAACATTTAGGAAGGATAGACAGAAAGGAAAAGGAGGCGGGGTGGCATTGCTGGTTAAAGAGGAAAGTAATGCAATACTAAGAAAGGACATTAGCTTGGATAATGTGGAATCGGTATGGGTGGAGCTGCGGAATACCAAGGGGCAGAAAACGCAAGTGGGAGTTGTGTACAGACCACCAAACAGCAGTAGTAAGGTTGGGGACAACATCAAACAAGAAATTACGGATGCATGCAATAAAGGTACAGGAGTTATCATGGGTG